>NW_012112919.1:6012865-6068934 GCF_000951035.1 Colobus angolensis palliatus | reverse complement strand
TGCTGCCCCCTTGTAATATATTTGTTGAAACAACCAGACTGTTTGTCCTGTTAAGGTTCCCAGAAACTGGATTTTGATGACAGCATTGCTGTGGTGATTTTAAATATATTCCTCTCTTCCTGTAAGGGGAGGTTAGATCTAGAGGCATGACTACATTCAGGTTTGAGGTTTCTTTTTCTTTTTTTCTTGTTTTTTTTTGAGACAGGGTCTCATTCTTTTGCCCAGGCTGGAGTGCAGTGGTTTGATTATGGCTCACTGCAGACTTGAACTCCTGGACTCAAGTAATCCTCCTGCCTCAGTCTCCCAAGCAGCTGGGATTACAGGCGTGTACACCACACCTTGCTAATTTTTGTATTTTTTGTAGAGACAGGGTTTCGCCATCTTGCCCAGGCTAGCAGGTTTGAGTTTGACGGCAGGAATACTTCTTTGGTAGTACGTACTCCTGTCAGGAAGCACACTATGTCTGATTGTCTTTCTCTTTTGGGATATTAGTGGCCAGTGATGACTACTACATAGGACTACCCCTCCTTTAAATAGCTGGGAAAGAGTTTCTTTTGATCCTTGTACAAGATGGGGTTTCTGTCACAGTTTCAGATAAGGTTAGGTTGTTGGTCCCCTCTCCCAGATTTGTAAGAATTCTTTATGCCAGGCTTCTATAGTTTGGATGTTTGATCCCTCCAGATCTCATGTTGAAATCTGATCCCCAGTGTTGGAGATGGGGCTTAATGGAAGGTGTTTGGGTGATGGGGGTCAGATCCCTGATGAGTAGATTAATACTCCTTGGAATGGGGGGTGAGCTGTCACTTTATTAGTTCTTGTGAGAGCTGCTTAAAAAGAGTCTGGCGCCTCCCTCCCATCTTGCCTGCTTCCTCTCTTGCCATGGATCTCTACGTACCAGCTCTCTTTTGCCTTCTGCTATGAGTGGAAGCAGTGTAAGGCCCTCACCAGAAGCAGATGCTGGCACCGGCCTGCAGAACCATGAGCCCAATAAACTTTTCTTTAAAGTTACTCAGCCTCAGGTATTCCTTTATAGCAACACAAACACAAACAAACTAAGACAGCTGGATTTTTTTTTTAAATTGGGATGGGTGTTTCACTAGGTTGCCCAGGCTGGTGTTGAACTCTGGGGCTCAAGTGATCCTCCCACCTTAGCCTCCTGAGTAGCTGGGACTACAGGCACGTGATACCACACCTGGCTAGACAGCTGGATTTTTTTCAAAATAGAAGGTCGGCGATGATGAATTTAAAGCATTTGTACGTTCAAAACTGTCTTTATTCACTTTCCTTTTGGAAGATGGTTTGGTTGTGTTTTGAATTCCGGTTCAAAGGTATTTTCCCTCAACCCGTTGAAGGTGATTCTCCGTTATCTTTTTATATGCACTGTGGATAATGAGAGTTGACTGATATCAATCTGATTCTCATTCTCTGGGATTTCAGTTCCAGCATATATTATACATTGTCTCTTCTCTTTGGTTATTTTGAGAATTTTTATTTTGTCTCTGACAGTCTTAAGTATCACTTTGGTATATCTAGGTTTCTTTGAAGATTTGATTACTTGTTGTATGTTGCTAAAAATCATTCCTTCCACTTTGTGAGACCTCATAATCTAAGGATTCAAGTGTTTCTTTAGTTTTGGGAAATTACCAGCCATTATTTTTTCAAATATTCTCTCTCCTCCATTCTTTATTTTCTCCTTCCAGGTTGCCTAGAAAACTAGAAAAACGTTGCAAATTCTGGCTCCTCCCACAGGGTCACTTCTTTCCCCTCTCACTATGCTGTATTCAAGGCGACTTTTCCAGTTCATTTTCTCTGTTCATTCTTCAGCTGTCCCTCAGTATGTCTGTTGAGGTGGCTTTCTTTCTGTCTGCTTTCTTTTTTTCAGAGCTGTATCTCAGTTTCAGATCCACTCAGAGTTTTGCATCAGGGCTTTCCATTTATTCATTTGTTTATTTATTTATTTGTGATGGAGTTTTTGCTCTTGTTACCTAGGCTGGAGTACAGTGGCCCAATCTCGGCTCACTGCAACCTCTGCCTCCCAAGTTCAAATGATTCTCCTGCCTCAGCCTCTCAAGTAGCTGCGAATACAGGCATCTGCCACCACGTAGGCTAATTTTTCATATTTAGTAGAGACAGGGTTTCACTATGTTGGTCAGGCTAGTCTTGAACTCCTGACCTCAGGTGACTCACCCACCTCGGCCTCCCAAAGTACTGGGATTAAAGGGGTGAGCCACCTTGCCCGGCCTATTCATTTATTTTAAAATCTCTTTTGTGATGAGTAAAAATGGATTTGGTGAGAAAAAGAGAGATTTTAGTGTCTATTCAGGCCACCATTTTGAAAGTGGAAGTCTCTACTTGTTAAACTCTATCTTCTACTCCTTAGATTCTAATAGAAGCAATAATTAATTCTATATTATTAATCTACAGTCAGAACAAATAGAATTTATAATTACATTTATGAATTTTGTATGTTATAGGCGGCTTCATTTTAAGTCTAGTTAATTGGCCCAAGGGAGATCTTGAGCCAATTACAGCTCAGTGTTTGGACTTTGATGGAAGATTGCATTTGGTCATTATTTGAACTAATCTTAAGAACATCCTCACCTGTGGTTGAGAGTGTTCCTGCCCGGGCTCCTGTTTTATAAAGTGGGCAGTGGTAAAGTGTTGGGCTTGGCTCATAATTTTGTTGTGGTTCAAAATGCACCACAGGCAGCATTGGATTCATCTGTCCGGGCAATGCGTCTTCTACCACCATTCCCTTATCATCCCATCGAAAAGCATCCATGAACATCCCATGAACAAGAACACCATCCTCAGGAGAGGGTAGCTGAAAGATACCCACAAGTCTCAAAGTGAGAGGGGGAAAGGATCAGCAGGTGTGAGTCACTTCCTATGTCCCACATCCTCACCAGGTAATTCTAAAAAACACTCTATACATTGCTGTTATTATTCACATCTTAGAGAGGTCAATCTTGAGGCTCTGAGAGGCAAAAAAATGTAATAATAATGTAATGACTTTTCCCCTTTTCATGGGAGGTGGAGGAGTACTGAGATTATCGTCTGTTATCCTTAGCAAGGGTTTTCAAGGATTTGGATGCCCTCCTAGAAGATAGATTATATATCTGCAATAATATTTACAGAGTGCCCATGGAAAATTCCTTTTTGTTCTTTCTCTCTCTCTTTTTAAAATTATGCTTACTTTTAAATGTTTGTATTAAATAAGAAAGAGGGAGAGTGAGAAACTCTGCCCATCAGAGTCCTGTGATTGGATGTCTCCACCCGTGCACTTTTTTTTTTTTGCCAATTGTGGGTATCTGAATCATTCTTCCTCACACCCTGAGTGGATTTGGCCAATTCTGGCCCCAGGTCTTTGGATAATTGGAGCCTCACGTCTGCAGGCAGAGGACTAAGCAGTTTGGATCATATGTAGCGCATTTTATAGTGAATAAAAGGATGGTAAACTAAATTCTTTTTAGCTGGTCTTTGCTTTTTGGTGTCCTAAACTTTCTGTTTCTTGGGTGCAGCAGGGTGGGCCTTCCTGTTTTTGGGCTGCCACATATGTTTATGCAGATTTCCCTGAAAACTATCCTGCTACCTACTGGGTGTCCATCATCTGGGCATCCACCCAGAGGGAGCACCTTTTCCTATGTTGAGCCAAGGAGGCAAATGGGCTGACAGTGGTCTTGGCTGTTTGTAACAGAGATAAAGCTGTTTAAACACATACTCTGTGTTTAGACCAGTATATGTGCCTGTCACATGACACTGGCTGTTTCCTTTACACCGCACTACAGGCCCGTCTCCTGGTCTGTTGGTGGCAGACATTTGCTAGGTGGGCCAGGAGACAGGCCAGCTAGACAGTCTGAGGTCTCCCCAGATCTCAGAGATTGCAAGGTATTCTCATGGCTCAGCACACATGAGCCAAGCAGAGACAGGGTATGAACTGGGATGGGGTGGAGGGACAGAGCCCTGGTGGTCACTGTAAACCTCTGTCTGTCAGAATCAGTCTCTGTGGTAGATGGTGTGTGCTGAGCATGGACCAGGGCAGGCTGGTCCTGGAACCTCCGGTGGGGGCTTTCATGTGGGTGTTGCTTTGCCTTCCTGGAGCCTCAAGTTTTCCTTACATGGGAAACTTGATACCCTCTTCTTAAGACAAGAAGGATCTTAAAATAATAAGAGGTGCAGACATGTCAACAATTGCTCCAGCACATACAGCTAGAGAAAGGCAGTGTCAGAATTTAAACTCAGGCTTGTCTAGTTTTTAAACCCTTGCAGTTAACTTCTTGCTATATTGGTTCTGTAAGATGAAGAAGGTTACTAAAGTTAGCTAAAAAATAAAATAATATTGCTTTAAACATATTTCTATAAATCACACTAGTTTAGGCAGTTCCCATCTGGTCATTGCTAATTGGGGAGCTTATCTTGGAGGTGTGATGACTACCCTGCCCTTCCTGCTCCTGCCGATGGGAGGTGGTGGGAGTGCGGCATGGAGGTTGTCTGAAATCTTCAAGGACAGCGGGATAGAAGCTGCTTTGCCGTAACAGCCAGGTGGACAATACCTCCATGTCCATGGGCAGTTCTTGTCCAAATTGCACTGTCTTGGCAGCTTCTATCACTGCAGCTTGATCCCGATAGGTGGGAATTACGTTGTATTTGAAACTTAGCTCATCTATAGGCAAACTGTATTTTCGAGCATGATTTTGAAGAGTTCCTGTAATTATGAAAATCAGAAAGCCGCATTCAAAACAACACTGGTACTCCCCAGGCAGTAACCCCCTTCACACAAACCAGGCTGCCCTGGCATTAGAGAGCCTTCCCACTACAGAGAAAACCCAACTCTTAATATCTTCCTCTGAGTCAGTTCACAGGGTCAGGAAGCCTGTGGGTCATGTTGGGAGGTAAGGGCCCAAGGGATGGACAAGCTCTGGTCCTGGTTGGGAAGGGAGGGAAGAAGGCCAGTATGCAGTGCATTGCCCTGACATAAGGGAGACAAATGAGTGAGGCAGTTTCCGAGCCCAGTCTCGCTAACTTTAGGATTTTGCCCAGCTTGTTTTATATGGGCTGTTTAATAGGTATGAAGAATGAGAGAGATGAAGGGCTTGGGTCATTAGCACTGAGTTGCTCACAGGCTCTAGCCCCTTCTGAAAAGGCTAGTTTCCCCAAGGGCTGATGGAAGCACATCAAGAGAATTTCTCAGAGGGAAGGAAGCTGCTCACAGCTGGGGCCTGAGCAGGTGGACAGCAGATGACGCCCTTGAGCGTGGGTCACATGGGGAACTGAGGCACACTCTGTGTTCGTGGAGGCAGCAGTGCCTGCACTTATGTAACTTGAGAGGGGCGGGGATTAGGTTGCTGGGGAACATCTGCTATCTCTGCCATCTTTCCTCTGCCCCCCACAAGTGAGGAAGAGCAGGACCTTGTTAGATTGCCCTATGATCAATAGCCTCATTGTTAAAGCATTAGCAGCCATGTCATTTCCCCAGGACCTCAAAACCCTGTGCATGACAATTCATGGCCTTTCCTGTGGGGTTTTTCTAGGGGAAGCGCTGGTACCTGTTAGAAATCCTTGAGGAAAGAAGAAACCGGAGATCCAGTAGGACTTAGGCTGTCCTCTTTTGAGCCACAACTGAAGGAGAAACATACTCATAATAAACGTTATTTCTGGGATGGAATTTGTTTTCTAAAGCAAAGTCCTATTTGGGGAGAGTTTCTCAGGAGGCAGAAACTAAAGCAGCCCTGAGTTAGTCACCACCCCCATTTCACTGCCTGCCCCGTTCCCCTTCCTGTTCTGCTGGCCTGATGACTGCGGACCCAGAGCCTGGTTATTGTGGGGTATGTGAGAGGGAGACAGCAGCAAAGTTATCTGGGGTTTGGACTCATCTCAGTTGGTCTGTACCTCACTGTGCGGTCCCATGAATTAGAGTTGAAACCCCAATTAATTAAAGTGGAATTAAAGTGGAATGTGGGGATGAGTGGCTAGGGCAAATGATATTATAATCAGTATAAGACGTGTAAAGTGATGCCATTCTGGACATTTCTTTTTCTCTGGGCTCAGATTATCCATCAGTGACTGTGGATATCTTTAGCCAGTGCTTCCTAGGGACCTTAGGCCAACTATGCCATCAGACTCATCGAAACCCAGTGAAAGGAATTTTCTTACATCCACAAACGAGGTCCTCAGGATAAGGTCTTTGACCCACGACCCTAGTGGCTTCAGGGATGGGTAGGCTGTGTTGGACCACAGAGCGGGAACCTGGTTATTGAGGAAACTGTTATACACTTCTTCCATTTCTTCAGACATCACCACGAATCCAGCGATGGCTTTGTTGAGTGTTTCCAGAGAAGTCTGAAAGAACAGAAAAGGGGTTGGTGGCCTTTGTAGATGTCATTATCCAGTGTCAGTGACACACATTCATGATAGCAGGTGCTGCCTTGCCCAGAGGTGCCACTTGCTGGGTTCTGTTCTCTGTGCACACTGTCTGCTTCCCAGACCCTCCAGTATTACATGCATTATTACAATATGTGACCATTGTGGTGTAACACTTAAGGGTGGCAGTTGATAGTAGAGTCCAATGCAGTGGAAAGAAGGAAGCAGAAATGTCTCCTGAAGCCTGGAGAAGCGGCTGGGAGAAATGCCATTGTCCAGCACTCCTCCAGGCCAAAAGAAAAATAGGCCCAAGAACCACAGAGTGTGAAGAGGAGGGGGAGATGGGGAGTGAGAACCACCTCATGCTACTGGTCATCTCTGCTCAGGGGGATCCCTCAATCCCCAGAGTTAGTGCAGAAAGAGGAGATTCTTTTTTTTTTTTTTTTTTGAGATAGAGTCTTGCTCTGTTGCCAGGCTGGAGTGCAGTGGTGTGATCTCGGATCACTGCAACCTCCACCTCCTGGGTTCAAGTGATTCTCCTGCCTCAGTCTGCCAATTAGTTGGGATGCACCACCATGCCCAGCTAATTTTTGTATTTTTACTAGAGATGGGGTTTTGCCATGTTGGCCAGGCTGGTCTCAAACTCCTGACCTTAGGATATCTGCCCACCTTGACCTCCCAACATGCTGGGATTACAGGTGTGAGCTACCGCGCCTGGCTAGAAAGCGGAGAGTCTTAATTGACACTAATCTTCTAGTTGGCATCAGATAGTCTCCTTGTACTGGAAACACCTCCTTAAAACATGTCTCATAGCCTCTCCTCCTCTCACCAGAAGATGGAGGCAGGCAGTAGTCCTGGGAGACACTGGGCTGCAGTGGAGTACAGGGCGGTGTTTGCCACCTGGCTAAAGACTAGGGGGTGCATATAGGTGGGTTATGGCCCCTATGGGTCGCAGTGTTGTGAAAACTGCCATATACTGGGAAAATATAATAGGAAGATATTAGAGGCAAAATTTTTGTTGACTAAGCAACCAAATAAAGACTGGGACCACACGCACAGCGTCTTAGCGACAGGCACTGTGTGGATAAAACAAGGCTACACATCCTTCCATTCTTTCATAGGTTTATTTGTTGGTTCCCTTCTCCCCGTACCTCTTTTCACAAGAGGCAGTGGTAGAAAAAAAGAAGTGTTTTACTTAGATTTGTCCTTAGGATCTGAGGAACCGTCTGCAGCAGAGTGCAGGAAAGAGGCCCTTAGCCAGAGCCAAGACCATCCTCCATGGTAGACCTGGAAATAGGAAGAAGTAGCAGAAGACTCATCTAAAATCCAGAGAGAACACAAAAAATGATAGAGGTGGAGGGAACAGACTGCTGAGACCTTCAAGGTCTGCTTGAAATAGAAAGAGGTCATGTTGCAGTCGATTCTCCCAAAGGAGGCAGCCAACACACAGATATATTAAATGGGAGAAAGAGTACTTCAAAGGCCTTCCTTCCCCTATGGCTCGGAAGCCTACACAGGGTGGCCTTGTCACTCCCAGGACCTGCCCTATCCCACAGTTCTGTCTGGAGGAGAGTGGGTTCGCCAGGATGGCATTCCTGGGTGCTGCTCCCTTCCCCTGGATTCCGTATTGCCACTACAGTACTGTCTGGCTGTTCCCAAGGGGAAGGGAAGGTGAGGCTGGGAACAAAGCCAGGGCAAAGCAGGACCAGGCCTTGTGGTCTAAGACTAGAGGTCATGTGAGGAAGGCCTCTGGCACAGGCACAGCATGCCATGATGGGCACCTCCCTTCTGATGGGAATGCTTGGCTGTGGTTCCTGATGGCCCTGCAGGCCACCTGTCCCTGGGCTCCTCCCCTTAAGCTTCCATTAGGTGAATTCCTCTGTTAGTGGTGGACTGGGGTTTGTTTGACCAGAAAAAGTGACTAAAGGAGACCTGAGAGTCACATTTGTTAACCCGTACATTCAAATATTCATGGAAGATTTAGTATGCCAGTTACTAAGGAAACAAAGACGACGAATGTAACAGCTCCCTTGTTTTTAAGAAATTCTTTGTTAGAGTAGCCATACTCATAGGTGGGAAATTACAAAAAATGTAATGAATACAGTGGTAGACACAGAGACCTGAGATGACGGGGCCTTGAGGATGGGACCCTAACTCATCTGGCAGTAGAGGGAAGGGCTGGTCTCCAGGAAGACATAATGGAGGAAGTGACATCTGGTCTTATCTTCATGTGGGTGAAAGTTCGTGATGTGGAAAGGGCAAGACATGAGTAGCATCCATCTCCTGGTGTTCCTCAAAACAACAGCACTTCCTTAGTGTTAGCTGGGCACATAGCACCCCATCTAGAGGCTCCTTTCCCAGCCACCCTTGCAGCTGGGGTGTGGCCATGTGACCAAGTTTTGGCTAATGGGATACAAGAAGAAAAGATGTACACTACCACTGGATCACATTTTCATAAGGAAGCTGCTTTTCCTTGCTCTCTCTTTCCTACTTCCCACTGGCTGGCAAAAGGGGACAATTGGGGCAACCACCTTAGACCCAGACATGGAAGTTGTCTTTTGAGACTGGAAGAGCCAACCTGTTTATCCCTGGATGAGCTCACAAGCAGAATTAACTACCTGCCCTAGACAGGGCTCCCTCGGGACTGTTAGGGGAGAGTAAAGTGAATTTTTATCTTGTTTTGGACTATGTTACAGGGGTATTTATCATAGTAGCTTAGTCTGTACCCCAATTCATTCAATATAGAAGGAAATAAGCCCTGACCCGGCAACCTGACCGGGAGACTGAGAGAGGAGAGAGACTTAGCTTGCTGACTTTGGTGCATACCTGACTAGATGCCACAGTCCCAAGGTGAAGACCACTCACTCAGTTGACCCAGGGTCCACCTAACTAACAAGCCTAGGTATTGTAAGCCAAGCAACAACATCCAGAGACTTTGCCTTTCTGATGGGGAACAGGAATGGTCTTTAGCTGTAAAAGATCTCTCCCAGTTCTCCCCCAATCTTATCCCCAAGTCTTGACCTTGAAGTAGGTGTTTGGTTCCCTGATTAGCAATATTTGCTAATAGTTATTCTTTTTCTCTTATCATAGTTATGCACAGAGAAACTAGGAAGGCCTTTGACCATCATTATCAATGCAAGGCAATGCAGAGAGAAACTATCTATGAACATAAAGCAGAAGATCAAACAGGTGTTTGCAAATTTTTGAGGCATTAAAATCATTTGGAGAGTTTATTTAAAATTCATATTCCCAGGCTCTGCTTCAAGAAATTCTAACTCAGTAGGTCTTGAGTGGGATCAAGGAATCCACATGCTGAACACACCACAGGGGACTCTAATGCAGGCATTCTGTGGCCCACACTGACATTCTAGTTTTCACAGTCTTGCTTAAAGACTATGTTATTAAATGCAAACTAGACATTAGGAACAAGCACTGAATTACTCTTGAGTGCTTACGTCTCTGATCAATTTCTAGTGAGTCAACAGAATCTAAGGGTGTAAGGATAAGGAGGAGACTGAGAATTTGTAATGTTACATATTCCCTCCATCGTTATTAGAAAATGGGAATACAGATTCATTAGAGAAGGATAAAAT
Source organism: Colobus angolensis palliatus (assembly GCF_000951035.1). Classification (NCBI taxonomy): domain Eukaryota; kingdom Metazoa; phylum Chordata; class Mammalia; order Primates; family Cercopithecidae; genus Colobus; species Colobus angolensis. The sequence continues at coordinate 6,058,981 of NW_012112919.1, read as the reverse complement.
CATTTTTAGACTCATTGGGCTTGAAGAGTTGTTAGTGTATCCAAATGGAAATGCTGAAGTGATAGGAACGGAAGAATTTTGTATTATACAATTCTCTACAAAGCTTTGATGCTCAATAGCAATGATGAAAGTAAGCTCTCATACGTGAATTAACTTCAGCAGGTTGTTAAACCGGTCCACTTCCTGTCCAAGAACAGTGGTCAAGGAGTTCAGGTGTCCTTGAGGATCCTTGACGAAAAGGCCCTCAGAAGCACCCTCCATTTCCAGTTTTTCTGAAACATACACAGTGATTCCTCAGGCTAGTCATCATTGATTTGTTCTCACAATATTGCTAAGGCAATGTGTTTATCTTAACATTTTAAAAAAGCCAGCTTTTCTCATTGTTTAAGCCAGACACATAGCATTTAAATGTGACATTTCTATAATTTAGAATGCTTTTGGGATTCACCTGTGTTTATATACAAGTAATCACAGAAAACTAAGCTTAAATTCATGTGTATCAGGACATATATATATATATATATATATATATATATATATACACTTTTTTTTCTCAAACACTAAACCATTGCATTTCATTTCTTCCCTTAAAGCATGTTCCCCATGGGTATTTTCATCTTCCCAGCCAGTTTGAGCTATGTGGTCTATGGCCATGGGACAGGAGAAGTAGGTTCTTGTTGCTTAAGTGAGATCATAGAGAGACTGGCTGTGCTAATGTAGAAGGAGGACTGGAAAACGGAAGGAGAAGCCTGCTCATTTTCATTCTGGTTGACTGTGTGGGAGGAGGTGAGGGGTTGAGAGGGAAGAGGATGAAAGGAAGGTCAGTATGACTCAGTGGTATCTGCAAGTTTGATGAGGGGTTTGAAAGGTTTCCAATGTGGAATGAGGGGGGTTGGCAGGAGGGCTCAGGAAGGTGTGCCTGGCTTTGGCTGATTGGGAGGCAGAGCCCTGAAGGGTTCAGTGGCAAATGCTAGCAGGACAAAGCAGTTACCTGGCAGACAAGGAACATTCCAGAGACTAGACGGTCCAGGGACCCTGAGTCTCCACCTCTACCATACAAGTGTTTAAATCTCCCACTTCCCTGCTCACCTGCACTGCATAGAAAAGGTTGGGGGTAGGAGACTGAGAAAGAGAGAGAGAGAGAGAGAGAGAGAGAGAGAGAGAGAGAGAGAGAGAGAGAGACTTAGTGTTTATCCCATGTAACTGGGCATTATTTAAAGGGACTGATTGCATTATTAAACAGGCTCATGGTTCAAACTGGATGGAAAATGTAGCTCTTCTTTCTCCCTACAATCCACCAAATGCAGGCTCAGATGAAAATAATACAAGCTACGAAAGAGGAAGGAACAGCCTTTTCCTTGCATATTTGCAAAAAGTATGTGTAAACAAACGGCTGTGACATACATATATCAAATTCCTTCTTGACCACACATATTTGGCTGCTGGACAAAAATCCCTCAGCAGTGCCAATGAGTCTAATCCCTTGGGTCCACAGTGCTGTGGTTACATGTCCCTGGTCCTCTCTTTCCACCATTCCTCTCAGGGCTATTTCAAACTCTCAGTTCTTTTGCTGAGCCAATTGCTTTCCTGTCCCCTCAGTCTCAGCAGATGATCTGCTTAGCATTTCACAGTAAAAGTACAAGATTTATGAAGCCTGGAGAGAAAAACCTTGAGGTGTCAATGGGATTCCACCAAACAAGTGCACGGTTTCTGCAGCTATCCATTCATCTCTCCATCTTTTTCCCAACCAGCACTCCATCTTATATTTATTGATCTTATATTTATTGACTGTTTGCTTCAACAACAGAATTCTCTAACCAAGCAGACATTCTCTTGAGGGCTTGCTCCTAGGAGGCAGATAACTGACTTCTGAAACCACAAGGCTCCTTTTATTCCAGGGGCTTAAGGGCATTGGCAAGACTCAGTTGCTGTTTTTTCCTGCCCCAATTTTCTTTTTCCTATAATGACATCTCTTCCAACCATGAATAACTAAGACATCTAAATCTCCTATCGATTAAGAAAAGTGTTAAAATAGATCTCTTGTGATCATTCAGGAAGACTCTTTCACTTATCAGAAAACAAGGTGAAAGTCATTTAGCCATGTCTTCTAAATGGAGAAAAAATTGAAATGGATTCTAGAGCAGGACTGTCCAGTAGAGCTTTTAATGATGATGGATGTGTTCTCTATCTGTACTGTCCAATGATAGCACTCGAAATGTGACTGGTGCAAATGAGGAAATGAATTTTAAATTATATTACATTTAAATTTAGGTAGCCATATGTGGCTAGGGGCTATTTTCTTGCACAGCACAGGTCTAGAGACAGTAGAATAATGAAACCAAGGGAAGCTCAGGAAAAAGTCTGGTTGAAGTTACATTGAGCTGGAAACCAATTTCCTCCTAATGCTTCTGGCAGTTGAGATGCTGAGATGCTGTAAGCTTCTAGTCTATAAATGAAGAGCTCCATGTCAAAAGAGCTCTTTAGGTTAAAAAAAGTCTACATAATAAGCAGGTTTTGACATCTGTTTATCACTCAGTTCTCTGAGTTTATTCCTAAAATTTCCATTACATACAGATTCCTAGAATTATTTATTACCTGGAACTCTGGCCTGGACAGAAGCAACAAGTTCTTGAACAATTTCGTCATTGCTTTTTCCCTCTCCACCAGTAGATGACCTTGGCTGAACCTCAAGTATGGTGTTGATGAAAGTGTTGGTCTCTTTGTACTGTAATGGCAGTAAGAGACAGAACAGTGAAGACTCAAATTCTCAACAAATAAATTTGCAGCACATATAATTATTTACAAAAGTAAAGGCAGTTCTCTAAAACAATACTATTTATTTTCACTTTCTTTTATTGCGGTAAGAACAGTTACATGCGATCTACCCTCTTAACAAATTTTAAGTGTGGAAGACAGTAATTATTGCTGACTACAGGTACGATGTTGCACAAAAGATTTCTAGCGCTGATTCATCTTGCTTGACTGCAACTTTATGCCTGTTGATTAGTAACTCCCCATTTCCCCCTCTCCCCAACCCCTTGCCACTACCATTCTACTCTTTAATTCTATGAATTTGACTATTTTAGATAACTTCATAAAAGTTAAATCATGCAGTATTTGTCTTTTTGTGACTGGCTTAAAGAAATTTTATTTTCTATCTTGAAGGTAGAGTTGGTAAAATGTGGTCATTGGAAATGCCTAGTACATAGTTATTCCTGTCATACTAAAAGTTTTTTTGTTGAGCAACAGTGTAAATGTACTTAATGGGCCGGGCCCAGTGGCTCATGCCTGTAATCCCAACACTTTGGGTGGTCAAGGCAGGAAGACTGCTTTAGCTCAAAAGGAATTACTTTAGCCCAAGAGTTTGAGACCAGCATGGGAAACACGGTAAGTCTTTGTCCCTACAAAAAAAAAAAAAAAAAAAAAAAATTAGCTGGGTGTGGTGGTGTGCACCTGTGGTCCTAGTTACTTGGGAGGCTGAATGGGGAATAGCTTGAGCCCAGGAGTTAGAAGCTGTGGTGAACTATGATCTCACCACTGCACTCTAGCCAGGGCAACAGAGAGAGGCCCTATTTCAAAAGGAAAGAAAAGAAAAATAAATACATAAATAAATGTACTTAATGTCACTAAACTGTATGCTTAAAAATGATTAAAATATACATTTTCTGTTATATATGTTTTACTACAATAAAGAATGGTTGAACATTTTTAAGCTGATCAGTTAAAAGAAATTATGAAAGTGAGGGAAAAATCATGAGAACACATTTTCAGGTCATTCTTTTATTCAATTAACTTTTTTTTTAAATTAGAAAAAAATGGACTACACAAAAATTTTGAGACAGAAAAATATGAAGAAAAAATATTCATGATACTTACTTTCCAGATATAATTACTTATAATGAAGTAATATTTAACTAAATAAACTATAGTTTACTTCAACTTGGACACTTTCTGTATAATAATTACTTATAATGAAGTAATATTTAACTAAATAAACTATAGTTTACTTCAACTTGGACACCTTCTGTATATATGTGCATACGGTTTGCAAAATTGAGCTAATAAATTTATGTAATATTAATTCATTTTCAATATTATGAGTTTTCTAGTATCACTGAAAAATCCTCATTAACCATGCTTTAAGTGACTAAGTGATAATTTAAGGGACAATGTGATACTAATTATGGTATACATGCACCATAATTAATATGAATTGCTTATCTATTTTTGGAAATTTCTAGTTTTTTGATTTTATTAGACTTTTTTTTTGAGATGGAGTCTCACTCTGTTGCCCAGGCTGGAGTGCAGTGGCGTGATCTTGGCTCACTGCAACCTCTGCCTCCAGGCTCAAGCGATTCTGCCTCAGCCTCCAAGTAGCTGGGATTACAGGCACCCGTCACCATGCCTGGCTAATTTTTACAGTTTTAGTAGAGACAGGGTTTCACCGTGTTGGCCAGGCTGGTCCTGAACGCCTAGCCTCAAGTGACTCACCTGCTTTGGCCTCCCAAAGTGCTGGGATTACAGGTGTGAGCCACCACGCCAAGCCGATCTTATTACACTTGGGGAATAGAATATGTTTGTATGAGTTTCATCCACCATTTCTGAAATTCTTTAAATGATAGATTAAGTAGAGGCAATACTTTAAAACTTGGTATTACCATATTAATTTCTAAAAACATTGTATCAATTTATATTTCCAACAATAGTGTATCATAAAGCCTGTCTTTCTATGTCTTTGCAAGAATTAATATTATTAAACAAGTGTTTATAATTTAATAGATAAAATAGTTTCTCATTTTTTGCACTACTTTAAGAATTTAAATCTTGAAAAATATGTTCATTGACCATCTATATTACTCCTTTATGAATTATTCATGTTTTTTGCACATCTTTGATTTTTAGCATTTTATTATTTATTAATTTATAAGATAATTCTATAATATAGAAAGCTAACTTTTCAGTTTTTGTTTCAAAAATGTTTTGATTTACCACTTGTCTTAATTTTTTAAAAAACATTTTAGATTCAGAGGGTACACGTGCAGGTTTGTTACACGGATGTGTGCATGGTGCTGAGGTTTGGGCTTCTATTGAACTTCATCACCCAAATAGTGAACATAGTGTCTAACAGGCTGTTTTTCAACTCTTTTCTTCCTTCCTTTTCCCCCCTTTTGGAGTCCCCAGTGTCTATTGTTCCCATCTTTATGTCCATGTGTACCCAGTGTTTAGCTTCCACTTGTAAGTGAGAACATGCAGTATTTGGTTTTCTGTTTCTGCATTCATTCACTTCGGATAATGGCCTCCAGCTGCATCAATTTGCTGCAAAGAACATGATTTCATTCTTTTTTTTGTGACTGTGTAGTATTCCATGGTGTATATGTACCACATCTTCCTTGTCCAGCCCACTGTTGATGGGCACCTATGTTGATCCTATGTCTTTGCTATTGTGAATAGAACTGCAAACATATGAGTTCATGTGTTTTTTTTGGTAGAATGGTTTATTTTCCTTTGAGTTGATACCCAGTATGGGATTGCTGGGTTGAACATTACTTCTATTTTCAGTTTTTTGAGAAGTCCCCAAACTGCTTTTCACAGGGGCCAAACTAATTTACAATCCCACCAACAGTGTATAAGCATTCTGTTTTCTCTCTAACTTCACCAACATGTTATTTTTTGACTTTTTAATAATTACCATTCTGGCTGGTGTGAGATGATATCTCATTGTGGTTTTGATTCACATTTCTTTGATGATTAGTGATGTTGAGCATTTTTTTCATGTTTGTTGGCTGCTTGCATTTTTCTTTTCTTTCTTTCTTTTTTTTTTTTTGAGACAAAGTTTCACTCTTGCTGCCTAGGCTAGAGTGCAATGGCATGATCTTGGCTCACTGCAATCTCCGCCTCTCAAGTTCAAGCGATTCTCCTGCCTCAACCTCCCGAGTAGCTGGGATTACAGGCTTGTGCCAAACCACGCCTGGCTAGTTTTGTATTTTTAGTAGAGACAGGGTTTTTCTATGTTGTTTAGGCTGGTCTCGAACTCCCGACCTCAGATGATCCGCCTGCCTCAGCCTCCCAAAGTGCTGGGATTACAGGCATGAACCAGCGCACCTGGTTGTCTTTCATCTTTTTTTTTTTTTTGAGAAGTGTCTGTTTATGTCCTTTGCCCCCTTTTAATGGGGTTGTTTGTTTTTTGCTTGTTGGCTTCTTTAAGTTCCTTATAGATTTTGGATATTAGTCCTTTTGTCAGATGCATGCTTTGCACATATACTTTCCCATTTTGTAGGTTGTCTGTTTACCCTATTGATAGTTTCTGTTGCTGGGCAAAAGCTCTTTAGTTTAATTAGGTCACAATTGTCAATTTTTGTTTTTGTTGCATTTGCTTTTGAGGCCTTAGCCATAAATTATTTGCATAGGCTAATATCTTGGTGTTTCCTAGGTTTTCTTCTAGGGTTTTAATAGTTTGAGGTATCACATTTAATTCTTTAATCCATCTTGCATTAATTTTTGTATATGACGAGTGGTAGGAGTTTAGTTTTATTCTTCTACATAAGGTTAGCCAGTTTTCTTAGGACCATTTATTGAATAGAGTGTTCTTTCCTCATTGTTTATTTTTGTCGACTTTGTTGAAGATCAAAGGTTGTAGGTATGTAACTTTATTGCTGGGTTCTCTACTCTGTTCCATTGGTCTATGTGTCTATTTTTTGTACCAGTACCATGCTGTTTTGGTTACTGTAGCCTTGTATGATGGCTCTGGCTTTTCTTTTTGCTTAGAATTGCTTTTATTATTCAAGCTCTTTTTTGGTTTCCTGTGAATTTTAGAATATTCTTTTCTAATTCTGTGAAAAATGATGTTGGTAGTTTGACAGAAATAGATTCAAATGTGTGATCGCTTTGGGCAGTGTGGGCATTTTTATAATATAGAGTCTTCCAATCTGTGAGCATGAAATGTTTCTACGTGTGTCATCCATGATTTCTTTCAGCAGTGTTTTGTAATTCTTGTAGAGATGTTTCACCTCCTTGGTTAGTTGTATTCTTAGGTATTTTATTTTCCTTGTGGAAATTGTGAATGGCATTGTGTTCTTGATTTGGTCCTCAGCTTAAACATTATTGATGTATAGAAATGCTACTGATTTTTGTACACTGATTTTGTATCCTGGAACTTTACTGAAGTAGTTTAGTAGGTCTTTTGGCAGAATCTTTGGGATTTTCTAGGTATAGAATCATATTGTCAGTGAAGAGAGATAATTTGACTTCCTCTTTTCCTATCTGGACGCATTTTATTTCTTTCTCTTGCCTGACTACTCTGGCTAGGACTTCCAGTACTATCAATATGTTGAACAGGAGTGGTAGGAGTGAACATCCTTGTCTTGTTCCAGTTCTTAGGGGAAATGCCTCCAATTTTTTCCTGTGAAGTATGATATTGGCTATGGGTTTGTCATAGACGGCTTTTATTACTTTGAGGTATGTTTCTTCGATGCCTAGTTTGTTGAGGGTTTTTATCATTAAAGGATGTTGGATTTTATTGAATGATTTTCCTGCATTGATTGAGATAATCCTATGGTTTTGTTTTTAATTCTGTTTATGCAGTGAATTATATTTATTGATTTGTATGTTGAACCATCGTTGCATCCCAAGAATAAAGCCCACTTGATTGTGGTGGATTATCCTTTTGGGGTGCTATTGGATTAGATTTCCCAGTATTTTGTTGAGGAGTTTTGAGTTTATGTTCATCAGGGTTATTGGCTTGCAGTTTTCTCTTTTTGTTGTGTCTTTGTCACATTTTGAGGCTAGGATGATACCGATTTCATAGAATGAGTTAGGGAGGAATCCCTCTTCTTTGATTTTTTGGAATAATTTCCATACGATTGGTCACCAGCTCTTCTTTGTACATCTGGTAGAATTTGTCAGTGAATCTGTCTGGTGCAAAACTTGTTTTGATTGGTAGGTTTTTAAAATTGCTGATTCAATTTTGTAACTCATTATTGGTCTGTTTGGGGTTTCTGTTTCTTTCTGGTTCAATCTTGGGAGGTTGTGTGTTTCCAAGAGTTTATCCATTTCCTTTAGATTTTCTAGTTTGTGCACATAAATCACATAAATATATTTGTAGTAGTCTCTGATTGTGCTTATTTGTATCTTCTTTTTTGTCTTTGTTAATCTAGCTAACAGTTTACCAGTCTTTTTTATCCTTTCAATGAGCTAACATTTTTGTTGTTGTTGACTTTGTATGCTTTTTTCTTTTTGGTCCCAATTTCATTTAGCTCTCCTCTGATTTTAGTTATTTCTTTTCTTCTGCAAGCTTCGAGTTGAGTTTGTTCTTGTTTTTCCAGTTCCTTTGGGTGCAACATTAGGTTGTTAATTTGAGATCTTTCTATTAATATCTTTTTGACATAGGCAGTTAGCTTTATTCACTTTCCTCTTAACACTGTTTTTGTTGCATCTCAGAGCTTTTGGTATCTTGTGTCTCTATGTTCATTTGTTTCAAATAATTTTTTGATTTTTGCCTTAATTTCTTCGTTTACCCAAAAGTCATTCAGGAGCAAGTTGTTTAGTTTCCATGTATTTGTGTGGTTTTGAGAGTTCCTTTTGGTATTGATGTCTAATTATATTCCACTGTGTTCTGAGAACATGCTTGGTATGATTTTGATTTTTTAAATTTGTTGAGACTTGCTTTATGACCAAACATGTGGTCAATATTAGATTATGTTTTGTGGGCAGACGAGAAGAATGTATATTCTTTCATTATTGGTGGAATATTCTGTAGATGTCTATTAGGTCCAATTAGTCAAGTATTGAATTTAAGTCTAGAATTTCTTTGTTAGTTTTCTTCCTTCATGATCTGTCTAATGTTGTCAGTGGAGTGTTGAAGTCCCCACCCCCGCTGCTTCTATGATTATTGTGTGGCTGTAAAAGTCTTTTCTTAGGTAGAAGTAATTATTTTATAAATCTGAGTGCCCCAATATTGGGAGCATATATATTTAGAATCACTAAATCTTCTTGAATTGAATTATTTATCATTATATCATGCCCTCTTTGTTCTTTTTTACTGTTGTTAGTTTATGGTCTGATTTCTCTGATACAAGAACAGCATTCTTTGCTCTTTTTTATTTTGTTTGCATGATAGATCTTTTTGCATCCCTTTACTTTGAGCCTATAGTTGTCATTACATGTGAGATGGGTCTCTTGAAGACAGCAGAAGGATGGGTCTTGTGTTTTAATTCAAGACATTGTGTTAACACTCTATGTCTTTTAAGTGGAATGTTTAGGTCATTTATGTTCAAGGTTAATATTGATATGTGAGGTTTTGTTTCTGTTGTGATGTTTTTGGCTAGTTGCTTTGTAGTCTCGATTATGTAGTTGTTTTATGCAGTCTGTAGGCTATGTACTTATGTGTGATTTTGTGGTTACATGTATTGTTCTTTCATTTCTATGTTTAGGATTCCCTTAAGCATCTCTTGTAGAACTGGTCTGCTGGTGCCAAATTCTCTCAGTGATTACTTGCTTGGGAAGTATTTTACTTGTGTTTTGTTTATGAGGCTTAGTTTGGCAGGATATGAAAGTCTTTGCTGGAATATCTTTTCTTTTCTTTTTTTTTTTTTGAGACAGAGCCTCACTCTGTCACCCAGACTGGATTGCAATGGTGTGATCTTTGCTCACTGCAACCTCTGCCTCCTGAGTTCAAGCAATTCTCCTGTCTCAGCCTCCGAGTAGCTGGGATTACAGGTGCATGCCCCTATGCCTGGCTAACTTTTTGTATTTTAGTAGAGATGGGGTTTCAACGTGTTGCCCAGGCTGGTCTGGAACTCCTGAGCTGAGGTGATCCACTTGCCTCTGCCTCTCAAAGTGTTAGGATTACAGGCGTGAGTCACCATGCCTGGCCCTGGAATTTATTTTCTTTAAGAATGCTAAAAATGGGCCCCCAATATCTTCTGGCTTCTAAGTTTTCTGCTGAGAGACTGCTGTTATTCTGATAGGATTCCCATTATAGGTAATATGGCCCTTTTCTCTAATTTTTTCTTTGGTTTGACCTTGGAAAGCCTGACGACTATGTCTTAGGGATGGTCAGCTTATATAGTATCTTGCAGGAGTTCTCTGGATTTCTTGTATCTGCATGCCAACTTCTCTAGTGAGAAAGGGGAAATATTCTTGGATTATATACTCCAATATGTTTTCCAGTTGCTTACTTTCTCTTCTCTCCAAGGAATGATAATAAATGGTAGATTTAGTCGTTTTACATAATCTCATATTTCTCAGAAAAAAAGAGAATCTTAAAAAATTCTCTTTATTTGTTTTTTCTGACTGGGTTGATTCAAAGGACCAATCTTTGAGTTCTGAAATTCATTCTTCTGCTTGGTTTAATCTGTTGTTAAGGCTTCCAGTTTTGTTTTGATACTCCTGTAGTGAGATTTTCAATTTCAGAAGCTCTGTTTTGTTCTTTCTTAATATAGCTGTATCATCTTTTAAACCTTGGATTATTTCTCTGGCTTCTTTGCATTGGATTTCAACTTTCTATTGGATCTCAAGTTTTCTTGCCACACATATTCTGAATTCTGTTTCTATTATTTCAGACATTTCAATCTGACTAGGATCCATTGCTAGGGAACTAGTGTGATCCTTTGGAGGTAACAAAGCACTCTGGCTTTTTGTATTGCTGAAGTTCTTATGCTGATTTCTTCTTATCTGAAGGAGTTGATGCTTCTTTATCTTTTTGAATTTGCTTTTGTTTGAATGGAGTTTTTTGACTTTTTGTTCTTTTTTTTTTCCCTGGAGGATATAACTGTTGTGTGTGTTGTGTACAATCAATTGGCTTTGCTTCTGGGTGCTTTCAGAGCAGCAAAGCTCTATATGGGTTCTTTGGTTACGTAGAGGTTTATGCAGCGTGTTTGAACAGGCATTGCTTGTAGCAATGTTATTTTTGTTTGGTATTGTAATTCCGGCTGTAGTACAGTGGATGGTGCTCAATAGAGCCAGCACATAGGCTCTTAGCTGCAATAGCCCTCAGTGGGGGTGGAGGCACTAGAGAAGTGCAAAAAACATGCTCCTCCAACTCAGTTACCTTCAGCAGGGGTGGATCCAATGGAGAATCACAGAAAAGCAGCTTACTGCAGTACACACACTTACCAGGCCCCAACAGGAAGGGCTCCAACGGGAAGGCGGGTGAGGGTGGAAAATGAGAGATGTTCCCTCTTTAAGTCCATTCCTAGGTCTTGGTGGTATCTCTTTTAGTGGCTGGTGTCACACTCCCATTTCCTTTGTTCCAAGTAGGGCTTTGGTGGAGTGTGCTCCCTCCTTTCTTAGGGGCGGTTTGTACCAAGGACTGTCTCTAGAAGACCCTTTACTCCTTAGGTAACTGCCCATCCCCTGTGCTTGCCAAAGTTAGAGTGAGTTGTGGAGTATGTTGGCAGGTGGTTTGGTGATGCAGTTGTTCAAAGGTGGAGGCTCCCTGGACATGGTAGTGGCACTGCCAGTGTGCAACCAATATGGCACCTGCTGTCTAGGCTTCTCAGCCCAGCAAATGGTTATGGGGCCTGCCTACCTCATGCTCCCTGACCCGGTGGGTCTCCCTCCAGTCTCTGCCCAGGTAGCAGGCCTAACCAGCTTGGTTTGTCCCAAGCCATTTTTGTCCAGATCCCTGACCCAGCCCAGGCATTCTGGGCTATGGAACTCCATAAGCGAGAAGTGGTGGCTGTTAGGCCATGCCCATCTTGGAAAAAGGAGGGGTGGGCTGGGTGCAGTGGCTCACGCCTGTAATCCCAGCACTTTGAGAGGCCGAGGCAGGTGGATTGCCTGAGGTCAGGGGCTCGAGATCAGCCTGGTCAACATGGTGAAACCCTGTCTCTACTAAAAATACAAAAATTACCTGGGCGTGGTGGCGGGCGCCTGTAATCCTAGCCTACTTGGGAGGCTGAGGCAGGAGAATTGCTCATACCCGGGAGTTGGAGGTTGCAGTTAGCTGAGATCGCACCACTGCACTCTAGCCTGAATGACAGAGCGAGACTGTTTCAAAAAAAAAAAAAAAAAAGAGGAGTGACCAGCTCCCATGCTGGCCTACAAACCTGTGCCATACTCTTCTTTGTGTTCCCCTACTCGAGCTCAGGCCACAGATATCAACTTGATATCCCTGGGTGGTGTACTTGAGTCCTGGGGAGTTGGGAGTAGAACTGTGGATTTTTCCCCTGGCCCCTAGGGGTCAAGCACTGGCTGTGATGGGGGTGGTGAACTACTCCTGGGCTGCCAATAAAACACTCAGGCAGGGCTGTGCAGGCTGTGCTGTGGGCACTCTCCCACAGGAGTGGCCTCAGAGGTGGTCTTGGGAGGGGCCAGCAGGCAAAGGGGTGCATGGAATAGATGCACTTTGGGTCTGTAGCAACGGTGGTGGGGCCTGTCTTGAGGCATGAGCATGCTCAGGCTCTGCTATTTCCTGGACTGGCAGATAGTAGGAGCTACAGCCACTCAGTGTAACATAGAAAGCCTTGGGGGATGAATGTCTGTGGTAGCATTATCCTGCAGTTGCACAGCATAGCAAAGCCTTCTGGGCTCTGTGTGGGTTCAAACTGTGCCTCTGCTTTTTCCTTGGGCTGCTCTGCCTGCCAGTCCAAAGGTCTGTGGGGGGTCACAGGAACTCCTGTGTCTAGGATCTCAGAAGTCCATGGCAGGAACGTGGTGCCCTGGGGTTCCTTCACTGACTCCTTCTTTAGGTCCAGTCCAAGTCCAGGGGTTGGTTCTGGTGCCTGGTGACTCCGCACAGGCGTAGGAGAGCTTTGAGTGCATGCTGAAGAGCTTGGACTACCCTTAGGTAATGGTGCAGCATCACAAGGTCTTTACAGAGGAGTAAAACAACTCAGTTTTCTCTGGGTTATGATCTGACACTGTGACCATGCTTTTAATAAACGGTGTTTTAATTTATCTGCTTTGGACATTTGTCACTGTATTTTTATCATTGAATCATGTATGGATCCACAAACCTTTGTGTAATATGACACAAATGTGCCCAGCCTGGTAGAAGAAGGGCAAAGGGAGAGGGTTATATTATTTCTGAAATCCTCATGTAATTGTTGGATTGTGATCAGGTAGATTATGGATGGACTAGGCAGAAGGCCGGGAGATGGAGAGGCTTGGCCAGTGACAGGGAAAATGCGTGACAGTCTTAGGATTCTGTGAAGGACCCAGAGGTAACAGACTAAATTGGAACCAAATGTTGAAGTCAAGGTCAAACAATTATTTTATTTGTTTATTTAGGAAGATCATAATTTCCAGAGTGAGTAGGGGTGATTATTGATGTTTTGCGTTTCTATACACAACATAAATATGTATTTTAAGATGAAAGGCCACATACCTGGAAGACTAGATTGGCATTTTCATGCATTCCAAAAATTTCTGGGTCATCGATCAAAGGCAGATTTTCAATGTAGTCCTTAAACTCTTGTAGGCTGTCAGCCATGGGTGCAAAATAGATGCCTGTTATTAAAAACACAGAAGACAAATATGTCTCAAATAGACTGGCTTTATACTGCCAAGTTTGATTTTTCTTTGTGTGGTGCAGATGGTGGCTGCAATCAGCTGGCTCATGTAGCAAGGGGGATTGTTTTTCCTAAGCTTTCATGCTTTTGTTGCTGTGTCTAGTTTTGTTACCTTTTCTTCAGGCCTTGAGAATCTGATTACTGTCCTAACCTTTCAAATGCCTTCTCCAGAGCATTTAAAGACGTGGAGAATCCAGGGATATGCTGCTGAAAAGTATAACTCATGAAGGGCTCCAAATCTATGCTGAAAGGTGTAACTCATTAAGGGCTTAAATTTATGCTTGTGTTAGAGATTGCTTTCATACTTACTTGATAAACAACAGCCTTCTCTAATTCCCCAAACTAAAAGCTACACTGAAATCTAGGGTTACTCAACTATCTATATGATTGCAGGACATACAGTTGAATCTTATCGGCTCTGACTGATGCTCAATGGTAGGAGCTTTTATGAGCTTGTACTAATCAAGTTGCTCCTTCCAAGGGGATCAGCACTCAGGACAATTAATCTGTTTGCTGTCTGACTCGTAATGAGCTATCTCCAACTCACAGATCTGGTTTTTACTCAACTTGCTGTAATAGACATTTTCATTTCTTTATTTAAAAAACTGTTACTTAGTAGTAGTAATAATATTTACTATGATTTAGAGACTGGGTCTTGTTATGTTGCCCAGGCTGGATTTGAACTCCTGAGCTCAAGTGATTCTCCTACCTCAGCCTCCTGAGTATCCGGGACCACAGACATGTGCCACTATGTCTGGGTGTTTTATTTGATTACATTCAAAATACACTAGAACATAAGAGTGAAAACAAATTTAGACACAGTGCAATAAACTTTAAAATCGAAGCAACTCAAAGTAGTTACCAAGCACTATGTAGCTCTGTGATCCTACTATCAAACCAGCTCTGAAAGTGGCCAAGCATGGGGATAGGGTGTGGCTATAAGAGGGTTGTGGAGACCCGACACAGACAGCCGCTGGATGGGAAACTGAGAGATGCTGTCAATGACTTCTTGGGAAAGGCCTTTCCTGTAATATTAAAAAGTCATTTACCTGATTCAGAGTATTTATAATCTTCTTCTAATGTTTCAGGAGAAAAAAATCTTTTCAAGATAGTACGAAGGCATCTTTGATCCCAGCTGTCTGTGACTCTACCACCATAGGTAATTTCACCTGAAAATAAATTTGTATTTTGAAATTATCGCTGTTTTTAAAAAATTGATAGGTATACCTAATTTTAAAATTTTAACGTTTATTTATGTACACATTTGTTTGGTACTGAAAATGGAAAGCACACAACAGAATTTCCTTCCACCACCCCCCTCAAAGATAATAGAAGTCAGTTTTTGAAAAGTAGAAAAAATCTACTATATGTACTCTACTCTCATTATTTTGCTGTTTTAGTGTTCAGAAACTAAAGCCACTGAACTCTATCTACATATTTCTTTTTTGTTTTTGTTCTTTTGCTTTGAAATAGTGATTTTGAGTCTTATCATTGATTGCAGTATTCTAAAGCATACACATTTTCCATCAAACAGTGCTTCTTCCGAAGCCAATGAGTAAAGCAGAATCAAGTATTTGTAGCAAGGCATTCAACCTCTGTACATTCCTTATTAATTATTGCTATCAGGGTAATGAGGAAAGATAGATTCAAAGCAAAAGGGACAACTCACTTCACAGTAATGATAAGGAATTATAACTGATTAGTATCCCATCTCTCTTTCCACAGAGAAGCTACTTTCCGTGTGTCATCCCCAAACTATGTGTAGCAAGGAAGCACACTGGAATCTATTGCTGATATAATTTCTTCAAAATTCCAGATCGATTGCTACAATTCACCATTCACCACTGTAGTGTTCCTGGAAGGATTTCACCTGTGATACCAACATTGTCAACTTCTGAATCCTTCAACTGTTGATCCATTCTCATCTCTATTTCTTCCATCATGTCAGGAAGAAAAAATTGTTTTTTCTTTCTCTTTCAAGCTGACATGGTTGGTTGAGAGAAAGTTATTTTAGTCTTTGGAATCTCAGTAATTTATTTCTTCCAAGACAGGAATGTCTTTATCTGCACATCCTGTAGAGATGCCCGTCTTCCCTATCCTGTTGGAGTCACTCGTCAGTCTTGTTGGATAAGACACTCAGGGAGAGGGGAGGGGAAGTAGGTACCAGGGCTGATGGTTAAATTGCTGAATCCCTGTGTCGGCAATTCCAAGAAGTAAAAAGGAGATGTTCTGTATCTTTCTAGGAGTATTCTTTAGTGACCCTCTGGGAAATCTTGGAACATAAAGTTGGGTTAAATCTCTGTTGTGGGTCCATCTAATATGGCCTGACTTGAAACTCCTCTTGGGTCCTTGGCGCTGGAACATAAAGCTCTAGTTTCTCCAACTGCATGATGATGTCAGGGGAAGAAGGGTGTCCTAACATATATTATTCTAAAATAAGTTTCTAATTAAAATATCTGCATTTTGACAAGAAGCACAGAAGTGTTTTCCTTACAAATCAACAGATTTTGTGCTTCTCCATCCAGATTTGACTCTATCCTTTTTCTTGGGTCAAACTGAGTAAACAAGGAACTCTGTCATTTTGACTCAGGGTAGACGACTCACAGCTCACTTTCAAGAAGGAGTCTTCTGGCTTTGGTCTTCTTAGAAGAGGGACCGTGTGTGTGTGTACGTGTGTGCATGCATGTGTGTGTGGTGGGGTCCACCATCCATGCCACCGCTTGGTCTGGCCCCAGCATCATGGTTCCTGTGGGTCCCACTGCAGAACCCAACATAGTGGCTTCCCCTTTCTCTTCCTTTCCTATCTCTGTGGGCTGACTTGGGGATGATCCAATAAAAACTGGAGAGGCCTGAGGTTTGACTTTGTCTTTGCCAACTTTGAGCTCAGATCCACCCCCAATACCACTCCTGGATGTGTGTATTGCTGTAACGTACACTATAAAATCTGAAGGTCCTCCTCCAATCCCAAATACCTTCCAGTATTTAAAGCCTCCTAAATATTTCTCTGTTTATTCTCTCCTGTCTAGTTTCCCCACTGGTATTGCTATGTCTCCATGTTCAATCCCTCATTTTGCTTTTATTATAGCTTTGTGAATTGTTGCACCTCTTCCTAACCTAAAAGACCATAATTGCTAACCAATGTTTATAAGTTAGAGCAAAATTTATTAGCATAGCCTTTCAGGATATGCCCCCGGCTTACCTTTTTTAGTGTTCTTGAAGACACAACTGCCCTCCGTACACATTTCCTCTTCTGGAGCTAATAACTGTTTCTCTAGCAGTGCCATGTCCCACACACTGTTGGCCTCCCCTCACCCCTGCACCTTTATTGAGGTTTAGTTGGTATCCAAAAAATGGGACACAAAACTGGTGAGTTTTGACATATGTATTTACTTATGTTGCTATCTCCACAATCCGTATGGTAAACATATCCATGACCTCTGACAATTTCTTCATGCCACCCACTTTTTTTATTGTGGTTAGAATACTTAACATGAAATCTACTCTCTTGACAAATTAATTTAAAGTACAAAATACCTTATGATTAACTGTAAGTGCTATATTGTACAACAGATCTCTGTAACTTACTCATCTTGTATAACTATAATTTTATACTTACTGAACAACAACTCCCCATTTTCCTCCTCCCTCTATCCTGTAATAGCCACCATCCTCTTGTCTACTTCTAGACTTTTGACTATTATAGAGGCCTCATATAAAAGGAATCATGCAATATTTGTCCTTCTGTGACTAACTTATTTCATTTAGTGTAATGTCAGTCAGGTCCATCCATGTTGTCACAAATGGTAGGATTTCTTTCTTTTTTAAAGATAAATAGTATTCCATTGTATGTATATACTATATTTTCTGTATCCATTTATATGTTGATGGATATTTGGGTTGTTTCTATATTTCGGCTACTGTGAATGATTCATTATCTCCATCAGCTTTTGGTAGGCAGACATCCAGAATCTATCATAATAGTACTAATCAATATTTTATCAATTAATCCATAAACTAATGCCTAAAAAACTCACCATTAGCAAGTATCGCCACCTGGATAAAGCATTGTCTTTTTACTCCTATCTTTTTTAGAAAACCAGTTTCAATGAGATATAATTTAAAAAACCACAAAATTCACAAAAACATATATAAAAGAATATATATTGAAAATATATCTATTATATATAATTACATATATATATATAAATTCATTAATTTTTGGTAAATTTACAGAGTTGTCTACCCATCACTGCAATCTAACTTTAGAACATTTCCATTTCCCCCCAAAAGAAATCTTGCATCCATTTGCAGTCAGTCCCCATGTCTACTCCCTGTCCCATGAAACCACTGAACTACTTTCCATCTCTATAGACTTGACTCGTCTGGAAATTTCATATACATAGAATTGTACTTGTGGGCTTTTGTGTCTGACTTCTTTTACTTAGCATAATGTTTTTGAGATTTATTTATGTTGTTGTATGTATCAGTACTTTATTCCTTTTATGGTGGAATAATATTCTGTTTATGGATATGCCATATTTTACTTAGCCATTCACCAGTTATTGGACATTTTTGGCCACTATGAACAATGCTGTTGTGAACATTTGTGTACAAGTTTTGTTTTTGTGTGGGTTTTTTTTTTGTTGTTGTTGTTTTTTGAGATGGAGTTTCACTCTTTCACCCAGGCTGGAATGTAGTGGCCCTATCTCGGCTCACTGCAACATCCACCTTCTGGTTTCCAAGTGAATCTCCTGTTCCAGCCTCCTGAACAGCTGGGATTACAGGTGTGCACTACCACACCCAACTAATTTTTGTATTTTTAGTAGAGGTGGGGTTTCTCCATGTTGGCCAGGCTAGTCTCGAACTCCTGATCTTGTGATCCACCCACTTGGGCCTCCCAAAGTGCTGGGATTACAGGCATGAGCCACTGAGCTTGGCCTTGTGTACAAGTTTTCGTGAGGACATACGTTTTAATTTTTCCTAAGTACATATCTAGGAGTAGAATTGCTAAGTCACATGGCAACTTTGTTTAAACATTTTTTCAAAGCAGCAGGACAATTTTACATTGCCACCAGCAGTATGAGGGTTCCAATTTTCTCGTATGCTTACCAGCATTTGTTATTGTCTTTTAAAATTATGGTCATCCTAGTAGGTGTGAAGTGGCATTTCATTAGAGATTTAACTTTCACTTTCCTCATGACAAATTGAGCATCTTCTCATGTGCTTACTGGGCATTTGTGTGTTTTCTTTGGTGAAATGTCAATTCAAATCAAATCTTCAATCATTTTAATATTGAGTTATTTTTCTTATTATTGTTGAGTTGTAAGAGGTCTTTATATACTTTGGATACAAGCCCTTATCAGATATATGATTTGCAAATATTTTCTCTCAGTCTGCATCTTGCCTTTTCACTTTCTTGATGGTATGTGTTGAAGAGTAAAAGTTTTAATAATTTTTTTTTTTCTGGGATGGAGTCTTACTCTGTTGCGTAGGTTGGAGTGCAGTGACACAATCTTGGCTCACTGCACCCTCTGCTTCCCGGATTCAAGCGATTCTCCTGCCTCGGCCTCCCGAGTAGCTGGGACTACAGGTGCCCGCCACCACGCCCAGCTAATTTTTTGTATTTTTAGTAGAGACGGGGTTTCACTGTGTTAGCCAGGATGGTCTTGATCTCCTGACCTTGTGATCCACCCGCCTCAGCCTCCCAAAGTGCTGGGATTACAGGCTTGAGCCACAGCACCTGGCCTAAGAGTAAAAGTTTTAGATGTTGATGAAGTCCAATTTATTTTTTCTTTTTTGTGTCATATCTCGGAAGTCAGTGACTAACCCCAAGTCACAATTTTCTCCAAAGTTTCTTCTAAGAGATTTACTTTTTTCTGTTAATTGTAGGTCTGTCACCAATTTTGAATTAATTTTTGTATATGGTATAAGGGTTCAAATTTATCCTTTTGTGGATGGACACCCAATTGCCCTAGCATTATGTGTTGAAAAGACTATCCTTCCCCCATTGAATTGTCTTGGCACCATTGTTGAAAATCAGTGGTCATAAATATAAAGGTCATTTTTGGATTCTCAATTCTGTTCCACTGATTTACAAGCCCATTCTTTTTTTTTTAAAATATAAATGTTATTTCTCAACACAAGGTCCATCAATTCAAGACATTTTTGTAAGCAATGATACCAGCCATTCAGTCCATCACTAAAGAACTGATGGTCCTGGGAGTTTAACCATGTCAATGCAGTCTTTTTTTATATTAACAGAAGAAAAATGGGTGCCCTTTAACAAAATTTTAATATTAGGAAACACAGAAGTCAGAGGGAGCCAAATCAGGTTTGTAAAGTGAATACCTAATGATTTCCCATAAAAACTCTTGCAAAAGTGCTCCAGTTTGATGACAGGCCTGAATAGCATTGTTGAAGTGAAGATGGACTTTCTGGTGAAGTGTTCTTAGGCATTTTTTCTGCTAAAGCTTTGACTAACTTTTTAAAAATACTATCGTAATAAGCAGATGTTATCATTCTCTGGCCCTCCAGAAAGTCAAGAAGCAAAATGCCTTCAGCATTCCAAAAAAACTGTTGCCATGAGCTTTGTTCTTGACTAGCCTGCTTTTGCTTTGACTGGACCACTTCCATCCCTTGGTAGTTACTGCTTTGATCGTGCTTTGTTTTCAGGATTGTACTGGTAAAGCCATGTTCCATCTCCTGTTATAATTCTTTAAAGAAATGCTTCAGGATCTTGACTGCACTTGTTTAAATTTCCACTGAAAGCTTTGCTCTTGTCTGCCTCTGATCTGGATGTAAAAGTTTTGGCACCTATTGAGTGGAAAGTTTGCTCAACTTTAATTTTCAGTCAAAATTGTGTAAAATGAACCTATTGAGATGTCTATGGTGGCTGTTGTTTCTGCTGTTAATTGTTGGTGCTCTTCAGTGAGGGCATGAACAAGATTAATTTTTTTCTTTGCAAATTGATGTGGATGGCCTACTGCTGTGGGCTTCATCTTCAACACTGTCTTGGCCCTTCTTAAAACTAGTTATCCATTTACAAACTGCTACTGATTTGTTTGAGGCATTGTCCCTATAAACTTTTTGTAAAGTATCAATATTTCACCATTCTTCCATACAAGCTTCACCATAAATTTGGTGCTTGTTCTGCTTCAATTTTAGCAGAATTGATGTTACCCTGGCAAGGGCTCATTGCAAATTGATGTCTTATCCTTCTTAGTGCCTCAAACTAGATCCAGAAACAGAATTTCCAACACAGATTGAAGATCCAAATTTGTAAGAACTGGAACACCTTTCTTAATTTTCCCATAAAATCAGTCTCATTTACAGCAATACTTTGGGATATTTGTTGCTGAGATGTCCTGTTTTCTTCAGAACAACTTTTTTACAGCTCTGAGACTCTTTGGACCAAGACTACGTGCTGGAGGGAACAGTGGATGGGTGCCACATAAAAAGAAATCGACCTGATAAAGGCTCTGCTCCCTTCATGCCAGAAACAAAAAATGTGTTAGAACTATGGTCACCACTGCTAAGTCAAAATCTATGTCTATTCTTATGCCAGTGCCACAATGACTTGTTGTAACTTTGTAAGTTTTGAAATTGGGAAATGTTACTCTTTTGACTTTATTCTTCTTTCCACGACTGTTCTTGCCATATGAGGCCCTTCACATTTTCATATGAATTTTATAATCAGCTTATCAATTCCTGCAACATGCCAGTTGATCTGGGTGTAACAGTCTACAGTTACATAGGGATTGCATTAAATCTATAGATCAGTCTGGCAAATTACTTTTTACCTCCACAATTACTTCCACAGCAGTAGAGACTGAGGTAACCTGAAACATCAAGGATTCTAGGAGAGGGAGAAGGAAAAGGAAAATGAGAGATAGGAAAATTCAGGGTAAGCAGAGGATACCAGAGAACAATTTTGCCTACATCTCCACTTTGCTAAACAATTTTGGCCCCACTGGGATGGCTTGGGGCAGGAGTACAAAGTAGCCTCCCAAATTACAGGGCTTTCCCTGTTGGTTCACTCTGGGGACTGGTCCTAAACTATTTTTACTGTTATCTTGCTGCCTTCATCTCAAATATGTTTTAAGGTTTCATTTTGCCTTTTAGTCTATAGATCACCTGATACCCTTCTGCTGTTTTGCATTTCCCTTACTTGCCAATGAAAATCATCCATGTCCTTTCTGTCCCTTTTCAGAGCTCCTCCTTCTCCCACTTCCCAGTGCAAATATCCTCTCCCTTACTACTTGAGCCCACATGGTCCAAATTGGTTCTAATTTTGGCAACAAGATCCTTATGTAGTCACAGTTAATATTTACCAAAAATTTAATTCCTGAAAGATTTTTTCTTTTTCACAGGTATATCTGAATTAAGAGGTCTCTACTAGTCAAATAATGTTTAGGTTCTTTTGAATTTAAGATCGTGGATTCTGGAGGTTACACTGTCTGGGTTCAAATCTCGGCCCCAGCACTTTGTAAATGGTGTGCCTCAGTTTTCTTATGTGTAGAACGGTGATAATAATAGTCCTCACATTGTAAGGTTGTTATGAGGATTAAATCTGCTAATTCTTGGGAAGTGCTTAAAAGGGTTCTTGGCATGTAGCAAGCACTGTTTTTCCTATTATTATTATTTGAGAAAGCAGCTGTCCCATTCTCTATATGTGAATATTCTCATGATGTCCTGATGTGTTCTTCTCACAATCTTGTCTTCACACAAGGAACATCAAAAATCATCACCACCACTATTAAACACAGGGGGAGGACACCATCTTTGTAAGGGCCAGGTGGGAGTAAACCAAAAACTTTGTGGTACATAGATGGAAGGCCTGGCCACAAGGACGTACTCACCAGTAATATAAATCAGTGCATCCCAGGGAATCTTTCCTTCTTTACAATAGAGGTTGAGGTTCAGTAAAGCACATTCCCTGTCACTGTCATTAAATTCATAGCAGATATTCCAACCAAGGGGGCCAAACTTCTTTCTCTCCTAGAATGAAAAATGAAAATGGTCTGAAACAAAATTTGATAAAATAAATTCTGTGTAATATATTGAAAACTAAAAAGAAGTTTCCATTGAAATTGGGCATCACCACACTGCAAAATCAGTAAAATCATGTGGCTCAACTTCAGCTAGGCTTTTACCAAACAGAGGAAGCACCTCTTCCTTCAATACTGGCTCCTCCCCATATTTCAAAAAACAAATTTGCTATTACTAGAAATTTGATAGACCTGTCAAAAGAACATTTTTCCTTCAGGGTAAAATAAAGCATTTTTTCATCAGAGTAGGAAAAAAAAATTTCACCTGTAGTCTTTTGGCATAAAAATATTGACCCTGTAATCATCCATCTGGTGGAGAGAACTACTCCCTGCTGTTTTAAGGAGTCTGTCCATGATTTTTCAGTTATGCCACACAAAGAACCATATTTTTGTTTCATGGCATACCATCATGAAATCCTCCCCCAACGTCCTTTGTTATTTCCCTATCCTATCTTAATTTCTTAAATTTGAAACTGATAATTATTCCAGAGGTTTGGTTCCAAGTTCCCTGCTCTTGATCTCAAAATTTTCCTAAAGCTTAAACTACCTCCGCATCTCAGGTGCTTTTGTTAGCGGAACAAAGGCCTCACACCCAGAACCCCTCCCCTGATCCCAACCTGTCAGACCTCCTCTAATACCTTTTAACCTATTTATCTTATATCTGGCATATTTTCTTTTCTTTCTTTTTTTTTTTTGAGACAGAGCCTTTCTCTGTCACCCAGGCGGGAGTGCAGTGGCGCGATCATTGCTCATTCACCCTTGACCTACCAGGCTCAAGCAATCTTCTCACCTCAGCATCCAAGTAGCTGGGACTACAGGTATGTGCCACCATGCCTGGCTATTTAAAAAAATGTTTTTTGTAGAGATGGGCTTTCGCTGTGTTGCCCAGACTGGTCTTGAACTCCCAGGCTCAAGTGATCTGCGCACGTTGGCCTCCCAAAATGTTGGGATTATAAGGATGAGCCACTGTGCCCAGTCTGATTATTTATTTATTTATTTTCTGTAGATCACACACATTTGAAAACCGGAAAACTAATATAATAAATATGCCACCTACGAGGAAATCTATTTTGTGCTTATTGAACTGAATTGAACCTACTGCATTCATCCAACTGATGATATTTTGTAGGCAGATCAGACGAGAGGTGAGAGCTGAATCTGTGAAACATGGAGGCAAGGGGAGTATAGAGATTGAAAGTTGAATGAAAACAACTTGGGTTCACACACAGAATGGAGTCTTCAGCATTTCACAATGACATTTACAAGCTTTCACTTAATTATTGCTATTTATTTTACAATACACTTCCTTGTCGCTATTAAAAAGCAGAGTTGATAAGTGTACCTGAATAATCGCATGGAAGAAACAAATGCCAAATATTATTTGCCTCCATTTTTTTCCAAGTATATTTTCTTCAAAAAACGAAGGTGTCATTTCAGTAAATGCTCGTCTGATATTTGCACGTAAACCTTTTGGAGGCTCATTGGTCACCTGGATTTAGATGAAATATACATGGCAGAGAGAGTGATTTTATAGATTTGCGTTATTTCTGAATAACACACATAGACTGAAAGCCATTGAGATGATGTAGATAGCTGATGTTCATGGGGAGGTAGGGACCATTCCTGGCATGTTTGAGCCTGCTTTGTATCTTGCTCAGGCACAGTCCACGGAGAACATGGAATGGCAGGGTTCTCAGACCTCCAGTGGTTGAACCACATGTTCAACAAGAACCTCAGACACTTCCACTTAGCGTCCATTTTTTCTAAACACAGGCCAGAAAGCAAGCTCAAGGTTTCCTCATTGAATTTTGCATCATCCTGACATATGGCATTGTCCCATAGTTTGTCCCCGATGTCCCATGACATGGGACAGGGAGGGAAGAAGCACCTCTTGTTCCTCATATGCAGAGGCTTGCCATAGATCATAAACTTCCAGCATTAAAATCCAACAACCATACTAGTATGGCTTGTAGGCTTTCCTGTTTCTTAAATACTGAAACATTCCCTTAACTCTGGAAGGGGTTCTCTTCTCATCACTCTGTACCCTTAACATTTTCTTGTGAGGGTGAGAGCTGGAAGAGCTGAATACCAATAGGACTAGAATATGCAAGGATGGGGTTGGGCAATCATTTCCCTACTTGTTAAAGATGAAAAGATACTGACTTCATCTCCCCATCCTGGCCACGCAGACCCCCACATGCTTCTGTGCAGGCTCTGATATCCTTGGAGGCACTAGATGAATATTCTGAAACCAACCATTTCACATTGTTCCAACCATATGCATACATTACCTTGACAGAATTTTGAAGAACTGTAACAGGAAATGTATTACTAGGCATGGAGCTTAAAAAAAGTCGAAAAGTGTCCTTAATAGCACTATCTGTTTAAAACAAAGATAAAATAACAAAAAAGGAAAATGTTTAGTTGGTAGTAGCACTTTTCCATAAGAAACAATTATTCTATAGAAGGAAAAAATCCTATAAAGCTTTGTTTAAAGACCTAGTTAATCTATTACAAGTATATTATAAACTGTTTTAAAATGGGAGTAAGATGCGTTGTTTTAGAAACTTCACGTTAGGAAGGTTTGGCAGTCAAGAAGTAGGCACATTTGGGTAAATACATTAGGAACATGTTAATTTTTAATAGTTACTGAACTATTAAGGGTCTTATCTTTGGAATGGGAAACATTTTCAGTTGAAAAAGTGGGCAGTTATTGCCCATGTATTTCTTCTCATGAGGATTTTTTGACCATTTAATTTAACACAAGGGGCATGAAAATGGCCAACATCAGAACTTAAATGGTTAGGTTATAAATGATTATAGCAAGGGCCAGAATAGGACTTTTCTATCCACTTAAATTTAGTAAGCACTTAAAATACACAAACAACTTCAGCTGGCTTCATTAGCCCATCCAGTCTCCTTGAAGAACTGGCAAATGCTCTTGTCCTAGTTATAGTGAAGCTGAACGGCATCTCCATATTCTGGAGGCTCATGTAGTACCACCACAGCAAATTGCTTTTTTGATGCCTCTCTAACATTTGTTTCTTAATTATATTCCTAATCATTGGGGACCTCTGACCAGTACTGAAGACCTCCTTGTCATTTCTCTTTAATTATTTAAATAGAAATAAGCCACAGGCCCAGCAGGAAGCAGGCCATCACTTATTTGACTGCAAAGGAATGGAAATAGTGGAGATTATGAATGGTGGATAAAAATGAGTCCTTACCTTTATCAGAAGCAACCTGTAGAAGGCTTGGGGGTGAGGGCAGGGGGCCAGGAAGTGAAGGGCCTTTAGGGGAAGGCTGCTAAACCCTGAGCTGGCTCAGTGAACAGTGCAGACTGGGGACTCTGGAAAGGAGCAGCTCTTCACCTTAATAAGTAGCACTAAATAAAGTGATTTGCAAGATCATCTACATAGTTCTTACCTTTCCAGAAAGCTTTCTGTAGTGAGGGCACAAAGAAAGGCCTCAGAGAAAGGGCTCTCTCTGGATATGCTTGCCTGGAAGTTCTACCCCAGGCCTTCACAGCAGAGTGGTAGAATGGGACCCACACAATTTGTTACCAATAAAATAGTTCCTGAGATTTTGGTTATTTTTATACTAACACTTTAAAATGAGTAGATTCTAATTCCACTTCCTCTCTTTGCAGCCCATTACACTTTCTTGAGTGGGCAAAAAAGTGGTGAGATAATAGCTAGTGCCAGCAACTATGAGTAATGCTGGGCATGCCCATGGGGTGGGTGTGGCTCTGAGGCACAGGTAAAGGTTAGTTGTCATGTGGGTTACAGAGGATAAAAGGTGGTAAAAAACTACTCTAAGGGAATTGGTGGTAATTTGAACTCTGTTCCTTGACATTTCTCATTATATAGGGAAAGATTTAATTTCTTTTGCTTATCCTAAGTATATTTTTCTTTTTAATATGCCTATAAGTAATATATTTCAAATTCAAATGACCTCTCATAGAAGGCAATAAGAAACAGAAATGATCCAGTGGATCCTAGCCTCAACTTGTAGTTCTGAAGGCCTTTTGTCAAACCCTGGTTGTGTAAATTAGCTAAATCTCTCTAGGTCTCAAATTTCTCCTCTTTAATATAGGGAAACATAGTGCCTACAATAATGAATTACTATAAGGAGTGAATTCAACAAGAAAAGGTCACATCAAAATGTTATTATTATGCAGGGGCTATGTGCTCAACATGTGCTCAACATACCTGGATCTGTGAAGGTTCTAATGAGCTCTTCCATTGCCAACATCCAAGAAGCAGCAAGATGGCAGTTTTGCAAAAATACCCAGTTTCCTGATTTCATTGCATCCTTGATCATTTTTTCAGCAATAGGTCCCTGTCCTTGCCCCAGTGAAATTGACTGCACCCTTAATTAAACAGCAACAAAATATCATCTTATGCTATTTTAAAGCAAAATCAATATCAAGAAATGTAAATACAGTAGACTCTTGCTTAGGATATATATATACATACACATTTTGAATCCTCATTCCAATAGGAGTACAAATATGTTTTCCTTATTTCTTGTTTTTAAATATATTTTTACCATGACCCACACAGAAAAGTGCAAAAACCGAATATACAGCTCTACAAATGATCACAAATCAATACCTGTGGTTGAGAAGAGAACTGTGCTGATATACCAGAGACATTTCTTTTATGCCTTTCTCTGCCTCAATGATTTCCCCTTCCTTCTTCCCAAAGGTAATCATTATCCTAACTTCTAACAACACTATAGATCAGTTTTTAAACACTTAAAAAATTGAAGTCTAACATATATACAGAAAAATACATACTATTAGTGTATGGCTCAATGAATTCTCACAAAGCAAATGTGCACATGTACCACTACCCAGGTCAAAAAACAGTACCTCTCCTTATCCCAAAAGGCAAAAACAATTTTGAATTCTAATGCCATCGATTAATCACACAGCATCTGTGAAAGCCAATGTGGGAAACTAGCTACAACTAAGAAACCTGTGCAAAGCACTGGCCCTCTGAAAGCACCCAGAAGCAAAGCCAATGAACTATACACAACATACACCACAGTCAAACCCTCAAAGAAAAACAGGAATACAAAAATAAAAAGCCTCAATGAAATGACAGAAACTTGAAAATGATAAATACTAGCCCTCTTGGATAATTAGGAATCAGCACAAGAACTATGACAATTCAAAAAATCAGTTTCCTTCCCTCTAAATGATTGCAATGGATCCTACCAGATTGAAACGTCTGAAATGACAGATATAGAATTCAGAATCTGGATGGCAAGGAAGCTCAATGAGATCCAAGAAAAAGCTGAAATCTAGTCCAAAGAAGCCAGTAAAATGATCCAAGAGTTGCAAGATGACACAGCTATATGAAGAAAAAACAAAACTGAACTCCTGGAATTGAAAAATCACTACAGGAATTTCAAAATACAATTGGAAGCGTTAACAACATACTAGGCCAAGTCAAAAAAAGAATTTCAGAGCTCAAAGACTGGTACCTCAAAACAACCCTGTTAGGCAAAAATAAAGAAGAAAGAATTTAAAAAATGGACAAAGCCTATGAGAAATATGAGATTATGCAAATAGATAAAACCTATGCCATACTGGTATTCCTGAGAGAGAAGAAAAGGTAAACAACTCGGGTAACATATGTGAGAATATAGTCCTTGAAAGTTTCTGAAATATTGCTAGAGAGGTTGTCATGCAATTTCAGGAAATTCAGAGAAACCCTAGGAGATACAATATAAGAAGACCATCCCCAAGACACATAGTTATCAAACTTTTCATGATCAATGTGAAAAAAAAGTTCTTAAAGGCAGCTAGAGGAAAAGGTCAGATCACTTACAAAGGTCATCCCATAAGGCTAACAGCAGACTTCTCAGCAAAAACATTACAAGTCAGAAGAGATAACATAACTATATTCAGCATTCTTAAAGAAAAGAAATTCCAACCAACAATTTCATATCCTGTCAGACTGAGCTTCATAAACAAAGGAGAAATAAAAGCTTTTCCAGATAAGCAATTGCTAAGGCAATTCTTTACCATTAGACCAGCATTACAAAAGATTCATAAAAGAGCTCTAAACACGGAAATGAAGGAGTGATACCTGCTACCACAAAGACACACTTAAGTCCAGAGCCCACAGACTCTATAAAGCAACTACACAATCAAGACTACAAAGCAACCAGCTAAAAATATCACAATAGGATCAAAACTTTACATATCAATATTAACGTTGGATATAAGTGGTCTAAACACCCCATTTAAGAGGCACAGAGTAGCAAGTTGGATAAAAAAGTAAGACCCAACCATCTTCTATCTTCGAGACATCCATTTCTCATGTAACAAAACCAACAGGCTCAAAATAAAGGGGTGGAGAAAGATCTATCATGCAAAAGGAAAACAAGAGAAGAGGAGGTGACTATTCTTATATTGCAGAAACAAGACTAAATTGACAACAGTAAAAAAGGACAAAGAAGGGCATTACATAATGGTAATGGGTTGAACTCAACAAAAAGACTTAACTATCCTAAATATAGATGCACCCAACATTGGAATACACAGATTCATAAAACAACTACTTCAAGACCTACAAAAATACTTGGAAAGCTACATTATAATAGTGGGGGTACTTCAGCATCCCACTGACAGTATTAGACAGATCATTGAGGCAGAAAACTAACAAAAAAATTCTGGACATAAATTAGACAATCAATTGGATCTAAGAGCTATCTACAGAATACTCCACCCATCAACCACAGAATATACATTTTTCTCATCTGCATATGGAACATAGTCTAAGATCAACCACAAGCTTAACTATAATAGATTTGATAGATTCAAAAAGATCAAAATCATACCAAGCATACTCTCAGACAACAGTGGAATTAAAATAGAAATCAATACCAAGATCTCTCAAAACCACACAATTACATGGAAACTAAGCAACTTTCTTCTGAGTGACTTTTGGGTAAACAACATATTAAGACAGAAATAAAACACTTCTTTGAAACAAATGAAAAGAGAGAGACAACATATTGAAATATCTGGGATGCAGTAAAAGCAGTGTTAAAAGTTTACAGTATGTCTGGATGCAGTGCCTGTAATCCCAGCACTTTGGGAGGCTGAGGGGGAGGGCACTTGAACTCAGTTTGAGATGATCCTGGCAAAACCCTGTCTCTACAAAAAATACAGAAATTAGCCAGGCATGGTGATGTGTGCCTGTAGTCCCAGCTCCTTGGGAGGTAGAGGAGGGAGGATCACCTGACTCTGGGGAGGTTGAGGCTGCAATGAGCCATGATCACTCCACCACAGTACAGACTGGGCAACAGACTGAGATCCTGTCTCAAAAAAAAAAAAAAAAAAAGTTTGTAGTGCTAAATTCTTACATTGAGAATCAGATTCACGATCTAATATTGCAATTAGAGCAACTAGAACAAGAACAAACAAATCCTGAAGTTAGCAGAAGAAAAGGAATAACTAAAATCAGAGCAGAACTAAATGAAATTGGGACCCCAAAATCCATACAAAGAATTAATAAAGCCAGGTGCTGGAGCCACTGCTGCCGAGTCCGGATCTCATTGTCATGTGCCCCTGACACCTGCTGGATGTGCATTCCCGATTCCTTTTGGTTCTAAGTTCAATATGGCAACTCTCAAGGATCAGCTGATTCATAATCTTCTAGAGGAAGAAGAGACCCCCCGAGAATAAGATTATAGTTGCTGGGATTGGTGCTGTTGGCATGGCACAGGCCATGCCAACAGGTCCACAAAGGACTCAGTAGATGAACTTGCTCTTGTTGATGTCATGGAAGATAAATTGAAGGGAGAGATGATGGATCTCCAACATGGCAGCCTTTTCCTTAGAACACCAAAGATTGTCTCTGGCAAAGACTAATGTAACTGCAAACTCCAAACTGGTCATTTTCACTGCTTGGGCACATCAGCAAGAGGGAGAAAGTCATCTTAATTTGGTCCAGCATAACATGAACATCTTTAAATTCATCATTCCTAATGTTGTAAAATACAGGCTGAACTGCAATTTGCTTATTGTTTCAAATCCAGTGGATATCTTGACCCATGTAGCTTGGAAGATAAGTGGCTTTCCCCAAAACCGTGTTATTGAAGATGGTTGCAATCTGGATTCAGCCCAATTCCGTTACCTGATGGGGGAAAGGCTGGGAGTTCACTCATTAAGCTGTCAGGAGTAGGTCCTTGGGGAACATGGAGATTCCAGTGTGTCTGTATGGAGTGGAGTGAATGTTGCTGGTGTCTCCTTGAAGACTCTGCACCCAGATTTGGGGACTGATACAGGTAAGTAACAGTGGAAAGAGGCTCACAAGTAGGTGGTTGAGAGTGCTTATGAGGTGATCAAACTCAAAGGCTGGGGCATTGGACCCTCTGTGGCAGATTTGGCAGAGAGTATAATGAAGAATCTTAGGTGGGTGCACCTAATTTCCACCATGATTAAGGGTCTCTATGGAATAAAGGATAATGTCTTCCTTAGTGTTCCTTGCATTTTGGGACAGAATGGAATCTCCGACCTTGTGTGAAGGTGACTCTGACTCCTGAGGAAGAGGCCTGTTTGAAGAAGAGTGCAGTTATACTTTGGGGACTCTAAAAAGACCTGCAATTTTAAAGTCTTCTGATGTCATAGCATTTCACTGTCTAGGCTACAGTAGGATTTTAGTTGGAGGTTGTGCCTGTTGTCCTTTTTATCTGATCTGTGATCAAAGCAGCAATATTATAAGATGCACTGGGAAAAACATCAATTCCTGAAGTTGGACATAGGAATGGTTTGTAAAATCCTACAGCTATATCCTCATGCTAGATGGTATTAATCTTGTGTAGTCCTAAACTGGTCAGTGTGAAATAGTTTTACCAACTCTGAGGCAACTCTGCCAATGCTGCACATGCTGCAGTTGCCCCTTGAGCCAGATGGATGTTTACTCTGTGTATATAACTTTCTGGCTCCTTCACTGGACATTCCTAGTTCAACATTCTTTCCCAATCAGTCACATCCTGGGATCCAGTGTGTAAATCCAATATCACATGTCTTGTGCATAATTGTTCCAAAGGATCTCATTTTGTGATCTCTATATATATCAGTAGTGTACGTTACCATATAATGTGAAAAGATCTACATATAAACAATGCAACCAACTATCCAAGTGTCATACCAACTAAAATCCCCAATAAACCTTGACCACTGAAAAAGAGAATGAATAAAAGCAACAGTTTGTTTTTTGAAAGGATAAACAAGATTGATAGATGCTAACTAGATTAACAAACAAAAAAAGAGAGAAGATCCAAATAAACACAATCAGAAATGACAAAGGTGATATCACAACTAATCCTACAGAAATACAAAAGATCCTCAGAGACTATTATTAATAACTTTCTGCACAGAAACATGAAAAGTCTAGAGGAAATGGATCAATTTCTGGAGACACACCACCTCCCAAGATTGAATCAGGAAAAAACAGAAATCCTAAGCAGACCAATAATGAGTAATGAAATTGAATTGGGAATAAAAACCTACCAAGCAAAGCCCTGGACCAGAAAGATTCACAGTGGAATTCTACCAGATATACAAAGAATAGCTGGTACCAATCCTACTGAAACTATTCCAAAAATTAAAAAAGCAAGGACTCCTCTCATTCATTCTGTGAAGTCAGCATCATCCTGATACCAATATCTGGCACAGACACAACAAAAATGAAAACATCAGGCCAATATCTCTGATGAACATAGATGCAAAAATTCTCAACAAAATACTAGGAAAGTGAATCCAGCAGCATATTAAAAAGCTAATTTACCATGAGCAAGTAGGCTTCATTCCTGGGATGCAATGTTGGTTCAACAGACACAAATCAGTAAATGTGACTCACCACAAAAACTGAATTAAAATAAAAAAAGCATATGATCATCTCAATAGACACAGAAAAGGCTTTTGATAAAATCCAACATTTCTTCATCACAAAAATTATTAACAAAGAAACTAGGCATTGAAGGGACATACTTCAAAATACTAAGAATCATCTGTGACAAATCCACAGTCAATATCATACTGAATGGGCAAAAGCTAGAATCATTCCCCTTGAGAACTAGAACAAGACAAGGATTCCCACTTTCACCACTCCTTTTCAAGATAGTACTGGAAATCATAGCCAAAACAATCAGGCAAGAGAAAGAAAGAAAATACATCCAAATAGGAAAAGAAGAACTCAAACTATCTTTCTTCTCCAATCATTTGATTTTGTAACTGGAAGACTGATAAATGTCTTCAGTAAGTTTCAGGATACAAAATCAATGCACAAAAATCAATAGCATTTCTACACAACAACGACATTTAAACTGAGAGCCAAATCAAGAAAGGAATGCCATTTACAATAGCCACAAAAAGAATAATACATCTAGCCAAGGAGGTGAAAGATCTCTCAAGGAGAACTGCAAAATACTACCAGAGGAAATCATAAATGACACAAACAAATAGAAAAACATTCCATGCTAATTCACTTGAAGAATCAATACTGTTAAAATGACCATACTGCCCAAAGCAATATACAGATTCAACACTATTCCTATCAAACTACCCATTTCACTGCAAAACTATTCTAAAATTCATATATAACTAAAAAAGAGTCTGAATGGCCAAAGCAATCCTATGTAAAAAGAACAAAGCTGGGGCATTATATTACCCAACTCCAAACTGTACTATAAGGCTACAGTAACCAAAACAGCATGGTACTGGTACAAAAACAGACACATAGACCAATAGAACAGAATAGAGACCCCAGAAATAAAGCTGCACACCTACAGTCATCTCATCTTTGACAACACTGGCACTAATAAGCAATGGGGAAAAGGTCTTCTGCTTAATAAATGATGTTAGGATAGCTGACTAACTATATGCAGAAGAATGAAACTGAACTCTTATGTTTCACTATATACCAAAAGTAACTCCAGATGGATTAAAGATTTAAACGTAAGACCTCAAACTATAAAAATCTTAGAAGATAACCTAGGAACCACCATTTTAGACATCAGCCTTGGAAAAGAATTTATGACTAAGTATTCCAAAGCAATTTCAAAAAATCAAAAATTGATATATGGGACCAAATTAAGTGGAAGACTTTTTGTGCAGAAAAAGAAACTATCAACAGGGCAAATACAACCTACAGACTGGGAGAAAATAAGTATCTGAAAAAGCCTAATATTCAGAATCCATAAGAAAGTTAATTCAACAGCAAAAAACTCCATTAAAAAGTGGACAAAAGATATGAATAACACTTCTCAAAAAAAGACATACAGGCATCCAAAAGCATATAAAAATGCTCAACGTCACTAATCATCAGAGAAATGCAAATAAAAACCACAATGAGATACCATCTCACACCAGTCAGAATGGCTATTATTAAAAAGTCAAAAATTAACAGATGCTGGTGAGGCTGCATAGAAAATGGAACACTTACACACTGTCAGTGTATAAACTGTGCATTCATTCACAGTGTAAACTAATTCAGCCACTTTAAAAAGCAATTTGGAGATTTATGAAAGAACTTAAAACAGAATTACTATTCAACCCACCATTCCCATTAATGGGTATATATCCAAAAGAAAATCAATTATTCTACTAAGAATACACATGCACTTGCAGTATTCACAATAGTAAAGATATTCAGTCAACCTAGATTCTCTCATAATGGTGGATTGGATAAAGAAAATGTGGTACTATAAACCATGGAATATGATGCAACCACATAAAGGAATAAAATCTGGTCTTTTGCAGCAACATGGATGCAGCTGGAGGTCATTACTATAATACAGAATCAGAAAACCAAATACTGAATCTTCTCATTTATAAGGGGAAACTAAACATTGGGTATACAAGGACATAAAGATTGGAAAAATGGACGCTGGAGACTACCAGATAGGGGAGGAAGAGAGGTTGAAAAACTAACTCTTGGGTATTATGCTCACTACTTTGGTGATAGGATCATTTGTATCCAAACTTCAGCAACATGCAATATGCACATGTTAAGAAACCTGAATCTAAAGTAGAAGTTGAAGTTTTAAAAAATGAGCATTTTCTAATTTCCCTTGTGATTTCTTAAAAGGGTATCATTTAATTTCCATATATTTTTGAATTGTCCATATTTCCTTCTGTTATTTATTTCTAATTTTATTCCATTAGTGTTTGAAAAGATGCTTTTTATGGCTTAATCTTCATAAGTTTATTGAGACTTGCTTTGTGGCCTGACATATAAACTATCCAGGAGAATGTACTATGTGTACTTGAGAAGAAGGTTTATTCTGATATTGTTGGGTACAGTGTTCTATATATGTCTGTCAAATCTGTTAATATTAGTTTTAATGTTGTTGAAGTCTTCTATTACCTTATCTTTTTTTCATAATTGTTCTATCCATTATTAAAGATGGGACATTGAAATTTCTAACTGTTTTCATTGAACTATTTCTGCCTTCAATTCTGTCAGTTTTTACTTTATATATTTTGGGACTTGGTTGACAACTGTTATGTCTTTTTGATGACTGTCTTATCATTAAATTACATCCTTGTCTTTTGTAACAACTTTTGTCTTGAAGTCTATTTTTCTTCCTGATATTATAGCCACTTCAGCTCTTTTAGTTCCTGGTTGGATTTAATGTGAATCTCTTGTAGGCAGCATGTAATTGAATTCTGTGTGTGTGTGTGTGTGTGTGTGTTTGAAATCCATTTTGCCAATCTCTGTCTTTAAATTGGAGATTTTAACCATTTGCATTTAATATAATTACTAATAAGGAAGAATGTACTTTTATGATTTTTTTACATGTCATATCCTTTTTGTTCCTCAATTCCTCCATCACTGCCTTCTTTTGGTTAGTTAGATATTGATTTTGATTCTCTGCTCATTTCTTTTACTATATTGTATATATTTTAATTGTGTTCATAGTGATCATGTCATGGATTACAATTAACATCTGAATTCATAAAAACTTAAATTTGAAATAATATCAATTTAGTTTCAGTTGTATGCAAAATTTGCTACTACATAGCTCTGCCTTCTCTTGTGTTGTTATCGTGTCACAAACTACATTTTTATACATTGTATGACCACTAACATATATTTATAATTATTGTTTTATGCTTTTGCCTTTTTAATTATATACAAAATGAAAAGAGGAATTATAAGCCAAAAGTATATTATTAGTGACATATATTTACCTATGCAGTTATGCTTACTTGGGTTATTTATTTCTTTGTGTGAATTCAATTTGCTGTCTAGTGTCCTTTCATTTTAGTCTGAACAACTCATTTTAGTATTTCTTGTAGGGCAGTTCTACTAGTGACAGACCTTCTCAGTTTTTGTTTACCTGGGGATATCTTAAATTTTTCTTCATTTTTGAAGGATCATTTTGCCAGATATAGAATTCTTGGTTAACAGTCCCTCTTTCACCCCCAGCACTTTGAATACGCCATTCCATTGCCTCTGATGTCATGGACTCTGATGAGAAACAGCCATTAATTTTATTGAGACTCTCTTATCTGTGAAAGCTCACTTCTCTCTTGCTGCTTTCAGGATTATTTCTTTGTCTTGTCTTTTGATAGTTTGATTATAGTGTGTCTTGGTATAGCTCTCTTTGAGTTTATCCTACTTAGAATCATTAAGGTCTTTGGATGTGTAGATTCATATCTTTTATCAATTTGGGAAGTATGGGACATTATTTTTTCAAATGTTCTTTCTTTCCCCCTCTTTCTCCTCTTCTCAGATTTCCATTAGTGTATGTTGGTATGGTCGATGGTATCTCTCAGGTATCTTAGTTATATCAACTTTTATTTATTTATTTTTTTTGAGACTGAGTTTCGCTCTTTGTGTGCGATGGTGCAATCTCAGCTCACTGCAAACTCCACCTCCCAGGTTCAAGCGATTCTCCTGCGTCAGTCTCCTGAGTATCTGGGATTACAGGCATGCACCACTACATCCAGCAAATTTTGCATTTTTAGTAGAGACAGGGTTTCTCCATCCTGGGCAAGGTGGTCTCAAACTCCTGACCCCTGGTGATCCACTTGCTTTGGCCTACCAAAGTGCTGGGATTAAAGGTGTGAGCCACTGTGCCCGGCCCACCTTTTTTTTTTTTTGACACAGGATCTTGCTCTGCCAATAGGCTACAGTGCAGTGGCATGATCTTAGATCACTGGAGCCTCAAACTCCTGGGCACAAGCAATCTTCCTGCCTCAGCCTCCCAAGTAGACTACAGGCACATGCCACCAAGCCAGGCAAATGATTATGATTATGATTATGATTATGATTTGCAGAGGCAGGGTATTGCCTTGTTGCCTAGGCTGGTCTGTAACTCCTAGCTTCACACGATCCTTCCACCTTGGCCTCCTACAGTGCTAGGGTTACAGGTATGAGCCACTACACCTGGCAGGTTCTGTTTGTATTTTTTTCTTTCTGCCCGTCAAATTGAGTAATCTCAACAGACCTATCTGTTGTTCATAGTTCTTTCTTCTGTTTCTTAACATCTATTGTTGTATCCCTTTTGTATATTTTCCATTTTAATTATTGTACTTTTTATCTCCAGAATTTCTACTTGGTTCCTTTTAAGAAATTCTATCTCATTGATAGTCTCTATTTTGGTGAGGCATCATTCTCATGTTTTCCTTTAGTTCTTTGTTCATGTATCCTTTAACTGTATGAGCATATGTAAAATAGTTGATTTAAAGTTTTTGTCTAGTAAGCCCAATGTCTGGCATTCATCAGGGTCAGTTTTTATTGTTTTTGAATGGGTCATAATTTCTAATTTCTTTGGATACTTTGTATTTTTTGTTGTTGTTGTAAAGCAGACATTTAGAATATTATAATGTCACAACTCTGGAAATTAGACTGTCCCCACTTCCCAGTGTTTCTTGTTGTTCTCTTTGGTTTTTTTAATGACTTTTGTGAACTAATTTTGTAAGGTCAGTATTTTTTGTTGTTTATGTCTCTACTCAATTAGTTTAGTGTTACTAGATTAGCTAGTAATTCAACAGAGATTTCATTAAATGTCTGAAATAACCACAACAAAAATTTCCCAGATTTTGCATATGGGCTCTGTGTGTGCCTTGGGGTCTGATTTCAACACTCAGCTGAGCAGTTTACAAATCTGCATTAGCCTTCACTTCCTGGCTGGGCCAAGCCTGAAGGTCAGCCAGAGGTTACAGCTTAGTTCCTTCTCATGTCTTTTGTGAGTACACACCCAACCGTGAACATGAGTGTGGCCTTCTGGATTCCCAAAAATATGTGGGAGATTTTCAAACTTTTTGTTTCCCAAAGCATCTTACTCTCACCTTTCCTCCCAGGCTTTCTGATTTGTCTGCTTGTTGCCTCAACTGTTATCCCTTGGGCCAGGAGGCAGTGGCTCATACATTTTACCTTTAAATAATTTTGACAAAATCTTCCAGGGTAATACCTCTCTCCTGGAGCATTCCTAGTTAGATGAAATAAAATCAAGACCTATGACCTAGTCCTTCAAAGAAACACCAGACAGGCCAAAACAAACAACTACAATCCCCCAAGAACAAGATATTTTCTGTTCACTATGGCACCAGGAACTCACACCACTGCTCAGCTAGAGAATGTGGGTTGGGGTAAATTAAAATGCCACAAAGCTCTCCTGTCTAGATTCAGCTGTTTTTTCTTTATTAAGCATTCACTTGGTTGCTGAAACCTTTGGTTATTTTCCAGAGTTTTGATAAAGTTGACTAGGACAGTTTTTGCTAGACTGTTATTTTTGTGTTGTCACACCAAGTGTCAGGTTCCAGCCCATGCTGAGGTCTGAAGGGGAGTGGGTGGACGGGTGGCAGATAGCTGAAAGAACATTCGGGGGGCCATAGGCAGGTAAAATATGGCTTTTATTCTCTGGCTGCTCTGTCCGTCTTTATCTTGGTTGCCCGCTCTGGCTGCAGCCCTTCTTAGCGGTTGGCTCCACGGCTCCTGCCGCCCCCATGGCTCTCCCTTACAGGGTCAGCAACTCCACTCTCTCTCTCTGGGTGTGAACAATATGTACAGCATCAGCAGGGCAGTTGTACCTTTTACAAATAGTGGCTCAGAGCCAAGTATGAGTTTACACAAACAGGTTATATAACAATGAGAGTTTTGTGCCTGTGCTCCAAACTTGCTGAGTCACATTGGCCCAGATATCTGACTCAGCGTGCTCTTGAACTTAGCACATACATTTTCTTTACACGTGTAGAGATAGATTTTTGGAATTTCTACTCTGCCATTGTTTGCTGATATAATACTTGGCTTGGTTTTTCTTGGTCCTTGCGTTTATATGTAAGTTTTAGAAGTATCTTGTCAATTTCCACCCAAAACACTGAATGGTATTTTGATGTGGTGGCATTGAATATATAGATCAACTTGAAGAGAATTGATATCTTTACAATACTGAGTCTTCCACTTAATAAATATGGCATATCCATCCATTTACTTAGGTCTTTTTGATTTCCTTCAGTAATATTATATACTTTTCTGTGGTGAGATCTTAACATGTCTTTTATTATATTTGTCTTGAAGTATTTGGCTTTTTATGCTTTTATTGTGGGAGGGTTTCTAATAATAAATTTCTTTTAAAATTATTGGACTATTCAGCAATGCTATTTATGCTTATCAATTTTCAAAATTATGTTTTTTGAGGAACTTTAAATTTCACTAAAATTTTCAAATTCAGTGACAAAAGTTTTTTTAATAATATAATCATTTTCATGTCTGCTGATCTGTAATGATATTCCCTTATTCATTTTGATAAATTTTTTTAGACTCTCTAATCAGTTTCAGCACGAATTTATTCGTTTTATTAAGCTTAAAAAGTTAACTTTTGGTCTTTTGGATCCTGTCTATTGTATGTTTCCTAAGTCATTAATTCTTGCTCTTATTTTTATTTTTAAAATTCTAGTAGAATTTAATTACTAAGTTTTAGATTTTTTTTATATAACATATATATCTAAGCCTATAAATTTCCCTCTTATTCTGGCTTTAGGAGTATCTCACAAGTTTTGATATAGTTCCACCGTTATTCTGCTTATTTTTGGGTTTCCATTTTCAATTCTTTTTTGTCTAAAAAAGGCTTAATGTTGACTTCATTTTTTAAGAGAAGTTTTGACAGTAATTTGCTTTCCACACTTAGAATATATGTCTTCCAGATTTCGTTATTTCTGCAGAGAAATCAGTCAATGGCATATTTGTTGCATCTTTAAAGTTAATCTGTTTTTAATATGTTCTTTTTTCCCCCCACAATTCACTGTAAGGGGTCTAGGTAGAGAATTTTCTTTGCATTTATTATGCTTGGAGTTTAGTAGAGTTTATATAATCTGTAGATGGATGTCTTTCGTTTTGGAAAATTCTCAGCCATTGTTTATTAAAATATTCTGCACTCTTCTCTCCTTCTGGGACTCAAACTACACTTCAATAGATCTTGCCACTGTATCTCTGTCTCTTATCTTCCATCTTTTCCATTGTTTTGTCTCTTTATACTTTCAATTCATCAAATTGATATATTGAATTCTTTCTTTCAGTTATATATATAGATATATATACACACATACTTAAAAATATGTGTATCTATCTATCTATATATATATACTTTTTTTTTTTTGACACAGGATCTCACTGTGTCACTCAGGCTCGAGTGCAGTAGCATGAACATGGCTCACTGCAGTCTCAACCTCCTGGGCTCAGGTGATCCTCTTACTTCAGCCTCCTGAGTAGCTGGGACTACAGGTGTGCACCACTCCACTTGGCTAATTTTTTGTAATGATGGTGTCTCATTATGTTGTCCAGTCTGGTCTCAAACTCCTGGGCTCAAGTGATCTTCCTACGTAGCCTCCCAAAATGCTGAGATTACAGGCATAAGCTACTGTGACTGGCTCAGTTATATTTTTACATTCTAGAATTTTATTTTAAGTAATTTAAATTGTCTGCAATTTTCTCAATTTTTTATTTCCTTGAACATTTTAAAGTTATCTTAAAATTAATGTCATGTATCCACTATCAGGATACTCTGTGCTCTGTTTCTAATATATACTGTTTTTCTTGGTTTTTAAACACGTAGTCTGGGGTTCTCTCGTACATATTTTCTTGTGCAGCTAAAATGTTCTGTTCCCCCAGATAAGATTTATGTTTTCTGGCAGGCATCCAGACATACTAGTAGTCAGGGATTATCTTAACCTCTTTCCCAAACCATTTATTTCTTACCTGGCATTATTTGTTTTGATAAATCTCCTTGGAGTGCAAACCTAAAGTAAGGGGGATTTACTGGCC
The DNA here is from genome assembly GCF_000951035.1 of Colobus angolensis palliatus. NCBI lineage: Eukaryota > Metazoa > Chordata > Mammalia > Primates > Cercopithecidae > Colobus > Colobus angolensis. Next base: position 6,018,127 of record NW_012112919.1, on the reverse strand, counting down.
TCCCCTCCTACTTAGTGGGCTCTGGGTTCTTATTTTGTCTCCTTTGTCCTTTGTAGTAATCAAAATGTCTGCTCAGCTTCACAGACCTTTAGCCTCCTCCTCTGGTGCCTCTAGGGAAAAAATGGCCTTGAGTGCTGGGCTCATTGCTCTAGGTTTTCCTTTTCTCCTAAATATTCTTCACTAATTTATTAATTCTCCAGACCTTCAAACATATATTCCCTTAAATATTTTCTCTATGGTTTCTGGGTGTTCTTAGTGGAAATATTGATCTGAGTCCTTAGTTTGTTGTTACTGGAATGAGAAGTCCACAAATATGTATCAATTTATCGCTAAGTGCCACATTACTACATCCTACAGGTTTTTATATGTAATATTGTTTTTGTCATCTACTTCCACTTATGGAAATTCCCATTATGTTTTCTCTTTAACACATGGACGTGCAGAAGTGCATTTTTTTGTTTCCCAAAATGTTTAAAAAATAATGTTTTAAGATAGATTCCTAAGATTTTATTGTGGTCAGAGAAAATATCTGTCTTCTTTTAGAAATATGTGTCTTTCTAAACACATGGCTAATTTTTGTAAATGTTCCATGGATACTTGAAAATCTTGCATTTGTTACATTTGTTAAGTATAGAAATCGAAGTTCTTAATTTCACTGTCTGAATATTTTATATTTTTACCAGTTTTGCAACTTTTGTTTGCTTCATGACAGTTTCTGTCAGATGTGTTAAAATTTTCCATATTAATGTTGATTCATCAATTTCTTCTTGTATAAATTTCTCCAGTTTTTGCTTTATACAATTCAACATTTGTTGTTAGTTGTGTACAATTTCACAATTGGTATCTCTTCTTTGTGGATCATTTTGTATATCATGTAGTTTTCCGTTTTATCCTTAATAAAATGTTTTGCTTCAAACTCTGTTTTGTGATATACGTTGGAACTATTACTAGCTCTCTTTTCATTAGTATTTGCATGGCATGTATCTTTTGAATTTCTTTATTTTCTACCTTCTGTACTGTTTTTATATTGTATATGTGATTTCTAAATAGCATATAAATAAAAATTGTCTTTGAAATCTAACTTGATCACTTTTATTTGTTCTTAGGTGAGATATTTATACCTATGTAGGTATTTGCATTAATTTCTGCTCTCTAGTTTGACTTTTTGGCTTACTATATTTCATTTTTTATTTTCTTCATTCCTATCTGCTTTTGGATGGAAATATTGGACTATATCCTTTTTCTCCTCTGCTTGTTTGGAAGCTGCAGATCATTTATCATTTTAGTCTTTTCCCCTAAAATTTTAACACATACATTAAACCACTAATTTTCCTAAGGGAATATAGTGATTCTGTACTTCTTTTTTCCTCCTGAATATATCAAGAAATTAGCACTCATTAGTTACTGATTAATAACCTTCTTAATTTTCTAATTGTCATCTTGAATTCTACCCTTACTTTAAACATTATTATGAAATAGTTAAGAGTCACAAAAGTGATGAAGTTAATACAATGCGTATTCATGTATCCACAACCCAGCTTAAGAAATAAAACATTATCTACAAGATCTGAGACTGCAGTCTGCCTCTCCCTGTTTACTTCTCTCTCATCACCTAACCTCCACTCCCAAGGTCATTTCTATTCTGGATTTCAAATAATTTCTCTACCTTTCTTTACATTTTAAAAAAAATATGAATTCTTAAATAATGTTACATGCAATTATTTGCTTGTTTAATAATTTTACATATTTTATTCTACTTCTTGAATATTTAAGTTCTGAAATGTAACTTTTTTGCTCAATATTAGTTTGTGTGACATAGTCATATTAATAGATATTATTCTAGTTTATTCATTTTCATGGCTATACTGTATTATATTACATTTTATGAATGTATCAATTTATATACTCATTTTCTAGATGGAAATTTAGGTTATTTCCAACTTTTGTTATTACAAACAATGTTTCTGTAAATGTTCTTGACACTATTCACAGTAGCACTGATATGGAATCAACCTAGGTAGGTACTCATCAATGGTGAATTGGATAAAGAAAACGTATACATACACCATGGAACACTATGCAGGCATAAAAAGAATAATACGTTCTTTGCAGCAACATGGATGCAGTGGGAGGCCATTTTCTAAAATGAATTAATGCTGGAACAGAAAATGAAATACCACATAAGTCTAAGAGTTGAAATTATTTAAAAAAGGACTTGAATGTGGTTTCTTATACAAATATGATTGATTTTTTTCTCGATGCTGCAAATTCAGTAGTGAATTGTTAAGATATTGAAGATGCCCTCTTTGACTTTAATATATGCTGCCAGATAATTTTTGCTTATTTTTTACTCCCCTTGCAATATGAATTGTTTCCATAGCTCCATATCTTTGCCACCATTTTGCCAGTTGGATAGGTGTGAAATGGCATCTTTTCATGGTTTCAATTTATTGTTTCCAAGTTACTAGTAAGGTTGGACGTATTTTCATATGCTTATTGGGCATTTAGTTTTCCTTTTCTGAGAATTTTGTTTGTATTTTTTGTCTTTATTCCTGTTGGGTTGTTTTCTTTTTCTTACTGATTCACAGAAACTCTTAATAAGTCTATAGTAATACTTTGTTGAGATTTCAGAACCAAAGGCAAACGTTTAGGATCATTTGATGATTAATTTTATGTGTCAACTTGTCTGAGGCATGAGATATTTACATATTTGGTCAAACATTATTCTGGGTATGTCTGTAAGGGTGTTTCTGGGTGAGATTAGCATTTCAATTAATAGACGAAGTAAAGCAAATTGCCCTTCCTAAGCTAAGTGACTGGGACTTAGCTAATCAATTGAAGACCTGAATAGAAAAAAAGGCTAAATAAGAGAGAACTTCTCCTGCCTGACCATTAAGCAGGAACATCGGTTTTTTTTTCTGTCCTTTAGACTCAGACTGAAACATTGGCTCTTCTTGTGTCTCAAGCCTGCTGAGTTTTGGACTGGTACTTATACCATTAGCTCTCCTGGCTCTCAGGCTTTTGGACACAGACTTGAACTACACATCAGCTGTGCTGAGTTTCCAGTTGTTGACTGCAAATCTTGCAGCTTCATACACACACACACACACACACACACACACATCCTATTAGTTCTATTTCTCTGGAGACTTCTGACTAATACAGAACATGAACTCCAAATGAAGAAATGGAACCCATCCTTAATGGAACCCATCCTTAATTCCTAGTCCAGGGACCAGGCCAGACCAGCCACTCCATGAAGGAACCCATCAGAGCTGGAGGCTACCTTGTGGATCTGAGACCCCTATTCTCCTCTGCCACTGTGTGGTCTTGCGTACTTTTTTACTCACCTGGATAACATCTTGGAGAGGATTAGGGATAGAAAGAGGAGTCAGGAAGACTGAACTTTCATTAAAAAAACCCAAATCAGCTTACTGTAAAGGAGACATTTAAATCAGAAGAAAATAATGTAAATGGGTAAGTTTAAACATTCCCCTTGTCCCTATTACCCAGCAGAGTGAAGACTCATGAGAAAGATGAGATTAATAATGGAACATAAAGAGCTCTTCTTTTGTATATTTGATTATAGAGCATACACTTCAGTACCTTTTTGGTTATGTTAAAATCCTGTGTTAATACCAAACAAATTTCAATCATTATTCCACCAGATTATTATACTTTAACATTTTAAGCAATTTCTCCTTTGTTTAAAATAACATTTACAGCTACTTTTACGATTTTTGACCCTATTTTAACAATAGCTAACTATTAACATATCTTAATTTATTTAGTAAGAGATACCTGAATGTAAGAGTTTATGCTCCACAAGGGGAAGAACAAAGGCAAATTTTAACAAAGAGATGTTCACACGTATATGCATTATTAAAACTGCACAACATGACCTTACCGTTCTGAATATCCACTGTCCCGGGCAAACCTCTGAAATGCACCCATGGGATCTGAGCCTGTGCTTAAGATGAATACCAGGGGAGTGTTGCATGACATGTCTTGATACAGGGTAGCCAGGTCCACAGGTGGTGTCTCTATAAACTGTTTTCCAAGATTTTCTATCACAAAGTCTGTAAGAGCAAAAACCACCTGAAAGTTGAAAAGAAAAAAAAAAGTACGTTGAATGAGGATCCTTCATAATTTTATCCTAATTTTCTCCTTCAGCTCCTCAGAGGATGGTGCCTTGTGTTTTTGTACTTATACTGTCTTGATTGGGTACACATCTTTATTTACTTACTTACTTATTTATTTATTTATTTATTTTTGAGATGGAGTCTCGCTCTGTCGCCCAGGCTGGAGTGCAGTGGCGCAATCTCAGCTCACTGCAACCTCCACCTCCCAGGTTCAAGCGATTCTCCTGCGTCAGTCTCCTGAGTATCTGGGATTACAGGCATGCACCACTACATCCAGCAAATTTTGCATTTTTAGTAGAGACAGGGTTTCTCCATGCTGGGCAAGGTGGTCTCAAACTCCTGACCCCTGGTGATCCACTTGCTTTGGCCTACCAAAGTGCTGGGATTAAAGGTGTGAGCCACTGTGCCCGGCCCACCTTTTTTTTTTTTTGACACAGGATCTTGCTCTGCCAATAGGCTACAGTGCAGTGGCATGATCTTAGATCACTGGAGCCTCAAACTCCTGGGCACAAGCAATCTTCCTGCCTCAGCCTCCCAAGTAGACTACAGGCACATGCCACCAAGCCAGGCAAATGATTATGATTATGATTATGATTATGATTTGCAGAGGCAGGGTATTGCCTTGTTGCCTAGGCTGGTCTGTAACTCCTAGCTTCACACGATCCTTCCACCTTGGCCTCCTACAGTGCTAGGGTTACAGGTATGAGCCACTACACCTGGCAGGTTCTGTTTGTATTTTTTTCTTTCTGCCCGTCAAATTGAGTAATCTCAACAGACCTATCTGTTGTTCATAGTTCTTTCTTCTGTTTCTTAACATCTATTGTTGTATCCCTTTTGTATATTTTCCATTTTAATTATTGTACTTTTTATCTCCAGAATTTCTACTTGGTTCCTTTTAAGAAATTCTATCTCATTGATAGTCTCTATTTTGGTGAGGCATCATTCTCATGTTTTCCTTTAGTTCTTTGTTCATGTATCCTTTAACTGTATGAGCATATGTAAAATAGTTGATTTAAAGTTTTTGTCTAGTAAGCCCAATGTCTGGCATTCATCAGGGTCAGTTTTTATTGTTTTTGAATGGGTCATAATTTCTAATTTCTTTGGATACTTTGTATTTTTT
>NW_012112919.1:6010957-6012815 GCF_000951035.1 Colobus angolensis palliatus | reverse complement strand
GCCTCCCAAAGTGCTGGGATTACAAACATGAGGGTATATATCTTTTTATAGATATTATTTGGTGGATTTGTTCAGCAAATATCTGTAGACAGCTACGGTTCTCATGACTCACAGGCAAGATGAAATATTAGGTAAGAGGGAAGTCCCTCAACATTCACTCTATTTATGAAACTGCTGTCTCCCCTTCCTTGCTTCTTCTGGCCTGTTTCACATTATTGTGGACTTTACATTGTCTCTTTCTGCATTATTGATCTCTGTTTCCTTGATATTCCTATCATCATACAATTAAGCATTACTATATTCCATCCTTAAAAATAAAACCAAAACAAAGATCTTCCCTTGATGGCAGCTACTTTTCCAGCCACTATTTCATTTCTTTGCAACCACTCACAAACCAACTTTTCAGAAAATTGGCTCAGTTTATTGTCTCCCTTTCTTCATCTCATTCACTCACCAGCCCCTTCTGACCCTTCTCTGGAACCAACCTCAGCCTTGATGATTATGCCCAGGCCTGGCCGTTTCCTACATCAATTTGGTTATTTCACTGATCCTACCCTACCTTACCTACCCCATTCCTGTTCTTGCCGGCCTTGTCCCTCCCCAACCCATATGGAGCCTTTGTGTGAGATAGAAAAACGTGTCTCCTCTTCAAGGGACTTTTAATGTGCTAGAAAGCCGTCATGATAAATATACAGCCTATCATATCTACAATGTGAATGACTCCTCCATGGGTTGTTCAGTGTACATCCTGCACAACTGTAAACAGCAGCCCTCCCCTTAGCCCTCCACTAGCTATCAACACCGTTCTGTCCAAACAAGCCTTACTGTGTGTGTGTGTATCTGTGTGTATGTAATGCTGTTGGGCAGGGAAGTGTCCCAACCTGGTCTAGGGCCATGGCCTTGGATCACACGCTTCTGTGGCCATTGGGAAAAGATGGTGTTCACATGCCTGTTCCTTTAAGTGGGGATGTATTATGGCACTAACTATAAAGGTGTCAGGGTCTAGGAGGACCAGCCATGCAATAGGGCCATCACGTTTGGGGCTTAGTTCTAATTCTAGTTGTGTCGATGTGTGGCTAAGTATAATTCACTTAACCTTTCCAGCATCAATTTCTTTATATTTTGTTTCAGGTGGATACTCTTTTTTGTATAAATTCATGGGGTAAGAGTGTAATTTTGTTACATGCATAAACTGCAATAATGGTTGAGTCACTGCTTTTAGGGTTTCCATCACCTGAATAATGTTCACTGTGCTCATTAAGTAATTTATTTTATCATCCATCCCCTTCCCACCTTCTCATCCCTCTGAGTCTCCATTGTCTATCATCCCTTTCTCTACATTCACGTGTACATAATATTTAGCTCTCCTTTATGAGTGAGAACATGTGATATTTGCCTTTCTGTGTCTTACTTGTTTCAATTAAGACAGTGGTCTCCAGTTTCATCTATGTTGCTGCAAGAGACATGATTTTATCTATATTTGTGGTTGAATATAGTATTCGATTGTGTATATACCACATTTTCTTTATCCAATCATTCATTGATGGACATGTAGGTCAATTCCATATCTTTGCTACTGTGAACAGTGTTGTGATAAACATATGAGTGCAATTATCTTTTTGATATATTGATTCCTTTCCTTTGGGTAGATACCTAGTAGTGAGACTGCTGCATCAAATGATAGTTCTTTTTACTTCTTTGAGAAATCTCTGCCAGGCATGGTGGCTCATGCCTGTAACCCCAGCACTTCAGGAGGTCGAGGCAGGTGAATTGTTTGAGCCCAAAAGTTTGAGGTTGCAGTGAGCTGTGATTGTGCCACTGCATTCCAGCCTGGGTGACAGAGTGAGATCATGTCTCA
>NW_012112919.1:6000783-6006927 GCF_000951035.1 Colobus angolensis palliatus | reverse complement strand
AGGATGGTCTCGATCTCCTGACCTCGTGATCCGCCCGTCTCGGCCTCCCAAAGTGCTGGGATTACAGGCTTGAGCCACCGCGCCCGGCCTCTGCTGATTATTTCTTTTGCCAAGCAGAAGCTTCTTAGATTAATTAAGTCCCATTTGCCTATTTTTTGTTGCCTGTGCTTTTGAGGTCTTAGTCATTAATTCTTTGCCTAGACCAATGTCAAGTAGAGTTTCCCTAGGTTTTCTTCTAGTATTTTTATAGCTTCAGGCCTTATTTTTTAAGTCTTTAATTCATCTTTAGTTGGTTTTTATATAGAGTAAGATATGGGTCCAGTTTCATTCTTCTGCAAATGACAATCCAATTTTTCCACCACCATTTACTGAAAGAGGTGTCTTTTTCCTTTTGTATGTTCTTGTTGACTTTGCCAAAGATTGGTTGGCTGCAAATATGTGGCTTTATTTCTGGATTTTCTATTCTGTTCCATTGATCTAGGTATCTATTTTTATAACAGTACCATGCTGTTTTGGTTACTATAGCCTTGTAATATAATTCAAAGTCAGATAATGTGATGCTTCCAGCTTTTTCCTTAAGATTGCATTGGCTATTTGGGCTCTTTTTTGGTTCCATATAATTTTAGGATTGCTTTTTCTAATTCTGTGAGAAACGATGTTGGTATTTTATAGGGTTTACGTTGAATCTGTGGATTGCTTTGGACAGTATGGTCATTTTATTGATAGTAATTATTCTTATCCATGGGCATGGGATGTTTTTCTATTTATTTCTGTCATCCACAATTCCTTTTTTCAGTGTCTTGCAGTTTTCTTTGTAGAGATCTTTCACTTCCTTGTTTATATATTCTAGGTACTGTTTTTTTTTTTTTTTTTTTTTTGAGACAGACTCTCGCTCTGTTGCCCAGGCTGGAGTGCAGTGGCACAATCTCCTCAGGTCATTGCAACCTCCATCTCCTGGGTTCAAGAGGTTCTCCAGCCTCAGCCTCCCAGGTAGCTGGGATTACAGGCAAGCACCCCCACACCCAGCTAATTTTTTGTATTTTTAGTAGAGAAGGGGTTTTGCCATGTTGCCCAGGCTGGTCTCAAACTCCTGAGCTCAAGCAATTCACCCATCTTGGCCTTCCAAAGTGCAAGGATTACAGGCGTGCACCCAGCCAGGTATGTTGTGTTTTGTTTTTTTGTTTTTGGTAGTTATTAAAAATGGGTTTCTTCTTAATTTCATTCTTGGCTAGATCATTATCAATATGTAGAAAGGCTACTGATTTTCATATGTTGATTTTGTATTCTGCAACTTTCTAAATTCATTTATCAAATTTAGGAGTTTTTTGGTGAAGTTTTAAATTTCATTTTTTGGATATGTCATACCATACCGTATCATCAATAAACAGGAATAATTTGACTTCATCTTTTCCAAACTGTATGCCTTTTACTTCTTTCTCTTGCTTGATTGCTCTGGCTAGGACTCTAGTACTATGTTGAAGAGAGGCGGTAAAAGTGGGCATCCTTGTTTTCTTCCAGATTTTTGAGGAAATGTTTTCAACTTTTCCTTATTCAGTATAATGTTGGCTGTGAGGTTATCTTATATGGGCTTTGTTATTTTGAGATATGTTCCTTCTGTGCCTAATTTATTGAGGGTTTTTGTCATGAAGGGGTGCTGAATTTTATCAAACGCTTTTCTGAGTCTATTGAGAAGATCATATGATTTTTGTCCTTAAATCTGTTTATGTGATGTATCACATTTATTGATTTGTATACGTTAAACCATCCTTACATCCCCGGATAAAACCCACTTCATATTATCTTTTTGATATTATCTTTATATTATATTATCTTTTTGATGTGCCATTGAATTAGGTTTGCTAGTATTTTGTTGGGGACTTTTGAGTCTATATTTTTCAGGGATATTGGTCTATAGTTTTCTTATTTTGTTGTATCCTTATCTGGTTTTGGTATCTGGATAATAATGGCCTCATAGAATGTGTTAGAGACAATTCCCTCCTTCTCTACTTTTGGAACAACTTCTTTTATCGTTTTTATTTTAAAAGGCTTTGATTATATAAACCACTTGCTTTTTACTGTGCTAAAACGTGACCCAAAAGTTTACAATGAATTACAATATACAAAACACCAATAACTTATTTATTGGGGTTGCTATTTAAATACCAAAATGGTAACACACTCATGAAATGCTTTTGAACTTAAAAAGTTGGAGAAATATTTTTCTCACAAACAGGACAAACTGTCACTAATATTACATAGTGATCTTGGTTCTCAGTGGCTTTATCACAAGCTCTTGGTTTGTTACAAGCATATGTAACATGTGCAATTTCTCATGTGTGTGAACTAATTTTCTTTAAGAAACATTTTAAATATGCAGAAAATAAATGTGCATAAAACACACCCTCATTTGGGCGCTAGTCACCCAATACATATATCCAAGAACATGGTTAAGTATATAGAATACAGAAAGGAGATGCATCAATTAAAGCTATGGAGAGGAGGAGTCCTGCAGAATTAGCATGCGGTTTCTTGTCCTTTGATTTGTCCTAGTGCTAGTTGTCTCTCCAGGAAGGTGGAAGTGAATGATTCTCAGGAAGAAGAAGGGGCTGTACCATAGAAGTGAGTTATGTATGCATGCCAGCCCAAGAGTTGTATCTCACTATCACTGCTAAATGGTTCTCCCCACTTTCACATTAAGTGATTTAGAGTTCTCTGCTGTTTACAATAGTGTATTAAAGATCTTGTTCATACAAAAGATAACAGTAACTCCTATCTTAGTTACTGACTTCTTTGATTTTAGCTATTCTTGTCAGTATAAATGAACCAGGCCTCCTTCCTGATGTTGAAACCATCACTGGCATAATGGCCTGAATAGAGAGTGTTTCCTTATGACTGACAACATGCTGACATGGCAGGAGTATAGAAGATTTCCTGGCTTGACATTTTTGATCAGTTCTTCAACTTTAGCTTTTGTACAGTCTGTATATACATTTGCTGACTTTCAAAGTCCTTATCAGATCCCACTCTACCCAAGAAAGTCTTGCCATTCTGCAGTGGATTTGCAGAGGACTTGCAGTGGACTTAACTCTGTAGTTATGCTGAGGTCTTTCTCTCTGTGCTCCCCTGTACTGTGCTGCTCTAGGTTCCTAGATAGTGATACTGACCTGCTTGGTCCTCAAGGGCTTCTTCATATCACATGGCTGGAACAGATCAACTTCTCCCTGTGCCTCTTTTGGGTATTTTTCTGTCCTATTCTCATGGAGATTTTGATGGTAGTGATGGAAAAAATTTTCTGTGGAAATGGCTTGGATTTCTTATAATCTATAAAGCCTAGCTATCCAGGCATTTCTTAAAGATCACCCTCTGCAAAATCCCATGTCTGTATTGCGGGATCATTAGAGAATGTTCAATCTCTTTCCTCTTTATCACCAAGTTTTTTGCTAGGAGCTCCTCTCTCCTTTTTATAAAATTGAATTTCCCATTATGATATATGTGACTCTATTATGTTTTGCTCAAAACCCGCTTTTTAGTTTTGCTGCTTGATCCCTCACGCAGTCTCTGGCTGGCTGAAGCCCTCAGAGCATTTTTCAGTTTATCCTTTCCATCAGAAGCCATCTGGCATTTCCAAAGGCAATTCCTGACCTCAGGGGAATACTTTTTTGAAGGTATTGATGAGTGAGTGCACAAATTCACCATCGAAAAATTCTCTGTGACTGGAAATTCCCAGCCCAGAGGAAGGGCATGGTTCTGTGTTTTCTTTGGATGAGAAGATAAGTTTAAATATTTGGGAATAAGGATTCCCTGCTCATCCTTCACTAGTGACAAATCTTATTAAAGCCATAGTGTATTAGGTGACCTATCAGGACCCTGGGTAACCTACTGAAATTGTGCAATATAATAGAACCCTTGTCCTCATACTTCTTAGCATCATACTCAAGTTCCTGAGACTTAAAGAAAAAATAAGAGAATGTTAAGTGGAATAAGGAAGTGTCTTTTTCCTTTAGAAGGCTAATGGATAGGTCATTAAATGGGTTATGAGAATTACAGTAGCTCAAACTTTAAGTTGATAATAATTATTGCATACTCCTGTAGCAGTATTATCAGCAAAAATCCATCAAGGTAAACTTTCTTTTTCAAGTTCAGTATTTGTCTTCCACGATTTAATTTTTCTATGTCTTCCTTCACTCGATCCAAGTAGTGGCTTAAAAATTCTTGAGAGAAACACTCCACATACTGGGAATATAGAAGAGAACTTCCTCAACCTGATAAGGGATAGTGTATTAGTCCATTTTCACGCTGCTGATGAAGACATACCCAAGACTGGGCAATTTACAAAAGAAAGAGGTTTAATTGGACTTACAATTCCATGTGGCTGGGGAAGCCTCACAATCATGGCAGAAGGCAAGGAGGAGCAAGTCATGTCTTACATTCTTACATGGATGGCAGCAGGCAAAGAGAGAGTGCTTGTGCAGGGGAATTCCTCTTTTTAAAACAATCGATCTCATGAGACTTACTCACTATCACGAGAACAGCATGGGAAAGATTTGCTCCCATGATTCAATTACCTCCCACTGGGTCCCTCCCACAATACATGAGAATTCAAGATGAGATTTTGTAGGGACACAGCCAAACCATATAAGATATCTATGAAAAGCTGACAGCTAATATCATACTTAATGATGAAAGACTGAATGCTTTTCTTCTAAGATCAGAAACAAGGCAAAGATCTGCTCTTATAACATTTATTCAACATTGTGTTGTAGGTTTTATCTAGGGCAATTAAGCAAGAAAAAGAAAAGCATCTAGATTAGAAAAGAAGTAAATTTATCTTCATTTGAAGGTGACATGATTTTGCATATACAAAACACTAGGGAACTCACTCAAAAACTATTAAAACCAATAAACAAGTTTGGCACGGTTGCAGGATACAAAAATGTACAAAAATCACCTGTATTTCTACACAGTAGTAATGAGAAATGAGAAAATGGTTTTAGCCTGTTTTGTGCTGCTATAATAGAATACTTGAGACTGTGTAATTTATAAAGATAGATTTATTCGGCTTATGGTTCTGGAGGCTGGAAGTCCAAGAGCATGATATGGCATTTGACAAGGACCTCTATACTGACTCATCCCACGGTGGAGGGCAGAAAGGCAAGAGAGGGCAAGAGAGCAAGACAGCAAGAGAGGCCCAAACTTGCTTTTATAACAAGCCCACTCTTGTGATAACTAAACCACTCATATGGCAATGACATTAACCCATTCATGAGCTCAGAGTCCTCATGACCTAATCACTAGTTAACACTGCTGTATTGGGGATTAAGTTTCTAATAAAGAAACTTTGGGGAATACATTTAAATCATGGCAAAAATTAAGAAAGTAATTCAATTTACAACAGTATCAGAAAGAATAGATTACTTCAAAATAAGTTTAACAAAAGAAGTACAAAACTTCTCTGAGAAATATGAAATATTGTTGGATAAAGTTGAAGAAGATCCAAATAAGTGGAAAAACACCACATGTTCATAGATCAGATGACTTAATGTTGTTAAGATGTTAATATTCCCCAAATTGATCTACAGGTTCAATGCTATTGTTATCAAAGTCTTAACTGGCTTCTTTTCAGGAACTGACAAGCTTATTCTAAAACTCATATGAAAGTTCGAGGGACCCAGAATAGCCAAAACGATCTTGAAAAAGGAAAACAAAGTTGGAGGGGTCATGCTACTGGATTGTAAAACTTATTTCAAAGCTGCAGTAATCAAGATGGTGTGATATTGGAATAAGGATAGACACATAGGCTAATGGAATAGAACTGAGAATTCAGAAATGAACTCTCACAATTGTAGTCAACTTATTTTTAGCAAGGCTGCCAGAATCATTCAATGGGTAGGGAATAGTCTTTCAACAAACGATGCTGTGACAACTTGTAGTCACATGCAAAAGAATGAAGTTGGGGCTGGGCATGATGCCTCATGCCTGTAATCCCAGCACTTTGGGAGGCGAAGGCAGGTGGATCACAAGGTCAAGAGATGCAGATCATTCTGGCCAAAACGGTGAAACCCCGTCTCTACTAAAAATACAAAAATTAGCTGGGCGTGTTGGCGCATGTAGTCCCAGCTACTCGGGAGGCTGAGGCAGGAGAAT
>NW_012112919.1:5966843-6000719 GCF_000951035.1 Colobus angolensis palliatus | reverse complement strand
CAAAAAAAAAAAAAAAAAAAAAAAAAAAAAAAAAAAAAAAAAATTAACTCAAAATGTGTCAAAGACCTAAATGTAAAAGACCTAAATGTAAGAGCCAAAACTATATAATTTTTTTTTGTTTTTAACAGAGTTTCGCTCTTGTTGCCCAGGCTGGAGTGCTATGGTGCGATCTTGGCTCACTGCAACCTCTGCCTCCCGGGTTCAAGCCAATCTCCTGCCTCAGTCTCCTGAGTAGCTGGGATTACAGGTATGCACCACCACATCTGGCTAATTTTGTATTTTCAGCAGAGACGGGGTTTCTCCATGTTGGTCAGGCTGGTCTCAGACTCTCGATCTCAGGTGATCTGCCCGCCTCAGCCTCCCAAAGTGCTGGGTAAATTCTCAGAAGAAAACATAGGTGTAAATGTTTGTGACCTTGGATTAGGCAATGGTTTCTTAGTTGTGACAACAAAAGCACAAGCAACAGAAGAAAAAAAATAGATAAACTGGACATCATGAAAATTAAAAGCTTTTGTGTTTCAAAAGGACACTACCAAGAAAGTGAAAAGACAGCCCATAGGATGGGAGAACATTCTTGCAAATCATATATCTGATAAGAAACTTGTAGTTAGGATATTTAAAAAAGCCTCTTACAACTGCATGATAAAAAGACAACTAATCCAGTTTAAAATGGTAAAGAATCTGAACAGACAGTTCCATAAGCAGCCAAGAAGCACAAGAAAAGATGCTCATTATCATTAGGGAAATGCAAATCAAAGCCATAAGGTACCATTTCACACCCACTAGGATGGCTATAATAAAAAAGATAATAATAAATGTTGTGAGGGTGTGGAGAAATTGGAACCCTTACACACTGACGGTGGGAATGTAAAATGATACAGGCTTTTAGGAAAACAGTCTGGCAGTTCATGAAAAAGTTAAACATATCATATAATTCAGCAATTTCACTAAGTAAATACGTAAGAGAAATTAAAACACATGTCCACACAAAAACTTGTACACAAATGTTTATGGCAGCATTATTCATAATAGTCAGAAAGTGGAAACAACATAAATGTTCATCAGCTGAGAATGAATATATAAAATGTGGCATATCAATGCAATAGTATATTATTTGCAATAAAAGGGAATGAAGTACCAACACTTGACACAACAGAGACAAATCTTTAAATATTATGTTAAATGAAAGGACAGGACACAAAAAACCAGAATAGGCAAATCTATAGAGACAGGAGTAGCCTAGCATTGGTGATGATGGCACTGGGGGATGAGGGCTATGGGTATGGCATTTTTTTTTTGGGGTGTAATTAAAATGTTCTAAATTGATCTGGTAATGGTTGCACAACTCTGTGAAGATATTAAATGCCATTGAAGTGAATATCTTAACTGGGTGAATTGTATAATAAGTAAATTATCCCTCAATAAAGTTGTTAAAATTGTTACTACACATGATTAGAGAATATGTCTGTGACAGCTAACGTGGCTTTTTTAACATTTTCAAGCAACTCTTGCTTAATCTGTATGACATAGAGATCTTTCTTACTTAGCAAGCAGTTGTGCCAAGTATCAACGAGACTCTTGTGGTGAATTTTCTTCCATGGGATATTCTGCTTAAATAGTCAGCACATGGCAGAACTAACAATAAGGACTTAACACTGCTTTCATACATCTGGGGTTTACCAAATTGGGAAAAGCTTGCAATTGTTTCTCTAAGTGAGATTAATCATAATTCTGGTTACTCTATGGTTTTCAACAGAGAAAACCAGCTGTCAAAGAAACTGCCTTCTTTGGGAGGTGGAGGAAACCTGGATTGAAACACCAGTCCTGCCAACATTTGAGTTCCTAGTGGATTTAGCCTTGGAAACCAAGATGCTTCAGGGAACGATGTATAACCTCATCTCTCTGATAGCTTTGAAAACAGTTTCTCCTTATGTATATTTAATCACCTTAAAACAGTAGTTCTCAAAGTATGTTTGCAAAATCAGCTGCATTAGCATCACCTGGTAACTTATTAGAAATGTGGGTTCTTGGTCTGTAGCTCAGACCTACTGAATCAGAAACTGGAGGATGGGCCCCAGGAGTCTGTTTTAACAAGAACCCCAAATGATTCTGATGTACACCAAAATTTGAGAACACTGGTGCAGAGAGCTTGTCTTAGCTTCGTTCTGTGGTGATGAATTATTCTCTATCAAGCAAGCTTTATTCATCTCTGAATTATGGTAGTTTTTTTTCTCTTTCTAGTTCAAATTCCTAATAACCTTTTCCTGAGAAGTTGATACTATTGATGCCAAAGAAAGAATTATTGGGATACAAGCATTCTATTTCCTGTTGCAGTCCTAATGAGCCTACATTATGTGGCTTACTAAGAATTTTTGAAATGAAATTTTATCTTTAGGTCTAAACACACTATTCATGAAGAAGGCTTGGTTTTTGTGTAAAATTATAGTTTCGCACAGAAGCCATTTTGTTGGACTATCTTCCTTCTCCCAATAGAGTAGCTGATTGCACCATATAGAGGCACTGGACGCCCAATAGGCTCTGCCTGTGAACTGACCTGGAAACAACAGTTGGATTACCCGGAACTCTCTCATCACAAAGGTCTTGTTTCTGGTCTTGTCTTAGTTCTAAGGCTTCCTTACATACTCTTTTTCTCTAGTCAGGGAATCTAGATCTTCAGTTTTGAAGTGGAATTTGGATTCTTCACTCTTGAGCCCCAATTTCTTCAGCAAGTTGTTCTTTGGCATCAATAGCAGGGTAAGGATTGTTCCTAAATGCTTTGATGAGGGCTCTGATTGGTAGGAGGTATAGCTGGGACAACACTGTCATACTTGACTCTTTTCTTCAGGTGATACTGTCCTTGGTCTTAGCTGATCCAGGTTCCTGTCTTCTCTGAAATGGGTGTCTAGCTCTTAATTTCTGAAACCTAATCTGGGTTCTGATTAGTGTTGCTTTGTGAATATATGCTACCAATTGCTTGGTATCGTAACCTGGGTAAGGTTTTTGGTTGAAGGCACTCATAAGAATTTTCAGTGAAACTTCTGTGAATTTGGTATGACAGTGTCTACTGTTTGTAGCTTTGGTCA
The DNA here is from genome assembly GCF_000951035.1 of Colobus angolensis palliatus. Classification (NCBI taxonomy): domain Eukaryota; kingdom Metazoa; phylum Chordata; class Mammalia; order Primates; family Cercopithecidae; genus Colobus; species Colobus angolensis. The sequence goes on along the minus strand of NW_012112919.1, from coordinate 5,997,636 downwards.
CATGCGGACAGCCATCCTACACATGTTGCAAGAGAGTTTAGGTGTTGAAGGATGTAACTAAGAGTCAAAATATTTTTTTGCTATGGAAAATTTCAAGTACATATAAAGTGAGAGAATAGTGAACTTGATGCTTCACCCACCTTCAATATTTTTTAGAACAAGGCCAATCTTATTTCATTAATACACCCACCCACTCCCTCAGCCTCTAGGATTATTTTAATATTTAATGCATCATATGATCTTATCCTTTAGTAATTCAATATGTTTCTACAAGACAAAGACTCTCTAAAAAAGTATAACCACATAGGCCAGGCATGGTGGCTCACACCTTTAATCCCAGTACTTTGAGAGGCCAAGGTGGGAGGAACACCTGAGCTCAGGAGTTCAAGACCAGCCTGGGTAACATGGTGAAACCCCATTTCTACCAAAAAATACAAAAATTAGCTGGGCATGGTGGTACATGTCTGTGGTCCCAGTTACTGTGAGGCTGAAGTGGGAGGATCCTTTGAGCGGAGGCTGCAGTAAGTGGAGATCATGCCACTGCACTCCAGCCAAGGCAACAGAGAGAGACTCTATCTCCAAAAATACAAAACAAAACAAAACAAAAAACCCCATAATCACAGTACCACAATTACATCTAAAAAATTAGCAATAATTCCTTAATATTAGCAAGTAGGTAGTGTTCACATTTCCCTGAATAAATTATAAATATATGTGAGCATATGTTTAAATAATAGTATGTTATGTGTATATTTAACAGTATGTAATTATGTATATTTAGTATGCTAAGTTAGGATCTAAACAAAGCTTACAGGGATCATTTTGTCTCCTAAGTCTCTTCTAATCTATAAACTTCATCATCTCCTATTTACCCTTGAAAAACAAACAAATAAAATGTGTTGTTAAAGAAATCAGATTGTAGGTCTTGCAAATATTTCCAGTCTATAATTTTCTAGCTTCAATGTCTTTATTTGAAAAACTCCTTTTTTTGACTCATGGCATCTAGTCATCCTCTCATGTTTTCACCATCCAACCTGGTAGCTATTGTTCATATTCACTGGAGACTTTCCACCTGGATCATAGCCAGCCTTCCTTTCTATTACATGTCTGTTCCACTGAACAAAGTGTTACTGAGTTATCTACTGCATTCCAGGCACCATCTGAGGTGACACAACCCCAGTTCAGGGTTCGTGTGGACATCCAACACCCTAACCTTGCAGTTATTTGGCCTCTAACTCCAGTGCACATCCTCTTATCTCTTTCAGTCACCCATACCCATGGTCAACCTCAGAACATTGTCATCACTTGGAACTGCTCCCCATTAGAAATTTTAAGCTCAATTCTGATTATAACCTCTCCCATCCTTCCAGCTGTGCCACATCCTTAGTCTAATTACATCATGTTTCAAAGAAATTTCCACCTACTTGTTGTTCCTTTTCTCCCAGTCTATAAGCTCTTTCTATATCTCTTCTTTTTCCTATAACTACCCTTATCAAAACTCTCAATGGTCTTGCATTCTCTATTCTTTTATTATAATCATCTGTATTTAAGGTCAACCATGTAACTTGGTTTCTGTGTTCCTACAGAGTGACACAGTTTGAATGTTTGTCCCCTCCAAATCTCATGTTGAAATGTGATTCCCAATATTGGAGGTGGGGCCTAGTGGGAGGTGTTTGGGTCATGGAGGTGGATCCCTCATGAATGGCTTGGTGCTCTCCCCACAGAAATGAAGGAGTTCTCACTCTGTTAGTTCATATAAGAGCTAGTTGTTTAAAAGAGTCTGGTGCCTCTCTCCCCTCTTTCTTGCTCTCTCTCACACCATGTGACATATCTGCTCCCCCTTTGCCTTTCACCATATGTAAAAGCTTCCTGAGGCCTCATCAGAAGCCAAGAAGAGGTTGCTGCCATACTTGTACAGCTTGCAGAACTGTGAGCCCAATGAACTTCCTTTCTTTATAAATTATCCAGCCTCAGGTATTTCTAAATAGCAATGCAAAATAGACCAATACAGAAAATTGGTACTGAGGAATGGGGCATTGCTGTAAAGATACCAGAAAATGTGGAAGTAGCTTTGGAACTGAGTAATGAGAAGGGACTGGAAGAGTTTGGAGAGCTCAGAAGACAGGAAGATGAGGGAAAGTCTGGAACTTCTTAGAGACTGTCTAAGTTGTGACTAAATGCTGACAGAAATATGAACAGTGAAAGCCAGGCTGATGAAGTCTCAGATGGAAACAAGGAACTTATTGGGAACTGGAACAAAGGTCATCCTTGTTATACCTTAGCAAAGGACTTGGCTGTATTGTGTCCATGCGCTAGGGGTTTGTGGAAGGTTGAATTTAAGAGTGATGATGTAGGTTATCTGGTGGAAGAAATTTGAAATTTTTCATAATCTAATTTTTCCACCACAAAGTGGTCAATAAGTGCCGTAGCTCCTTCTAACAGCCTGCAATCAGATATAGAAGGAAACAAATGACTTAAAGTTGGGACTTTTAATTAAAAGGGGAACTGAAGGTAAAAATTTGGAAAATTTGTAGCCTGCTCATGTGGTAGGGAAGGAAAGAGCATTTTCACGAAAGGATTTGAAGAAGCCTGCAGAACAACCACTTGCTAGAGAGATTAGCATGACTAAACGGGAGCCAGGTGCTACCATTCAAGGCAAAGGGTAAAGACTTCAAAGGCATTTCAGAACTCTTCTAGGTAGTCCCTCCATTGCAGGTCCAGAGCCCTAGGAGGCAAGAATAGTCTCAGTAGACAAGCCTTTGACATTGCTGCCCTGAGCCACCTATGGAAGCTGCTTTCCAAATCCCCATAGCTCCAACTCTACCCTTGGCTCAGAGGGCTCCAGGTACAGCTTGGGCTGCTACTCTGGAGGGCACAATCCATAAAGCTTGGTGGCTTTCATGGGATGTTAAGTCGGCAGTTGGGCAGAATGCAAGAGTGAAGGAGGCTTGGCAGCTTCCACCTAGATTTCAGATGTATTGGAAAGCCTGGGTGCCTGGGAAGAAGCCTGCTGTAGGAGTGGGACCCCCATAGAGAGACCCTACTAGAGTAGTGCCAAGGGAAAATGTGGGGTTAGAGCCCCCACACAGAGTCCCCCCTGGGGTGCTGCCTAGTGGAGCTGTGAGAAGGGTAGAGAGATTGGCAGTGTGCACCCTCAGTCTGGGAAAGCCATAGGCATTCAACTACAACCCAGTAGGGCAGTCAACATGGACAGCTAACCAAAAAGCCACAGGACAGGGCTTACTAAGGCCTTGGGAGCCCACACCTTGCACCAGTGTGCTTAGCAACCATTCCTGGCCCCCAAAATCTCATGTCCTTCTCATATTACAAAATACAATCATGCTTTCCCAACAGTCCTCAAAAGTCTTAACTCATCCCAGTGTTAACTCAAAGTTTCAAAGTTCAAAGTCTCATCTAAGACCCAAGGCAAATTCCTTCCACCTATGAACCCGTGAGATCAAAAACAAGTTATTTACTTCCAAGACAAATAGTGGTTTGGGCATTGGGTAAACATTCCTATTCCAAAAGGGAGAAATCAGCCAAAAGGAAAGGACAACAGGCTCCATGCATGTCTGAAACCCAGTAGGGAAGACATTAAATTGAAACTCCAGAATAATCCTTGACACCATGTCCTGCATTAGACATGTGGGGTTAGGAGAGTTTTTTTCTAACCCCATATTTTCCATGACACACTGCCAATATCTCTACCATTTTCACAGCTCCACTAGGCAGCATCCCAGTGGGGACTCTGTGTGGGGGCTCTAACCCCACATTTTCCATGACCCTTTTTTCCATGACACGTTTTTTCCTCCTATTTTACAACGTAGCATCAACAACCTCCCAAATATGCTTTCGTCTTTTCCAGTTAGTTTTCTCTCCCTTTTCCCAAAGGAACAATCTCCATTTTTCTCTAATGCAGGACATGGGAAAGCATGATTGTATTTTGTAATATGAGAAGGACATGAGATTTTGGGGGCCAGGAGTGGAATAATATAGTTTGGATGTTTGTCCCCTCCAAATCTCTTATTGAAATGTGATCCCCAATATTGAAGGTAGGGCCTAGTGGGAGGTGTTTGAGTCATGGAGGTGGATCCTTCAAAAATTGCTTGGTGCCCTCTCCATAGAAATGAGTGAATTCTTGCTCTAGTAGCTCACACAAGAGATAGATGTTTAAAACAGTCTGGGGTCTCCCTCCCCTCTTTCTTGCTTCCTCTCTCACCATGTGATGTGCCTGCTCCCCCTTTGCCTTTCACCATATGTAAAAGATTCCTGAAGTCTCACCAGAAGCTAAGAAAATGCTGGTGTCATGCTTGTACAGCCTGCAGAATTGGGAGCCAAATAAACCTCATTTCTTTAGAAATTACCCAGCCTCAGGCATTCCTTTATAGCAATGCAAAGCAGACTAACACACAGAGATAGCAGAAAATTCTCCAACATAGCATCAACACCTCCCAAATATGCTTTCGTCTTTTCCAGTTAGTTTTTTCTCCCTTTTCCCAAAGGAACAATCTCCATTTTTCTCTAATGCTCCCTGAAACTCACCACTCAAATCTTTAGCAGATAATATTATTCCCTTATTAACAATAAAAATAGGAATTATATCTAAATACATAGAAACTGGAACTGTCCTGAATGCTTCATTCATTCTATTGATAACTTGTGCTGTGTTGAAACTTGCACCTCCTTGGCTTCCATGACACTTTTCTTTTCTCCTAGTGTTTTTCCTGACCGTCTGCTATTTTTTCTTATGGGCTACTTATCCTTTCTCTCTGCCTTTTAAAAGTTGGTGGTAATCAGAGCTTCATTTTTTGCCTATCTTTCCTCTTATTCTATATGTTTTATACCTCTGCGATCCCACAACTCCCAACTGAATGCTGATTTCCAAATCTCTATTTCTAATTAATATATCTCTCTACAGTTTCCTACTTCCATATGAGCTGACTTCCAGACTGCTATCCACTCTGATAGCTGTAGAGTCAATAGCATCTTTCTCTCACACATTACTCCTTTCACACCCCTGCTTAGTGGTTGGCACAACTATCCCCTTTGGCATGCAAACAGAAACTGGGGGCCATATCAGTTGCCTCATCTCCATACCCCCCTTTATCTCTCTAAACTACTACCTCTGTCTTAATTCAGGCCACCATAATTTCTTTCATCTTCAAACAGGTCCTGGTAACTATGGCTTTGTACCCTTCAAATGTCTCCTCTCCATTGTTGTCAAGATCTGAAAGGCCCATTATTTCCCTTCTAAAGTTTCCCAACAGACCCCATCCCTCCGGCACAGAGCATGGTACTCTAATGGTACACACCAGGGAAAGGATAACCATGGGCCTGGCTGGCTCTCTTTCAAAATTCTCTATATAAAACATTATGTTTTAGTAATACACAGAACCATGTTTCATTTTTTTGAGTCATCTCCCAAACTTGGCCATTGTTATTCTCAAATAAATTTATAAATCATAACTGGCTAGTGAGCTTTAGTAGAAATAATTGTAACACAGTCCTTTAATTAAAAAAATGCCCTACCTTTTCTTCTTTACAACATTTAATAAGAATTAGCTTATGGAAAGAACTCAATCCTGCACTCCATGGATCCTGGTGTGCGGCCTCCTTTTCCTGTCTCAGGTGTTTCTCTTCGTGTTTCATTTTAGAATAGCCTTCCCATTCCTGTGGGTTAATATAAGTCTCAAAAGATCCTGGAAATACAATTTTAAAAAGATAATTTAATTAGATTTGTTTTGGCTTTGAAATTAAATAATGTTTGGTAATTTAAAAATATCTCTATATTTACTATCAGTTTTAATCACAAGTATACTGTAAATACATCAGTCTCCCCTGCTACCCAACCTAATTAATTAAAAAGTAAAGAATTTAAAATGTAATGAGAAAATAGCAGCAAACCACTTACAAAAGACAAAAACAAAATAAAATAATAGGAAGGTTAAAAATAAAAGGATGCATAGAGGTATTTAAACAAATGTGAGCAAAAAGAAGATTGAAGTGATAAGAGTAATATTGGGTTAACTAGAATTCAAAGCAAACATAATTAAATGGGACAAAGTAGGTTCTTATATTAATTAAAATAACAAATCCATAATAAAAACACAATAAAATGAACCCATGTGTGCCAGAAAATAGCATAAAAATATGTCAAATAGTCACTGTTAGAAGTAGAAGAAAAAGGAAGAAAAAAAAATAAAATCAGTCTATGATAAATGAAGTAAACTGAAAATTCTGGCATATGTAATTTGAACAACATAAATAATAGCTGAATACATTGACATATTTACATTATGCCCTAATAAAGAATACATCATCCCCTGCTCCCTGGCTATAGAATATTTGTAAGAAATGGTTTTGTATCTTGTATGAAAGTTAGGATCATAGTTAGCTCTTACAATGGTTATAACATGTACTAAGAATTTGCATTTAAATTTCTGTAGGTACAGAGTGCATGTGGTGTAAACCTTTCAGAAAGCCAAAATAACGAGTGTGTTCTCCAGTGAGGAAACAGGTTTCTTGGGCTGGCCATTAGGCACAATTGTTGGCTTGCATTTCAGGCTAGAAAACAACTTTCTCTAGCTTGTCTGCAGGGGTTCTCCTCTGGGAGTTTAATCAGAGCAATCAGAAAGCTAGTGACACAAAAATTTAATAACACTTCTGACCATGGCCTTGGGGCAGTGTTCATCTTTGCAAGATTTCTAATTTATATATGGAATATAGACAATTACAAGGTATGAGACCACAAGGCATACCATGCCACAATACTCTTTAGTTAAAGGTGTTTGCATCATTCTGAAGACAAGGTAGCAGAACCATGTATTGCAAAAGGACTACTTTTCCAGTGAGGTTCTCATTATTTTTTGGGTAATCATTAGGACTTCAGCTAATGATGGGGCAAAAGAGTGCATAAAATATGCATTAGAAGATGGTATCTAATAATGCATTATTTATTCATTTGGAGACGAGAGTCTTGCTCTGTTGCCCAGGCAGGAGTGCACTGGCATGATCTTGGCTCACTGCAACCTTTGCCTCCCGGGTTCAAGCAATTCTGCAGCCTCAGCCTCCCGAATAGCTGGGACTACCACAACACCAGGCTAATTTTTTGTATTTTAGTAGAGACAAGGTTTCACCACGTTGGCCAGGCTGGTCTCCAACTCCTGAACTCAGGCAGTCTACCTGCCTTGGCCTCCAAAAGTGCTAGGATTACAGGTGTGAGCCACCGCACCTGGCCTAATAATGCATATTTTAAATAACTCCCAACTAATAGGACATGAAACACTAAGAAATCATGAAAGACAAAAGATTAAGGCAATTAGGAAGTTTCTGAAGGTAAGATTGACAATGGGATTAATTATTAAACATCACTTGCAAAGATCTAAAGCTCACTTTTAGAATACCAGCTATCCTATCAAACATGTACAAACCTTCATAAGTCTGTAGCATTTCTGGAATAAACCTTGAAATCTAACACATTAAAAACAGGAAAGTTTTTTTAAATTGTTGCAGTTTTAGTCTCAAAGACATGGATAACACACGGTGCTTTTTTATCAAAAAATTATGAGTTGTCCCTAAATTACTTTATTTTTCAACCTCCATACTTTCCCTCTTCCTTTGTCTCTGTGTAGATGAGGCTCCATCTAGCCCTTTCTGTTTTGGGTCTGTCCCTAACTGTGCATCTCTGGGTTTCTTCTATGAATATTTTTCTTCTTGTGTTCTATTTCTACCTCTAGCTGTCTCATTTAACTGGTGCATAATATAGAAACAATTTTTACTAGGGGGGACAAAAGACTAGGGGGGAATACACTTTTCAGTAAGTCAATGCATTTATTGAAAAGCTTCCCCCCTCCCTAGTCTTCATTTAGAAATCCAATAAATATATTAGGATCTTAGAAATTCTGGTTCATGTGGACTTTAAACCACCACACTTGCTGGGTATGCTTAGTTAAATAAATATTCATATTAGAAGTATAAGAGTAATTACCAAAAAATAAAAATAGAATTTCAAATCAGTAGAGGGGAAAATAAAGAGTGTGGATGATGCACCTGAAGAAGAAAGGAAGGAGAGGAGAAATAAAGGATAAAAAAGAAAGGAAGAAGAAAGAAGAAAAAAGGAAGCAAAGAAAAAGCTGGCAAGAAAAATATGCCCAAAATAAAGATGACCAATGTAGTCCAAATAGATCAGAGTTCCTTAACTTTACTAATATTGACATTTTGGATGCTGTAGTTATTTGTTGCGGAAGGTTGTTCTAAGCACTGTAGGAGGTATAGCAGCATCTCTGGTCTCTACGCACTAGATGCCAGTAGCACCACCCCAGTTGTGGCAAACAAATGTCAAATGGAAATCTTCCCCAGTCAAGAAGAACTGAAATAAATCAATAACCATAATAAGTATAATCAGATTGAAATTTGCCTGTTAAAAGAAAGACTTTCATGCTCCTCAAAACAAACAACAAAATCCCAACTAAGATACGCCAAAACCATGATGATGACACACAAAAAATGGAAATGGAAAGTAAAGAATGTAGAAATATATAGAGTGGGGGTACTGACTAAGAGAGGCTTGCTGTAATAATATTTTGAGGTTTTAGGTCAGGATGGCTGACTAGATGCAGGTATTGTGTGCTGCCTCCATGGAGAAGAGCCAGAATAATAAGCAGATACATTTCAAACAGGGCATCTAGGAGAGAATGCTTGGATTCATTAGAGAAGAGACATGAAGTACCAGAAGTACGTAAGGAGAGGGTTCACGTTAGCTTGCCCAGTCAGGAACTGACTGGGCTGGGAGATGGTCCTGGATGCAGGGAAACAGTAAGAGAGAAATCCCTGGAGCTCCAAAACAGGGTTTTATGATCTTGGCTACAGGAGAAACCCTTGACCCACCAGGGCCTTGTGCCTGACATATGGAACTGCCTAAAGATTGTACAGATACATTGCTCTAGAAAGGGAACCCACACAGAATCCCACAGGAATTTGAGCCTGGCGCAGCCTCAGCTGGGTGCCATTTTGAGAACCCAGATCCTGGGGATTTACAGACACAGCTGTAGCCACTGTGCTGCTCCAGGGAGGGAGAGGGGAGAACGGGCACACTCATGCACACTCATGCACCTAGAGGGTACTTGCTGCCCTGTTAGGAGCTGCTGTTGAGACTGAGATAGGAGTGGACCACACTTCTCACAGCTTCCTGCTCATGCTGCTTGCCTGAATGGTGCCCCACCCTCTTTAGCCCCAGGCCCAAGGTTCCCTTTTGAGAGCTTAATGCTGGGCTGAGCTCCATGCAGTTTGGGCTGATGTGGCTGTAGCCTCTGCTTGACTAAGGAAGAGCAGGGAGACCAGGTCATCCTCCTCATATCTAGGACAATACTCACAGCTCTGTAGCAGGCTGCTGTGAGACAGTTGTGAATGAAACACACTCCCCACAGCTTCTTGATCATGCTGCCTGCCTGGGCAGTGACCCGCCCTCCCTGTTTTCAGGCCCAAGGCACCGCTTTGAGAATGTAGTGCTGAGCTGTGCTCCATCCTTGGCCTGAGTTTGGGCTGATGTGGCTGCTGCTGCCACCCAGCCAAGCAGGGAGAGGGGACCAAGGCTCTCCTACATATACCTAGGACAATGCCCAATGCCTTACTACGAGCTGCTATGAGACCGAGACTTGAGTGGACCACACTCCTCACAGCTTCTCGTCCAGGCTGCTTGCCTGAGAGGGGCTCCACCCTCTCTAGGTGCAAGCCCATGGCTGGCACCATTTTGAGAGGTTAGAGCCATTGTTGGTGACCTGGCAGTGGTGGCCACAGCAAGCATTTTGGTCTTAGGTGAGATTAAAGTGGAAGGGAAGAAGGGTCCCCACAGGCAGAATTGAGCAGCGAGTGTGGAGAGTGCCCCAGTAGTAGGTAGTGGAATTACGCTCTCTCCCATCACAAGACTGGAGTGGGAGGAGAGTTGGAGAAGCTGAGGTTTTTCCCAGAGGGCAAGACTTTCAGCCAGAGACAGCTTTGCAACCTAGAACTGGTCTGCATGGGTCACAATGGGCTGTCCCAGCCTGTTTCCTTGGTCAGTTGGGGAACAGTGCCCCATCAGCTCTGAGGAGTGGGAGGGAGGCAGACTCCACTCACCTGGAGATCTAACTCTTGATGAAGACTGTCCCTAAAGGAGGGGATAAAAGAAAATGTGAGTGCAGTGCCAGCCACTGAAGGTGGTACCACCAAAGCCTGGGAATGGACATGGAGATGGGGGTCACACTTGCTCCGCTACCCTTCTTCTCCGTGCCCTGTCAAGGATTTGGAAGTGACTCTTCACATTGGGGTTTGGGGAATGAGGGTTGAAAGAGTCTGTGTGTCAAGCTTCTCCAGCAGCTCCACCCTACTGAGGGTGAATGTGCTCTGCGGAGGTGCTTTTTGTACTTTCTAGTGCTTCCACCCCTGCTTGTATCCATCAGTTCTTACCCTCAAGCACCATCTACTAGACTGCACCCTGGATTACACCACCAAATAAAATTACATTGCTACAACAAGCAACTTCTGAGAAAGCCACTGCATGAACCTATTTGCAACCAAGGAACCTGTACAGAGAGTTGGCACTCTGAAAGCACCTAGAAACGAAGCCAATTAATCACACACAATATACACCACAGTCATCCCTCAAAGGGAAAAAGAATAAACAAGAAGCCCCATCCAAATGATAGCAAATTAAAAAAAGAGAAGTATCAGTTCTCTCAGATAAGGAGTAACCAGTGCAGAACCCCAGCAATACAAAAAGCCAGAGTGTTTCATCACCTCCAAAGGATCCCACTAGCTCCCAAGCAATGAATCCTAACCAGAATGAAATGTCTGAAGTGACAGATATAGAATTCAGAATATGACGCAAAGAAACTCCATGAGATCCAGGAAAAAGTTGAAATCCCACACAAAGAAGCCAGAAAAATGATCCAAGATATGAAAGACAATATAGCTATATTAAGAACAAACCAACAGAAGTTCTGGAATTGAAAAATTCACATCAGGAACTTCAAAATACAAATGGAAGCTTTAATAACAGAATAGACCAGGCAAAAGAAAGACTTTCAGAACTTGAAGATCAATCTGTCAAAATGACCCAGTCAGACAAAAGTGAAAAATAATTCAAAAAAAATGAACAAAGAATTTGAGAAATATGGGATTATGTAAAGTAACCAAACCTATGACTTACTGGCATTCATGAGAGAGAAGTAGAGAGAGTAAGCAACTTGGAAAACATATTTGAGGATATAATTCAGGAAAATTTCCCCAATCTTGCTAGAGAGGTCGACATGCAAATACAAGAAATCCAGAGAACTCCTGTAAGATGCTACACAAGATGACCATTCCCAAGACAGACTTGGGGATGGATAGGAGGGATAGGACTAACCAAAGTCCACATGAAAGAAAGAACTTTAAAGGCACCTAGAAAAACGGGTCATGTTGCTTATAAAGGGAAACCTATCAGACTAACATCAGACTTTTCAGCACAAACCTTATAAGTCAGAAGAAATTGGGGGCTCATTTTTAGTATTCTTAAAGAAAATAAATGTCAGCCAAGAATTTCATATCCTGCCATGCTAAGCTTCATAAATGAAGGATAAATAAAGTGTTTCCTAAACAAGTAATCACCAAGGGAATTTTCCGCCACCAGACTGGCCCTACAATACATGCTTAAGGGAGTTCTAAATGTGGAAACGAAAGAATAATGCTTGCTACCATGAAAGCATATGTAAGCACATGGCCCACAGAACCCATACAGCAACTATACAATAAAGACTACAAAGTAACTAAGCTAACAGCATTATGATACCAACAAAACCTCATATATCAATTTTAACTTTGAACATAAAGGGCCTAAATGCTCAACTTAACATACATAGAGTATCAAATTGAATGAAAAAACAAGACTCATTCTTCTTCTATCATCAAGAGACCCAATCTCACATGTTATGGTACCTATAGGCTCAAAGTAAAGGGATGGAGGAAGATATGTCATGTGATGGAAAACAAAAAAAAGCAAGGGTTACAGTTTCTATATCAGAATTTAAACCAACAAAAATAAAAAAGGACAAAGAAGGGCATTAAATAATGATAAGGGGCTCAATTCAACAAAACATCTTAAGTGTCCTAGATATATATGTATCCAACATTAGAGCACCCATATTCATAAAACAAGCACATCTAGACTTAATGAAAGACTTTGGCAGTACACAACAATAGTCATACAACACTGATAGCATTTGATGTATTGCTGAGGCAGAAAATTGACAAATTCTGGACATAAATTCAACATGACCATTTGGACCTAATAGATATCTACAGAATACTCTACCTAACAACCACAAGATACATATTCTTCTTATCTGCATACGGAACATACTCTAAAACTGACCACATGCTTGGTCATAAAGCAAGTCTCAATAAATAAAAAAAATCCAAATCATACCAAGCATCTTCTGAGACAACAGTGAAATAAAAATAGAAATCAATAGACAGAAGATCTCTCAAAACCATAAAATTACATGGAAACAACTAAACAAATTGCTCTCAATAACTTTTGGGTAAACAATGAAATCAAGGCAGAAGTAAAAAAGCTTTTTTGAAATAGATGAAAACAGACATGGAATGTATCAAAACCTCTGGGATGCAGCAAAGCAGTGTTAAAGGAAAGTTTATAGCACTAAAATACAACATCGAGAAGTTAGAAATGACATTGTGAAGTTACAAAGTTCTCTAATTAGCAAACTAATCTTGTACCTAAAGGAAATAGAAAAATAAGAACAAATGAAACCCAAAACTAGTAGAAGACCCATCAAAAAGTGGGCAGAGGATGTGAACAGACATTTCTCAAAAGAAGACATGCATACAGCCAACAGACACATGAAAAAATGCTTATCATCACTGGCCATCAGAGAAAGGCAAATCAAAACCACAATGAGATACCATCTCACACCAGTTAGAATGGCCATCATTAAAAAGACAGGAAACAACAGGTGCTGGAGAGGATGTGGAGAAGTAGGAACACTTTTACACTGTTGGTGGGACTGTAAACTAGTTCAACTATTATGGAAAACAGTACGGCGATTCCTTAAGGATCTAGAACCAGAAGTCCCATATGACCCAGCCATCCCACTGCTGGGTATATACCCAAAGGATTATAAATCATGCCGCTATAAAGACACATGCACACGTATGTTTATTGCGGCACTATTCACAATAGCAAAGACTTGGAATCAACCCAATGTCCATCTGTGACAGACTGGATTAAGAAAATGTGGCACAAATACACCATGGAATACTATGCAGCCATAAAAAAGGATGAGTTTGTGTCCTTTGTAGGGACATGGATGCAGCTGGAAACCATCATTCTCAGCAAACTATCGCAAGAACAGAAAACCAAACACTGCATGTTCTCACTCATAGGTGGGAACTGAATAATGAGATCATTTGGACTTGGGAAGGGGAACATCACACACCAGGGCCTATCACAGGGAGGGGGGAGGGGGGAGGGATTGCATTGGGAGTTATACCTGATGTAAATGACGAGTTGGTGGGTGCTGACGAGTTGATGGGTGCAGCACACCAACATGGCACAAGTATACATATGTAACAAACCTGCACGTTATGCACATGTACCCTCAAACTTAAAGTATAATAAAAAAAAAATAAATAAAATACAGGATTAAAAAAAAAACTAGCAGAAGAAATAAAATAACTATAATCAGAGCAGAAATGAACAAAATTGAGACCTCAAAAACCATACAAAGGATCAATGAAACAAAAAGTTGGTTTCTCGAAAGGATAAACAAGATTGATAGACCATAAGCTAGATTAACAAGGAAAAAAAGAGAGAAGATCCAAATAAGCATAATCAGAAATAACAAAAGTGACATCACGAATGATCCCCCAGAAATATAAAGGATCCTCAGAGGGTATTATGATGAGCATTTCTATGCACATGAACTAGAAAAATCTAGAGAAATGGATCAATTCCTGGAAACACACAACCTCCCAAGATTGAACCAGAAAAAAACAAAAATCCGGAACAGACTAATCATGAGTAATGAAATTCAATCAGGAATAAAAACCTACCAAAAAACCAACCAACAGAAAATAAAAAAGCCCTGGACAACCAAATTGTACCAGATGTACAAAGAAGAGCTGGTATCAATTCCACTGAAACTAATCCAAAAAATTGAGGAGGAGGGACTCCTCACTATCTCATTCTATGAAGCTAGCATCATCCTGATACAAATATCTGGCACAGACATAGAAAGAAAAGAAAACTAAAGGCTGATATCCCTGATGAAAATAGACTCAAAAATAGACTAAAAAATCTTCAGCAAAATGCTAACAAACTGAATCCAGCAGCATTGAAAAAAGTTAATTCATCATAATCAAGTGAGCCTTATTCCTGGGATGCCAGGATGATTGATTCAACATATACAAATCAATAAATGTGATTCACATCATAAACAGGACTAAAAACAAAAACCATATGATCACCTCAATAGATGAGGAAAAGCATTTGATAAAACTCAACATCCCTTTATGATAAAAATCCTCAACAAACTAGGCATCAAAGGAACATACCTCAAAATAATGAGAGCCATCAATGACAAACGCACAGCCAAAAGCTGGAAGCATTCCCCCGTAAGAACTGGAAAAAAACATAGATGTCTACTCTCACCACTCCTATTCAACATAGTACTGGAAGTCTTAGCCAAAGCAATCAGGCAGGAGAAAGAAATTTATTCAAATAGGAAAAGAGGAAGTCAAATTATCTTTCTTCACTAACAATATGATTCTGTCCCTAGAGAATCCTAAGGATTTTTGTACATTCGTTTTATATCATAAGACTTTGTTGAAGTCATTTATCAGGTTTAGGTGTCAAATCCTTAGGATAATAATGTTTAAGCTGAGAAACAAATAAAGAATGCAATCCCATTTAAAATAGCCACAAAAATATTGAGGAATACATCTAACCAAGGAAGTGAAAGATCTCTATAAGAGTAACTATAAAACACTGCCAAAAGAAAGGATGAAACAAACAAATGGAAAAACATCCTACACTTATGGGTTGGAAGAATCAATATCGTTAAAATGACTATGCTATCCAAAGCAATCTACAGATTTAATGCTATTCCTATCAAATTACCAATGTCATTTTCCATAGAATTAGGAAACACTATTCTAAAATTCATAGGAAACAAAAAATGTGCCCAAATAGCCAAGGCAATCCTAGTAAAAAAGAACAAAGCCAGAGGCATCACATTATCCAACATGTAAATATACTACAAGACTACCGTAACCAAACTAACATGGTACTGGTACAAAAGTAGACACGTGGACCGATGGAACAGAACAGAGACCCCTGAAACAAAGTCACACACCTACAACCAACTGATCTTTGACAAAGTGAACAAAAATAATGTGGAAAGAATATTCTATTCAATAAATGAGCTGGAAAAACTGGTTAACCATATGCAGAGGAATGAAACTGGACCCCTTACTTCTCACCATATACAAAAATTAACTCAAGGTTGAAGAAAAACCTCAAACTATGAAAATCCTAGAAGAAAACATAGGAAATACTCTTCTAGACATTGGCCTAGGCAAAGTATTTATGATGAAGAGTCCAAAAGCAAATGCAACAAAATAAAAAATAGACAAATGGGATTTAAACTAAAGAGCTTCTGCATAGCAAAATAAAATATCAACTGAGTACAATGTAGAGAATGGGAGAATATATTTGCAAATTATGCATCCTACAAAGAACTAACATTTAGAATCTATAAAGAAGTTAAACAAATCAATAAAAAGTAAATAAGCCCATTATAAAGTGGGCAAAGAACATGAATAGACACTTTTCTAAAGAAGACATAAAGCTGCCAACAAACATATGAAAAAGTACTCAACATGACTAATCATCAGAGAAATGCAAATCAAAACCACAATGAATTACCATCTTACACCAGTGAGAATGCCTATTATTAAAAAGTAAAAAAAAAAAAAAGATTTTGGCAAGATTGTGGAGAAAAGAGAATGCTTACATTCTGCTGCTGAGAATATAAACTAGTTCAGCCTCTGTGAAAAGCAGTTTAGAAATTTCTCAAAAAGCCAAAAATAGAACTAATGTTTGACCTACAATCCCATTACTGGGTATATACCCAAAGGAAAACAAATCATTCTACCAAAAGACACCTGCACTCATATGTTTATCACAGCACTATTTACAACAACAAGACATGGAATCACCCTAGGTTCCCATCAACAGTGAACTGGACAAAGAAAATGTGGTACATATATACATGGAATACTATGCAACCATAGAAAGAATGACATTATGTCCTTTACAGCAACATGGATGCAGCTGGAGGCCATTGTCCTAAGTGAATTAACAAAGAAAATCCAAATACTGTATGGTCTCACTTATAAGTGGGAGCTAAACATTGGGTACACAAAGACATAAAAGTGGGAACAATAGACACTGAGGACTCCAAAGGAGGAGATGGAGGGAGGCAGCAAGGGTTGAAAATCTGCTTATTGAGTTCTATGTTCACTACCTGGGCAACGAGATCATTAGAAGCCCAAACTTCCCCAGCATGCAATATACCCATGTAAGAAACCTGCACATGTACTCCCTGATTAACAAAAATAAAAATAATACATTAAAAAGGAAATATATTTAAGGCAAAAAGCATTATTCAGAGTAAAGAGGGATATATTATTTAATAAAAAGGAATAATTACTAAGAACTTAACTCTAAACCTATTTTATATACTGGCATAGTTTCACAAAGTATAATGGGAAAAATTCCAAAATTACAAAGGGAAGTTGCCAATCATAGTGGTATATCTTAATATAGCTCTCTTAGAATCTGACAGATCCAGTATAAGAACGTTAGTAAGATAAATACCACAATTAGTAAGTTTGAGCTAAAGGTCACATATGGAGCCTTGCATTCAAGAAATGACATGCATGGAATATTTTATATAAACAAAACATGCACCAGGCTGCAAAGGAAGTGTATATAATTCCAAAGAGTCAATTTCATGAAAACCATGAGTATAATTTCCATAATGTAATTAAATTATAAACAAAAAAAGATGGTCCCCTAAATCCTAAAATGGCTTTGAACTAGTAAGTGTAGTTTTAGAATTGAAAGGGCTATATATTAAAACTTGTAGGGAAAAATTAATACAGAATATTATAATTCAGAGTAGTTGTTACCTCTGAGAAAGAGAAGTGAGAGAGAATAAGGGGATTCTGGGATGCTGGTACTGTTCTATTTCTTACTCTCAGTGATGGTTCATAAATAAATCTACAGTTTGTGATAGTTAATCAAACTGTATAATTTTGATTTGTGCCTTTTTCTGGATTTATGTTATCCTTCAATAAAAAGTTAAAAAAAAAAACCTATGGGATATAGCTAAAGCAATACATGAATGTATGTTTATATTCTCACATATATACATAAAATATGTGTGTGTATCTATATAAAGTATATAGATACACACACACACACATGTAAAGTAAACATGAAATACTGAAAATTCATGGGCCAAGCATTCTACTCAAGAAATTGTGAAAACAAATAATTTACAGTTTCTTAGAAATGAAGGAAGTTCCTAGTGAAAAATATTGACATTGCAGAAGAGGTTAAAGAAAACATTAAGATTACGATTCAAGAGCCTGTTTATAAGCCTCCTCAGCAGGTTCTTTTTGTCACATTACCTAAGCGTATGGAAATAGGATGTGACAATATATTTTGGGTAAGTCCATGAAAAACTGGAAATGATTCTTCCAAGTCACAGCAAGCGAACCACGTAGCAGTAAGTAGCCAGGGAGCTTCAGGCTTAGGTGGGCGTTCCTATTTGAAGACAGAAAGAAAATGAATAACAATTCACAAAGGCAATCACAAAATATACTTTCACTTTGTCCAAGTGAAAAATCAAGCTCTAATAGTATGTTAAAATAACTGTTTTCCTAGGACAAGTAGTACAATATGGTGAAATAGAAACGGTGTTGAAACAATTCTAATTGTGGACCTTTACACAGAAGTACAGCTGCTAAAAACTTTTCAGATTGACATTTACAGAAAACAAAGTTGATCAATTAAATCTGCTACTTTCAGCCTGTTTTCCAACACCCCACACCAATCTTTCCCCACTCGCCAAATATTCCTGTGGTTAATAATTTTTCTCTAGAGAACGAGTCTCCAAATCAGATTACCAGATGTTCTCACCCCTAGGAGACAGAGAAAGCTGAGTATGGAGCAGTATCAGTAGCAAGACAAATGGCAACCTTATTCCAGCTCTGGTAAGTGTTTGTCTAATTATTTTAGATATTCTCAGAAACTTCTGGGAGAAGTGTTATGCCATTTGGCAATATTCCGTGAAGCACTTACATGTGGGTAAACGGTTTTAAAAGAGACAGAGAAATAACTGTGATTGTAAGACTGAAACTAGTTCTTCAAAATTTCCTGAATATTTGCCCAAAGTTCCTTACTACATTTAAAAGCAGGTTTATTGAGATACAATTCACATACTAAGCAATTCATCCATTTGAAGCATATAATCTAATGATTTCAGTATATTCACAGATGTGTACACCCACCATCACAATTTAGAACATTTAATTTCTTCAAAAAGATACTGTGCGCCCATTAGCCATTACTCCCCGTTAATCCCATCCCTTGAGCCCTAAGCAACTGCTAAACTACTTACTGTCTCTATATATTTGCCTATTATGGACACTTCATGTAAATCAAATTATATAATATGTGGGCTTTTGTGACAGACTTCTTAGCTTAGTGTTTTCAAGTTTCATCCATGTTGTAGCACATTATCAGTACTTCATTCCTTCTTATGGTTGAATAATATTCCATTGTATAAATATACCACATTTTATTTACATATCAGTTGATGGACATTTGGGTTATTGGACATTTGGACATTTCCACCTTTTCACTAGTATAAACAATGCTGTTATGAATATTCGTGTCCAACTTTTTGTGCAGACATATGTCTAACCAGTAAGTATAATGGAAGTATTCCAAAAACTGAAAAAACCCCAAATCTGAAATGCTTCTGGGCCCAGGCATCTTGAATTAAGGAATACTCAACCTGTAATGCACTGTAGCAACTCTGAGCATGCACCCTTTCCCCAAAGGCTTCTTACTGTTAGTTGCTTATTTGTTTAATAACTGACTGGATTATTTTAGTGGAGTCTCCCCACAACCCCTGCACAACATTAAGCCTCTAATGTTGCTCCTCAAGGGGTGCAGCCTTGGGAATGCCCACAGTTACCCTGGGATGTTCATAGCTTTCTCAGGGCTCTTTTTGATAGTTTCTTTCCTTGACTGCATCTAGCTGTTAAGCACCACTAATTGTGGGCTGATTGCTCTAATGTTTTTAACAATGCTCTTGGGGACATAAATTTCTCCTCAGACTAAAACATTCAAATTTGGGCCCCTTTGAAGGAGTTGCTAAGGTCAGTGTTTGGGTTTTCTTCTGGTCTTTGGCAGGCTTCAGTGCCTTCTCCTAATCTCTGGCAAACCAGCTGGCTTATAGCGTTGTCTCTCTGTCCGGCAATTCCATCAGTTTCCTTTCAATTGCCTTTCACTACAACCTTCATTGTTTTAGAGAGCATCATTAGGCTTAAACTTTTCCATACTGTGTTGGAAATGAAGTCAGTTACTCTGTGAGGAGATAAGGAACTATCAGTTTTATGGGTTGCTTCTCCCATTCAGGCAAAGTCTCCAAGCCAGGGGCATGACAATGTTGCACTTTTCACAGAGGCATATTCCAGGAGCTGAGTACACCATGGATGGTAAGACAGTAGCCTCAGGTCTCCTCAGCTTGCCTCTGCCATTGATGAACTACTATCTTAGGAGCTGGGACAACCGTGATGCTGCACCAAACATGAAGCCTCAGTCTCCCCAGTGGGGGCTGGGTGGAAGAAGGCAGCCCCACCTTTTGGTTGCACTCAACTGGAACTTAGCTTCAGCAGTAGGTAGCTGTGGGCAGGATGAGAAATGCTGATGTCCTGTCTTTCTCAGGAATACGGCCCTTTAACTGGCAGTGGGGAGTAGGCAGGAGCCCTGTGCTCTTAGCTGCATTGGTCTGGAGTGTAGTTCCTATCTCACTAAGCTGGGAGCAGGAAGGGAGGCAGTGGGTCTAGGTTCAAAGACCACAGACTCTTGCTGTCCTTACTGAGCCTCTAATAAATTATCTCAAATAAATGTTTATTCATTTGCTGTATGTGCCTGGGACCATTTCCAGATACTTTAAATGATCCTTACATAATTTTCAACAGTTTTGCTGGGGAGCAGGCACGTGAAGACCCTCACACTGTCATGCTGGAAGTGGCATTTCCCTGTGTTACATCTTGATCCTAGACAAACCCCTCAAAGACTCTTAGATTAGTTAATGTTCACAGGCATTTACAAATATCTAATGCAGAATTCGGAGTGGTTTTGCTATATTTTGATCTCTAACAATAATGTGTAAAACAAATCACTGGTCTCTGCGCAAATTTTAATGAATTTTCCAGGAAATAGATATCATGTAAAGTTTTCTGGTTATGCTATTATTACATGCTAGCATCATTTTTTGGATTCCTAGCATTAAGAGAAAATGCTTTAAAAAATGTTTGTCTAACCCATGGTCCACAGGCCACATGCAGCCTAGGACGGTTTTGAATGTGGACCAACACGAATTCGTAAACTTTCTTAAAACCTTATGAGATTTTTTCTTTTGCGATTTTTTAAAAAGTTCATCAGCTATCATTAGTGTTAGTGTATTTTATGTGTGGCCCCAGACAATTCTTCTTCCAATGTGGCCAAAGGAAGCCAAAAGACTGGACACCCCTGTTTAAAATATCATCGTTTAAAAACATTAGTTGTACAGACTGAATATAACCAATGAGAATAGCCTGGAGACCTCAATTTGCAGAAATCCATTTACCTTGTCCACATGTAATAGAAACCTGCAGATGCTTGAGGCTTTGTGTATTGGTTCCAGTTGTTTCTATTTGTCCCTAAATTCTAACTGTTGTGGTTCAATCCTGGAAATGCCTACTTCTGCTCACACCAGCCAGTCTCCAGCTGCAGACGACAGCATCTCCCCCTGCCTTTTGTTGTTGCGACCTTCTAGAAATCTATGTTTTGCTCATCTGGATTTTCTTTATCTAGTGCATCCAGTCAACTCCAGATTCCACGGGGCATGTATCTCCTTCCTCTCTCTCCTCCCATCCTGGACACTCATCTTTTATTCTTTCTAGGTCTCTTCCAGAGCCCTTTTGTTATACCATCTCCTTGCATAATGACACAATCTTGTCTTAGGTGTTTGGAACTCAGTGCACATTTTTCCACAGAAAAAGTTTTATGTATGGAAGTTGGTTTCCAAGGTTATTCCAGAAAATCTAATTTAGATCCTAATAAATGTAGCAAAAAACAATGTAGCACTTACGATAAAAATAGAAAATACTAGTGTCAAAATGTCAAATGAAGTGACCATATAAAATATGCCCCCAAATACATTTCTAAAAATAATTATTAGTCAAGAATCCTTCCAATTTCCTTATGTCTACCATAAGGAAAAAGACAGTTTAATTAAAAATAATTCAGAGAAGTTTCTGACTATGGTAATTTTAAGTTTTGAGTTTGATGGTATTTAAAACATATTTTAAACTTTTCAAAATATGCTGTTCATGAGAAGTAGGTGGTGTTGGAATGGACATGGGCTTTAGGAGCTCAGACACAGGTTTGAATCAGACTGTGTCATGCACTAGTGTGATTTTGGAAAGCTCTTTAACTCTTTGAGTCTCTGTGTGAGAAAACTGTAAGAAGAGCTGTTGACAAGGCTGCAGTGAGGAAGGAAGGGCGAAGCACACAGGGCAGGGCCTGGCTGAGCGGCTAACAGTCAGCAGTAGAGTGAACTGGCTAAGAGAGCAGGCTTTATAGACTGCAAGTGTTCAAATCCTGGTTCCAGGTCCTATTAAGTGTGTGATCAGGACAAGTTACTTAACCTTCCTGTGCCTAACTATCTTATCATAGACTAGAGATACAAATTAGGAAATTACCTAAGAAGAATACTGAGAGGAATAAGGGAATTGATATACATAAAACACATAGAAAGCTCTCTGTGAATATGAACTATGATTACAAGGATAAGACACATTAAGAGAGGAGTCACAGAATATGTGTGTATGCAAGATGGATGGGGGTCAGGGAGGAAGGAACATCTGGTGGAGACGTCTTGTCTGGACTTTTTCTGGGAGCATGGGGTGCTGCGAGTCAAATAAAAGCATCAGGTTCAACCTCCTAGTGATACACTGGGGTTCAAATACTGGCAAACAGGTGCAGATGTCAGGTCTGCAGGGGCCAAGGACAGGACTTGAGACTTGCAGAGTTGGACAGAGCCAAGAATTTAGAGTGGAGCAGAGACCAAATTGTAGGCAAGGTTTAGGGGCTCACCTCTGTGGGCCACTAGCTTTGTGGTACATGTGTGGGTTAGGCCAGTTTAAGGGACTGGAGCAAGCAGGACAAGCAGATGAACACGAAGAAGGGAACTGCAGCAGAACTCGTTTTACAGTATTACAGAAGGTGACAATCAAGTCATTTTGTCACTTCCCATGCTTTATAATGAGATGTATCTCCAGGCAAGAGAGGGTCATGGTTTTTTAAAAAAACTATTGCTAAGTCTGTGAATTGCAACTTTTACTGGATTTTTACTCTTTACATTTGTAAGAGGGTCAGCTTTTCAAAACATGTTCACTTCTATTAGCTCATTGGTTACTCCCAACATTCCTTTTCTATAGGTGAGGATAGTGCTCCATACAGAGGCTAAATGATACATTATACAGTTAGTTGGAGGCAGAGCTGAGTTATAACATGTGCCTCCTGACCTCAATTCCCCTCCACTGGGCCACACAGCCAAATGTATGGCCTTCAGCAACCAGAGTCACCACCGAGCACTGGTAGGTGCTTGTGGGCTCTATCTAGAATAACGATCACAGTATTATTCTGTTTTCATGCTGCTGATGAAGACATAGCTGAGAATGGGTAATTTATAAGGAAAAAGAGGTTTAATTGACTCACAGTTCCATGTGACTAGGGATGCCTCACAATCATGGCAGAAGGTAAAAGGCACATCTTACATGGCAGCAGGCGAGAGAGAATGAAAACAAAGAGAAAGGGGATTCCCCTTATAAAACCATCAGGTCTCATGAGACTTATTCACTACCACGAGAACAGTATGGGGAAACTGCCCCCTGATTCAGTTATCTCCCACCAGGTCCATCCTATAGCACATGGGAATTATGGTAGCTACAACTCAAAATGAGATTTGGGTGGGGCCACAGCCAGACCATATGAATCATCATCCAAATGAGAATCAGGTACCTTTTCCAATCCTGCAGAACCTCGGAGAAAGAAATTCCATTCAGCATCAGTTAGGGTTCCTTGCTGACGCATCATCTCAACACAGAGCATAAAGCTGTAGATGAGTTTATGTTGTTCAAAAAGTCCTCTTGAAACGTTGACATAAGCAGTTAGGAGAGTTTGTTCTAGTAGTATGTCCAGGCGCTGTTGTAGATTGTCCATCTTTACAGAAGTTTCAATGGTGGTGTTGAACAACTGTGTGAAAGAGAGCTCTATCAATGTCTCTGATTTAATTCATTCTCTGTAGAGAAGAAAAAAATCTCTGTCTCCCTTGTTTGCATTCAGTGAGTAAACGGCAGCATGGGAGATGAATACAGTAAGTCCTCAATGTGGCCGATAGGTTCTTGGAAACTGAGACTTTAAGTGGAATTATGCACAGCAGGTCTTTGAATTATGAACAATCTTGCATTCAAAGTCATTTTGCTATTACACTGATGAGACCAAAAAAATTGGTTTCATTATATGTCATTTTGCTTAACAAAGTCACAGTTTCCAAGAACCTATCCTCAACATTAAGTGAGGACTTACTGTACTATGAAAAAGTCTAGAATTCATCCCAAAGTGATATATGATATTTGTTTTCTACACTCCCCTTTCTCTCCTATTTTTAAGAAATGGACTAATGTCAAGTTCTTGACAATATTCAAAAGCATCATCTTGATATGAGACATGAAACTTTGGAAAATGGAGGTGAGCTGGCAGGACCAGTTTTTTTTAACATCTTCAACCCAGATTTGATAAACCCTGTATTTTGGGGTGAGAGATGTAAGAGCAAGGTAAGCTCATGTTTATTGCTTAGCACTTCCCCAAGATAATTCTTAGGGTGTAGAAATAATGTGCTAGAATTTTCCTTGAAATTTAAGAGAAACTGATTTTGGTGATTTTAAAGGAGATTTCTACCCTGTTTCCTACCTGTAAATTTTGAAAGGAGAATCACTACTGCAAAGGTGCCCCATATTATAAAGATACTGGTAAGGCAGTAGAGATGGTGGCATTGAGGGATGAGGCCTGATGTAGTCCTACCCATTTTCTGCAACTTCTAAGTGGAGTGGAAGGAAGATCAAAAATTTTTAAAGGTCCCAAGCTGTGTGAGGAAGTTGAGCAGAACCTGAATGTGTGGCCTTCCATGGAAGTCATGGAGCAAGGAGGGATCTTGCAGCAGAGACTCAGGGAAGTCCCATCAGGGCCCCGAGGAGCATGTGTTTGTGGTCTCAGGATCCACAGTCTGAGGGGTAAAGTGGGAAGTGAGGTAGTACCTGCCCAATCCCTGGGATCAAGATATATGTTCATGGTGAGGGCAGACCGATCAAAACAGGCTGGCAGCTAGAAGCCCGCTAAGGACCAAAGCAGATTAGGGTCAAGACGTGTCCTCTACTTCTTCCTAGAAATAACTGTGCTGAGGCTGTGCAGGCCTCTCCTACCCACCTCTTCTACTAATAGGATGGAGCACAAAGGGAAAGGGCCTGATTGTGTCAGTCTCCTCACCAAAATAGGTCTCAATTCCCCTATGTTAAAAGCGCTTAGAGGAAGCCTACAATTATTATAGGGAATTGGGAAAGTCCTTGTTGATTCTCCTGAAAGTTTGGTTGACAAGGGTAATAGAGTGTTGTTTTAACACACTCAGGAGAAAAGAGGACTCAGCCCTCTTTAACAACCAGGCAAGAAGCATAGAGGTTAAAGCCCAGTGAATATGTGATAAATATGGTACCAAAATACAACTGGTAAATCTCAAAATTCTCTAAAGAATTTCACTGTGAAATGGGTTTGGTAGAGGGTATCCTGGCCAAGACTGTCATCTACAAATATGCTTTGGATTTCTGGTTTCCCTTCTAATCTGTAGAACTCCAGAGCTTTGATGATTCATCCTGTATCGCTTTTACTTTCAGCCCAAGATATTCTAGGGCCTTTTCACTTTTATTTCTTGAAGGAGATTTTAAAACCTTGAAGAGCATAAATTCCAAAACACCCAGGATAAGAAAAGTATTATCAAAAAGTCATTTAGGTGGCATTACAGGATTTGGTAATCCTTATTTTGCTTGGGTTAATACCTGTCAACTAAAGGAAGGGAGCAGAGATGTGAGAACCCAAACTCTTGCCTCTAGGAATTGAGGTTTGAACCCAGCACAGATGGCTTTTAAAGGCTGCTAAAATGAACATCTTGTTGAAAGACAGCCCAGGCCTATCTAAACAACTTGACTCTCATGTCTTTCAATTCCTCATTTCCATTCTCTCCTGGAAACAGAAAGTGTTCCTGGACCTCCAACCATTATCAAGGGTACTAAATAAGACCTCTAGAGAAAAAATCAAGCTGTCATAAGAATTGTTTGACCATTTGAAGTTCAAGAAGAATTGTTGGAATGTTATATGCAGAGATCAAAACAGACTCTTCATTGATGAAACACTCATGAGCATTATGTGGCGCTAAGCACCATTGGGGATATGGGATGGGTAAGGCTTCATTTTTGCCTCCTGGGAGTTCAGGCTCCAGCAGGAGAGAGAAGCCAACCACATAAGGCAACGTGGGATAACATTATGCCAGATGAAGCATATCAAATGTTTTGGATGAAGACTGCTGAAACTGTTTGCTACTCTTCCCATTGAGAGGTGGAGTCTAAATCCCCTTCTCTCAAACATGGACTATCCTAGTGATTTGATTGACCAATAGACTGTAGCCAAATTGATGTTGCATGAAATCCAAGGTTAGGTCAGAAGTCCTAGAGCTCCCATCTTGGTTTCTTTGAACATTTACTTTGGGGAGAGGCCCTCTTGGAACCCAGTTGCCCTGCAGTGAGAAACCCAAGCCACATGGACAGGCCACTGCAGGTGCCATAGGTGACAGCCCAGCCATGTGAGTCAGCCATTTCGGATGTTCATTCCAGTCAGCCTCTAGATTTTTGCAGCCCCAGTAGCAGGCTTTGGTGGAGAAGGTGGCATTTGGGTTGGGAGGAAGGGCATTCCAAACAGAGGGAGTGTCAGAAACACAAAAGCATCCAGTTAGTCTTGGGAATGTAAATGGATCAATTTGGCTGTTGCACAGGAGTTGTGAGAAATGTGACTGGAGAGATGAAACAGGGACAGGCTGGATGTGGCTTTGAATTCCAGGCTATAGAGTCTAAATTGTGTTGATGGGCAATATCTGTGAAAATTCATTTAGGACCTAGGTCTGTGGAACAGTGTTTTGAAAACACTAGGCCTAGACTGGCCTGGCTTCCAGGTGTGTGAGCCAGCATTGACTACACAGGGGCATATAACAGGAAATAGAGATGTGTTGCAGGGAAAGAGCTTTATGTTAACTATTCTCCACTGTTTTCTACTGAGTGGCATGTATGGAGGGAGAGGCCTTTGTTGACTGAGTTATGTCATGGGTAGGGTATAAGCATGGATGAACAGAAAAGTGAGAGTAAGTTAAACTGTTTTGCCCAGAAAAGGAGATAGCACTGCCAAGAGGGAGTAGGAGCTGATGGGAAGACTGAGCCAGGGAGGCTGTGGTCGGGTGGGCTGAGAGGAGGTCACTGGCACCTGAGAGAACCTCTGGAGTGAACCTCTGGAGAGAACCTCTGATGCAGATGCTTGGTAAGTCTTGTTGTGTAGTGAGTAATGCAAACTCTCCATCTTCCCTGGAAGTCTTTAGCAAAATTGACATTGCCTACTGAAGCTTTGTGGCATTGAATTTGCTTTTGGAAAAAATGAATGCTGCTACAAAGAGGATAAGGAGTGAAAACATCCTACTCATGAGACAGCAGATGAAATTCAACTGTGAATATGAGATAAAGAAGAGAGGGTGAAATAAAACAAGAGTCTCATAGTTATATGGTGAAAGTGGGACAGGAACAAAGGAAAGAGATCCCTCTAAGTCAAAAGTGGGCGCACGGAAGGAAGAGGGACAGGTTGTTGCATAAAAGGTTTGGGAAATAAAAGATACATAAACCAATTTGGTTAAGGTCAGTGCTGTTCGAACTTGAGATACAACAAAAAACACTAACAGTGGAAAGGAATCTAGATTACTGCAGAGGATGTCTAAAGAAATGGGACAGAGATGTGACTCTTAAGAAAGAAAGGCAGGCATGAAGGAAAACAAGCATGCTAGTTAGTTGAGGAAGTCAGGAGCAAATGAAACTTGCAAAGCAGCTTTCTTCTCTTCCTCTACAGTGTTCTGTGCATACTGGGCAATCAAATATTTAAAAAAATTCTAAATTTTATGTATACACACACACACATATATATAATAATCACTAACTCTATTCTAAAAACTGCATCTTTGGAAGGGCTGGTGAAATCACTCTTTTTAAAAAATTTTTAAATTTTTTTTTGAGACAGAGTCTTGCTCTGTCACCCAGGCTGGAGTACAGTGGCACGATCTTGGCTCACTGAAACATCCACCCCCTGGGTTCAAGCAATTCTCCTGCTCCAGCCTCCCGAGTAGCTGGGATTACAGGCACCCGCCACCATGCCTGGCTAATTTTTGTATTTTTAGTAGAGATGGGATTTCCCCATGTTGGCCAGGGTAACTCCTGACCTCAGGTGATCCACCCACCTCGGCCTCCCAAAGTGCTGGGATTACAGGTGTGAGCCACCATGCCTGACTGGAACCACTCTTGAACCATGTGTGCACCTGGGAGATTCTACCTGATAACTAGACTTATGGCTTGTGTGAGGCAAGAAGTAATTCAACGGTGTAATGGAGGCCAAAGAGATGACTTTCATTAACAACAAGAACACACTTACCTGTTTAAAATACTTTAATGAATACTGGTACATAGGATCTATTTCTGAGAGGCTTGCAATGACAAAGTAAATTACAGAGCCTTGAGTGGCCACTGGACGATACTTCTCACGAGCCACATTGATCATTTGCTCAGTGGACTCTGCTTCTTCCAGCCTGGTTTTAATGGCACCAGAAGTGATCTGAATAAACACACAATAACAAATTCTTAGGGCTCTGTTCCAGAAAAATAGTGGGACATCTGGAATGTATCCAGTTAGGTCTAGGGAAGAAACAAGGATAGAATGAGTTGGTGATTATAGTAAGGGGTCCCCAGGTGGAATGACTGAGTCTCAGAGTTCATTGACCTTCTGAATAAGCTGACCTTTCTTCCTTCCAGAGTTAGGAATGGCAGAGGGCAGCAAGCAATACAAGTAGCTTTGAAAACATAGAAGGAGCACATCTCTGAGACTCAATCTGAGTTACTCCTGCAATGCACACACTATTGTAGCACTCTGAATTGCTCCCGAACTTCTTTGTGAGCAGTCCAGGGCTCGCACAATGAATGAAGGAATGAAAGGAGAAGGGATACCCAGGAAAATGCCCGAAAGAAGGGACTAGAGAGTGGCTTGGAGGCAGTGAGTGGTACCACATCCCTCCCTGGAATAACAAGGGTGACTAATATTCTTGTTCTTTACCTAGTATTCCCAGGTATAGACATATGGGATAGAAGCTGTTGTTTGTGGAGGATTATAATCCTAAGTGAGTTAGAGATGCTTTCAAAATCTTTTGGTTTTCTGCATTTTTGGGTTTGTGGGTCTGGGGAGCCCTCTGCCCAATGGACCTTCAAGATTCCCTTCTCTGTGTCTCTTACTCTCTCTCTTTCTACTGCTGTCTATCCCTGCCTCCCCTCCCTTCCCCCATTGTTTTTCAGAGGTGGATATCCTTAGGTTGGGAGATCCTTTTGCTCTAGAAAGTCAAAGGGTCTAGAGCAGGGACCATGAAAAATCATCAAGGGAACTGACTGCTCAGTATTTGCTCCATCAAAGCTAAAAGGAATCATCAAGTTCCTGTATAGACCAGTGCTTTTCAATGGAAATAGAATGTGAGCCACATAATCATACATTTTCTAAATTTATTAAAAATAAAAAATAAGTGACATTAATTTTAATAATATATTTTTAATATACCCCAAATATTTTATCAACATAATCCACGTGAAAGTTACTGAGATATTTTGTTTCTTTGGAATCTGTTGTGTATTTTATACTACCAACACATCTTAATTCAGGTTAGCCATATTTGAAGTGCTCAACGGCCACCTATGGCTAGTGGCTACCTACCATAATAAAGAGTATAAGTCTAGACTGTTTACCCCAGCCCACCAGGAAAGGGAGGGGAAGGATTCAGTGCAGACACTGTTTCCAGGAATCAGGAAGTTCAAACTCTCCCTGTAATATCCCCTTAGGGAGCTGAAGGGGAAATAAAGGGCAGAGTTGAGTAGGAAACCCCTATCTTAATATGGGACTCAACTAAAGCTTTCAAATCCAAGTAGAGAAAAAAAGTTGATATGGGAGCAGTTGGTGGATCATGCAGGCCCACTAACAAATAATTCTTTATGTCTTAGGGAGCACAACGCACTGATAATGTAGAACCCAGGGCTAAAGAGAAGGAAAGTGGATCGTTTTCTTTTCTTTGCCAAAGAATATTAGAATACTATATGCCTCTGTTGAGTTTGGCAACTACTCGTAGACATTATGCCCTACAGACTTGAGGTTTCAGCCATGTTGAGAGAATATAAGACATATTTTTATGTAAGGATTCTGAGAGTTGAAAGGCATATAAACTGTAGCCAAGAAGTGGCAGGAAATGCAGCCAAGGATCAGTTTGATCCCTGCTCTATAGAAAGGATGACTCCAAGGCAGCTTCTTGCAAAACAAATAAACCAGCTTATAGATAAAGATGGCAGTCATCGCATGTGTATCTACCTTTACTTCCTACTGAAGTTACATTAAAATTGTAGGAAAAGGCTTAAAAATGCAGAGTAAACCCATAAAGATAGGAGGAATGGGAGAGGAAATATCAATGAATTTTGGGAGCTCGAAAGCAGACAGAAGGGTGGCAATGACTTAGCACACCCATAAAAATGGATTCCTACACTGGCAAAAGTGGATAGCCACGAACTCACCCAATTTATAAAACAGAATCCTCCTCAAAGGCTTAAGAATTAGTGCAAGAAGCACTCTTGGAAGTGCGAAGGGCTTAAAATAAGAATTGGTGGTAAGACTCCCTAGGTCATCTTCCTATGCCACCCACGGCCAGGGGTTTGTCCCTTTCTCATCCTGGCAGAAAAAAATAGAAATTTCCTTTGGAGAAAGTAAAACAGGGATTTTTGATGGAAGGAAGGAAGGAACTAAAACAGAGTGACTGGGTGACTGTATGCACACTGGATGCTGAGACCCTAGCCCTTCTCCTCTCAGACCCCAAATACTTATAGCCAGATCTTCACCCTTAGACAATGTTAACATTTAATGTTCAGCTATAATCAGGATATAACTATAGTGGGAGGCCAGAGGATGGGAAGGTGTGTGTGTGTGTGTGTGTGTGTGTGTGTGTGTGTGTGTGTGTGCATGTGCACACCTGCCAGC
>NW_012112919.1:5919252-5966646 GCF_000951035.1 Colobus angolensis palliatus | reverse complement strand
AGGATATAACTATAGTGGGAGGCCAGAGGATGGGGATGGGAGTGTGTGTGTGTGTGTGTGTGTGTGTGTGTGTGTGTGTGTGTTAGGGGTACAGATAACAGTTAAGATGTAAAATGAAAGTAGCTCCCTTGGCCGGCAGAGTGATTCATTCCTGTAATTCCAACACTTGGGAGGCCAAGGCAGGGGGATTACTTGAGGCTAGGAGTTTAAGACTAGCCTGGGCAACATAGTGAGACACTGTCTCTACAAAAAATAAAAAATAAAAAAGTGAAAAATTAGTTGGGCATGGTGTTGTGCATTTGTGGTCCCAGATATTCAGGAGGCTGATGGAGGAGGATGGGTTGCGCCCAGGAGATAAAGGCTGAAGTGAGTCATGATCATGCCACTGCACTCCAGCCTGGGTGACAGAGCGATACCCTGTCTCAAAACAAAACAAAATAAAAAACAAAAAACAAAAAATCAAGAAAGCTGCCTCTGTGAAGGGAGGCATGGGTGGCTGGTGGGAAGAGAAGGCAGGGAATGCTATTTTTCATAATAAGCCTTGTAGAAATATTTCATTCTTTAAAGAGTTGGCATGTAAAACTTTGCTAAAAATAAAAACAAGTGGGTTAACAGACAACTGCCAGAAATAAAAATCCCAAGGAAGAATAAACGAGAGGAGGATAAAGAGACCTATGAACAGAAAAGCAAAAGGAGAGAGAAAGAAAACAAATTACTTGCTTATTACTGTTTTAATACTGCAATCTCAAGGGACTGTACAATACAAAGCAGTCAACCAGTTTTGATGTCAACAAAAGCAAAAAAGATAACCTATGTGCTTCTGGCTTAATAAAGTCAAGGGGATTTTTTTAGTAAATTATTTTGTTTCTCACAAGTGGATGAAAATCATTTTGTAAGCTGTGTTCCTAGTATACACTCCTTAAATGATGGTTTGAATCTGAGAAATAATTTACTGAAGAATTTTAAGTTTAAGGTAAAACTTCATCTTACTATCAACACGTTTTTGTTGAGTACCAATTGTGTGCAACCACCATGTGTAATCCTTGGAGAAGGAATATCAAAATGAACTATTCACAGATTCCCACTGCATGGAACTTCACAACCCAACAGAAGAGATAAGCCATGTAACTGGGTAACTGTGACATAGGGTAAACAGTGACAAGTGCTGTAGTAGAGATTCAGATAAGACACTATAGAAGTTCTGAGGAGGAGGAAGTTATTTCCAACTGGGAATATCAGAGAGAGGCTTCCTGCAGGTGATGGCATTCATACGAAAGTTTGTTGTGTTTGTTCCTTTCAATTTATATCCTG
Source organism: Colobus angolensis palliatus (assembly GCF_000951035.1). Taxonomy (NCBI): domain Eukaryota; kingdom Metazoa; phylum Chordata; class Mammalia; order Primates; family Cercopithecidae; genus Colobus; species Colobus angolensis. The sequence continues at coordinate 5,965,335 of NW_012112919.1, read as the reverse complement.
TCCCAGTTCTTTACATTATGTGTTTTATTTAAGAAATGCAGACGAGACAAGAGGAGTGGTGGTCTACAGTTTCTCCAAGTTTCTGTGGTTGGCAAGGAGCCCTGACAGGCAGGCACCCGTCTGTGTGTCCATGGAAGCCCAGTGTGGCCCCCGTCTTGCTTTAAAAGCCCTTACAGGACCCTCAAAGGCTGTTATAACTTTTGAAGTAACACACTTTCCATACATACTAAAAATATTTTACTTGCCTTTGAATCCTGCAGTGTGTCAATAAGTTCTTCATTGTCCAGAATATTTCCTTCAGAGGTAAAGAGCATTCTCAGGATTTTCTCTTCAATAGTTTTCAACTGGTTTTTATCAGTGTTGATCCTCACGATGAGCTTGATTCTTTGTTCTTCCAACTTGGGTTTTTCAAGTCGCACCACATCACTAAAACCAAAGTTTAGATACCTAAATTATGTCTCTGCCAGTGCCTCAAAGTTGCTTCTATTTTTCTTTCTCTGTTTGTAATTGTTCTTATTCTTAATACTATTTAGCTGAGCATTAATGCTGATGGCCGAATCTGAATGCACACCATGTCTCTTTTGCTGGGTTTACACAGAAGCTTCTACTCAACTACATGTCAATTCTGATCCTTTATCTTGTATTTTAGAGATGCACACTACTGAAGTTTCCATACCTTCTGTTCATCTCTTAGGAAGACCTGCTTAATACTTGATCTCTCTAATCATTCAATTTCTATCTCTAACATTTGCTTGTGCTAAGAAGAAAACGGTGCCTGGAATATTTATGATGCCTTGAATATTCTTTCTGTACCAACATGGGAGATTCTGAAATCACATCACCTCCATGAAATGATTTTTGATTGCATATGAAAAAGGAGCCTTACCTCCAGCTTCACCCTTGTATAAACATGTGAGTTTGTATCTCCCTTCACTTGTTCGTTCACAATTTGCTCCCAGTCTCCATTTGCAAGAGTTAATCTTTATTAAGCACTACTCAATGCAATGCACCCTGCTAAGAGTTTTATGTGGATTATCTATTAATCCTTTGAATGCCCCCATAAGGTGGGCACTGTGGTTATCACCCCCAGCTTGCAGATGAACAAACAGACTCCAGTGGGTCACTTCCGGAGATCACATGGCTATGAGAAGCTGGGCTTGTGCCTGGGTCTGCTGGCTCCAGCATGCACTGTTACTAGTATGCTGCCTCAAGTAACAACCCATTATTTACTTGTTATGTACATGCAGAATTCAGACACCTTGAAATTATTATATAAAGAATATTAAAAATCATAACCTCAAATTCAATTGTTTAAATAAGTTTTTCAGAAGACAGTAGTTTAAGGAATATTTTAAGATAAAGGTGAGCTCAGGAAACAGTTTGAGAGAAACATTAATCAAATTAGTCGAGTTAAGAATCAAAAAAGCCTGCCAAAAGTCTGCGAGGTGAGTTAGAGTTTCTGGAAATAGAAAGGAAGACAGAAGGAGGTGGACAGTCTGGGTGGCTGAGTGGAATTCCTTGAAGTTGAAAAATGGCCTTGTGCTGCCTCAGAAGGACTAAGGCATTGTGGTTGGCATTCTCCAGGAGGCAGGGAGGTGAACTGTGGTGTTCAAAATTGAGAGGATCTGAGGAAAATTGCAATGAGCAATTGAGCACAATGAGTATCACTGCCTGTTCAGGAGCTCAGCAGAGCAGAGGGCAACTGAAATAGGTGACGGCCTGTCAGAACCCAGGAAGACCTAGCTCCATCCTCACCCTGGCTGAGGGCTGTTAGCTTTCCTTTGCAATACCATAAATCTAGGAAAAATAGCAGGGAGATACTGCACACCATGACTGAGTCCCAGCATTTCCTGTGTTCTTATCAGGGCACTTTTCCTTCTTGTCCCAGGCAGCCTAACATGCAGGGAGCTTAGTGACACAGCTGAGCTTAACTATGCACAGGAATAAACTGGTATGCAAAATGTTCAGCCAAGTCCTTACAATGTATTCATAAAATATGGTGAAAGAACCTTTAATTGGAAAGAAGTTATCCTAGTGGAAGATAAGCAAGTTAGCAGCTAGCAGAATAATTCCTAAAACAAGCTAGAGAAATAAGACTCAAGCTCATTAGTGACAACATGGGTAAGTCAGGATGATCTTGACTTGAATATAAGGGATAATTCTTTTGAACATGGGCCTAAATTATGTTTCTTTATAGTGAATAAAAATACATACGTATGTATTCCTATATACATACATATGTGTACATATCTGTTGGTTAAATATATATTAAATATAAAATTAATTTTGAATCAACATCAATGTTATTATTTTAATAAATATTTTAAAAATTTGTTTCCTGAACCTCTTGGCTAATTCTGATGATTAATATTAACAACTCATAATCCAATATTTGGGAAATAGGGATCTAATCACATACAGAATATACTAAGAATACATATATACACACACACATATATTTGAAGTGGACAGTTAAATACACTAAGAAACCACCTAAAGACCAGTGAAGCTGGAACAAATATGTTTGGAGAAGCTGCTTTTTCACAGGTATGGACCACTGCATTTCTAGGAACAACAGAAAGACTGACTTCGTTCACTTGCCCAAGATGGAAATCCTAGTGAAGGGAAGAGGCAGGGCTGGGCTGCCAGCCTGGTTCAAACAGTGGGGGTGGGGAATTAAGGGTCTATCCTTGACATCCTTGAGAAGACGGCGGACAAGATCAGCTGTCTGAGCAGCTACGGAAATGGTAAAGAACTTGGCCAGCTACGGAAATGGTAAAGAACTTGGCCACTTACTTGTGTTTTTTTTGATTAAGGTTTCATGTGTAGCGTTTTCACACAGCAGAAAATTTTGTCAATATTTCTTTTTTTTTTGAGACAGAGTCTGGCTCTGTCGCCCAGGCTGGAGTGCAGTGGCCAGATCTCAGCTCACTGCAAGTTCCGCGTCCTGGGTTTATGCCATTCTCCTGCCTCAGCCTCCGGAGTAGCTGGGACTACAGGCGCCCGCCACCTCGCCCGGCTAGTTTTTTGTATTTTTTTAGTAGAGACGGGGTTTCAACGTGTTAGCCAGGATGGTCTCGATCTCCTGACCTCGTGATCCGCCCATCTCGGCCTCCCAAAGTGCTGGGATTACAGGCTTGAGCCACCGCGCCTGGCCTTTTGTCAATATTTCTAAACAAAATATTTAGGAAACCCACGACACTCCCTTCCCTCCCCCCAACTCCCTGTTTTTTTTACCTTAACAACTGATCCTCCAGACCTGATTTTGTTACAGTGAAATTGATAATGGTAACTTTAATGCATACCTGGAAGAGAAGCACAGAGTGCATAAAAATGCTTAAGTGCAAACTAATAAAATACCTTTCTTTATTAGAACACGGCTCATTACTACCCAGGTGGATGTATCTCAGGTCTAATTGCACACACACCTATCCCCACATATACTTCAAGTGTAATGTCGCTTATAAAATCCTCATATTTTTTCGCTGCCAGTATGAGTAACAATCTTGTTCCTCAGACACCACAGTTATAGAATCCTAGATCATGTTTTATGGAAAGGTGAGCCAGCGAAGGATTAAAAGCAGTATTTTGGAATTGATAGCTTGGGTTCAAATTTGAGCTGCACCCTTTAGTGACTGTGTCATCTTGGACGAGCCACTCATCTGTGCTGAGCTTTAGTTTCTGATATTTAAAAATTTGGATAATTATAGTGAAAACTCATAGGGTAGCTGTGAGAACTAAATGAGGTAATAAAATCACTTAGTTACTTATGACGCAATGTGTCTTTGCTTGAAAGAAGCTATTACTGATAATAAACAAATAAAGTTTTATATATTTTGTCTAATAACATTTTAATGAAAAATTATGGCCAGGCGTGGTGGCTCAAGCCTGTAATCCTAGCACTTTGGGAGGCCAAGATGGGCGGATCACGAGGTCAGGAGATGGAGACCATCCTGGCTAACACGGTGAAACCCCATCTCTACTAAAAAATACAAAAAACTAGCTGGGCGAGGTAGTGGGCGCCTGTAGTCCCAGCTACTTGGGAGGCTGAGGCAGGAGAATGGTGTAAACCTGGGAGGCGGAGCTTGCAGTGAGCTGAGATCTGGCCACTGCACTCCAGCCTGGGCGACAGAGCAAGACTCCGTTTCAAAAAAAAAAAGGAAAATTATTACTATAATATATTCTGACATCACTCGATAAGTCAATAGCAAAAACCAGTAAGTATAACAAGGGTGTGTGAATGAACACATGGCATCATACTTCAAGGATTTTGCAATATGGTAAATTACATATTGTAAGTTTGTAATATTTATCTTATTACAAAATCCTTGAAGTAGGATTGATCTCTTTTTAGAGATGATTGACTTGAGGATCCTGGAAATGGGATAATTTGACCCCGTGACAGAGCTAGGCTTGGGTCTTGTGGGCAATACACCCTCTCAAAAGTTAAATAAGTGAGAAATCAAAGAGTGAAAGTTGGCACATTGGTCGCACTTCTTTTTTGGGGGCAGTATCCATCACCTCAAGCATTTATCATGTCTTTGAGTTAAAAACATTCTAATTATGCTCTGTTAGTTATTTTAAAATGTACCTTATTGTTGACTGTAGTCACCCTGTTGCACTATTATATACTAAATCTTATTTAGTCTATCTAACTATATTTTTGTCCCCATTAACTATCCCTACCTTCCTGCTCCCCTCCATTCTCCTTCCCAGCCTCTAGTAATGTTGGTCACTTTTCTAAACTCTGAAATGGGACTTGGGACATGAGCCCCGGTAGTGGCTGTGTAATTAAACTCCTTGAGGCTGACGAGGAAAATCCTAACTTAAACTTTCAATGATACTTCCCCATCTTATTCAAGAAGTGTGTCAATTTCATTCAACCTGAACACATCTGGTGAAGACAGATAGCTATGAGCAATACAACAGTTAAAATGAAAGTGACACTCTTTGGAATGGTATATTTAAGGATATTTTTGGGAGGGTTGTGGTGGTAAGAAGTAAAGTTCTGAGGTCAAGTTCCTTTCCTAGGTAAGAGCCTGCAGAGTGCACAGATGTGCCAGGAGCTGGGGCAGCACCTGGGCATGTGAGGGGGGTTGTGGCCAGGGAGAGCCCCGTGGGAGATCTGTGGGAGGGGCAATGGAGCTCCAGCTGTCTTCATTTCTGTTGCAACTACCTTGGACACTGTAGTACTAGAGTAGGGGTTCTTCTACAGTCTTCTGAGTCTCAGGGACATATGTATGGAGTGGAGCTCACACAGCTCATCTCAAAGAATCTAAGAGCATGAGAAGGGGACAAGATACCCCCACCACCCATAACTCTAAGTGTAGACACTGGACCTCTAGATCATGATTCTCTAGTGTTGTCTTCTTCCTAGAGTTTTCAAATGGGTGACCTCTTTATTTGGGCACGTATGCTGTGGGCATTTGCACATTTAAATAATGACACCTCCTCCTCCCCCACACCCCAGCCCCATGGACTCTCAACTAAGCTCTGATTCATTTATTAGTCATAATAACAGGGACAAAAATAGTCTTTGCTGATGGAGGAAAGAGAGAGTTTAAAAGGGGGATGTCCTGTGTTTAGAAGGAGTGGCTACGGACCAGAAGGGAGATGGTGAGGGCACTGGAGAGGTGTGCAGTGGGGCGAGACAGAGCATCGGCCTGGGCCCTAGTGGGCAGAGGCTTGCAACCTAACTAGATGGTGATGACAAGGGTGATTGGAATCAGAATCAAAGCTCAGAAGAGAAGCAAGAATGGAGGATGGTGGAAGAAAGGGGAGTGTATAGAAGACAGGGGAGAATGGGGGAGAGCTTTCCCTTCGGGTGGGAGCCCATCAAACTTCAGAGATTCATTACACCATGATAATCCCGTTAAGTTGAGAATTCCAGACCAGTAGTTCATACCTCAGGCAGATAGTGGGGATTTGGCATTTTGGTTGTCATATAGAATCTAAAGTTTTTATCATAATCAATGTCTGAGTCTCCAAGACGGATGAGTAGTCGGCCACCACTGATAAAAATTTGTTTCAAAAGAATGGGTTCTAGAGCTGGATCCAAGGTTTCCTTAAGCTTAGAAATTAAAACAAAACAGGACAACACAAAAAGAAGCAATTAAAATAGATAGCATCAACTTCACAAAATTCCTTAGGCCTCAAAATGTACTGTGAATGAACAATTTTCCAGTGATCTGATGGATATTTATTAACATCCTCACACTACCTCTAACAGTACCTATTTTCCAGTGAGCATTTTATTAGCAATCTAAGGAAATAAGAGCATCTGAAGGCAATATATCTATTTACATTAATCTTACACACTTCATTTCCATGAGAAGAAGAGAGAAGCTGGGTAGATTAAATCATTGTGGGTTGGACTTCAACAGGCCCCACACAAATGAAGATCTGTTCATTTTCATGGTTGTTTAAAACCAGGGATTGGCAAATGACAGCCTGCAGGCCAAATCTGGCCCCATGTGGCCATTTTTCTATGACTCTTGAGCTACAAATGGCTTTTACCTTTTTAAGGGTTGTAAAAACATACAAACAAAAAAACACTAAATCAAACCAAAACAAAGAAGAATATGCACAGAGACTGCATGAGGCCTGCAAAAACTGAAATATTTACTCCCTGGCTCTTTACAGAAAAAGTCTATGAACCCCTATTCTACATGACCATTATGCCTTTTTCCTCAAAGTGAATCTGACTGTGGGCATGCAGACATTGCCCAGGGATCCCATCAGAAACATCTTTATGTCAGGACTTATGTGATGGGGTCCCATGGCCTGTGGCTTTCAAAATTTGACTGTCATCCATTGTAACACATCTATTTTACATTGTGACATGGTACCCACACATGTAAATTCTTCAAACAAAAGTTTATGAGATAAAATTTACCTTTATTCAATATAATTTTGGGATTCAAAAAAACTCTATTTCATTTGAAAATGTTGATTGAGATGGTCGCAACTGATTTCATGCCCATGAATGGGTGGAGACAAAGTCTGAATATATCACCCTAGCAAAGTAGAAAGCAGCTAGGTGGATAATGCTGATGACCCCAAGGCACAGAGAGTGGGGAAGAACCAGTCAGAGTGTCCTGTTCCTGGCTGGGGCCCTGACAAGGGCCCATCCACTCTCCCAAGAGCACTCTGCTACAGTTAAAACACTCTTCTGTCCAGAGGCAGAACATCACAGAAAACCTTTTGTCCGCTGCCATGAAAGAGGAAAGTCCCTCAGGATCTCGCATGTCATGAAGTAAACCTGAGTTCAGGAATCCAGTTTGGGGCTAAAATACCTGTGCCAAAGTTTTCTAGAGATTTCATTCTCTCCTGTGACTGGGATCCATTACAGAACCACCCTCGTGTTGGTCAAGGCCAAGCTTAGTCACACTGAGGCCCCTTGTGCTCTTTGTGGCTTGAGTGGGGAATAGTGTAACTTGCGGATTTCCTAGGCAGGCAAGGCTGCTTGGATAGTTTATGTAACCCTTCCATGCCTCAGTTTCCTCACTGACAAAATGGAATAACAATAGTAACTATCTTGTGATGGGGCAGTGAGGATTAATGAGTTAATATACATAAAATACTGAGAACAGAGTCTGGCATGGAGTGAACATGCAATAAATATTAGTTAATGCTAACATATTAATTACAATTCCTAGTCATCATGCAGGTGCTGCAGCTAAACTGCCCTGGTCCATGGTCTTTTTGAGCTTTCTTTCTTTCTGATGAAGCAGTGATACTTCTAGGCCCGGTTAAACTGAGACTCAACTCACAGCCCATGTTTTTGCTCGCTCGTTCTTTTATTACTTATAGGAAAATAAACCATGATCATTAACCAATCTCTTTTGTGCCCAGGGCCTTTGTGCTGTTCCCTTTGCTTGGGAAGTCCTTCGCTCTAAGCCTGGCATATGGCTGAGCCCATCACATAGGTCACAGCTTAAATTACTCCCTTTACCCACATATCTAAATCAGACCAGCCTTGGTGGCCTACCCATTGGTGACTACCAGCCCCCTCTTTACTCTTTCAAATCTTTGATCACAAGTTTCTTCCCCTCCCTCTCTCTCATTTCTTCTCTCTTTCTTTCTCTGTTCACTGTCTCTGTCTCCACCTCGATTGTAAGCTATTGAGGACAGAAACCACATCCATATTTTTTGCCACTGGTTCTCAAATAATGTTTGAATGAGGGAACAATTTAAACAACATCCATTCTTGCAATGATAGCCAAAGAAATGGAGCACCTAGACTCAACAAACAACACTGCCCTCCCTCCTTCTTCTTTTTTTTTTTTAACAAAAGTTCATTCTTATCTAATTCACTCAATCCAATTCTGACTTACACCCAAGTAAAAAAATAATGTTTATACCCACTAGAATATTTTACTGGCTTCATATCATTAGTGTATGTACATAATCCTGACCGCACTACTGTTGTGAATTTTCAGGGCAGCTCACCATCAACGGCCATAACGAGGCCTGTGAAACAGCAGTGTCGGGAAACAGAGGCCAGCCCTCTTAACACTAAAACAATGTCTGAAAGTCAACAGGTCCTCCCTCCTACCCCTCTTGCAATGTGATAATGTATTGTTTAAGGGGAAGAGGAACTGGTTTGACCAATTTGAAAATGGAGTTGACTGGTGTCTTTAGCATGACGGGGATGTGGCCTATATAGGATTCCAGATATGATTTGAAAGTTGGGAACTAACATGAGAAAAAGAAGTGAAAATCAAACCTCTTCCAGTAAGACAGGTAAACCAAGTCGGATTGAATTCTTGAGTATTTGTAAGAAATTACTATCTGTAAGCTTAATGATTTTTAAACCACTTTTGCTTTCCTTGTTCCTTATCCAACGATTTGCCTGTTTGGAAAAGCACAGAGCAGAACATTTGCTTCAGAGCATAATAAATGGCTAGAAAGCGAAAGCTTTAGAAGAAAGTGTGGAAATGTTATTCAATCTAGAAACAAATTGGAAATATATAAACTATACTGCCCTGCCTCCCGGCAATAAAGACATCTTTTAAGCCCAACGTTTGGGACTCTTCTTTTTGTTTAGATGTGGAAGAAATAAAGAAAACAGTCATCTGGGAACAGAGATCATGCTTATGGTATTCAAGTTGGTCTCCCTTGCTTACACAGTGGCTCCCTCTTCCAAACCCTATTTAGTACAACCTGATCCATGAACTTAGGGAGTCAGAAAATGGGATGCTGTCAATTGTAAATTCCAGTCAGGCTTGCCCTAATATTCGATCATATCCTGACTTCAATCTCATTCCTCAGACCTTTTAGGAACAAGGACTACAGAAGAATGAAGATCTGTGGATTTCTGCCCTCATAGAAAACAAAAAACAAATGGTTAGTCCACTAAACAAAACCAATCAAAATCAAGCATGGGAGAACTTCAATTCTTTCTTTCTTACTTTCTCATCCACAAAATGAGGGAACTGGACTAGAGGACTTTAACACTCTCTTTTGGGTCTAAATCTCCACATACGTTAAATCTAAATCTCAAAGTACATTGAAGCCCACTTTTATATTTTTTAATAGCTAGCTCAACATTAAGCAGAACCAAAACTCACTCTCTGAAGTATTTGCTACACACCTGATCTTGGGGATCAATCATCAAAGGCCATCGTCTGCCTTGAGTAACCAAAATGCCATTTTCTGTTGATATCAAGTCACGGGGCAGCCCATCAGTGTTCCACTGCCGTATCTCGTAGGGATCTCCAAGAATGTTAATGAGACTGAAGGAAGGATCGATTGGGATCTCCAGAGACTGACAGTCCTGGATCCAACACTCTATAAGCTGTAGAAGGAGGAAGGATTGCTTGAGTAGAGCCAGGAAAACTCAGTAAATGAGGGCACATGCAAAATGTGGTGGGCAGAGGTAAGTCAGTGGCTCAAGAGCTAAACCCTGCCAGTCTCCACAGATGTGCTGGCATCAGAGCATGGGACACAGGAAGTAGACCAAAATCAGGAGGCCTAGGTACTTTATACCATTAGTTACATGTGACTTTGGAAACATCATTCCCTCTATTTGGACCTCAGTTATCTCACGTGTAAATGACTGGGTTGTCACAGTGGTTTTCAACCAGGTTTGTATTTTCATTGTTGGGAGAGTCTGAAAGCACGTGGAGAAGTTTGGGGTTATCACAATGACTGAGGGTGTACAAGCAGTCAGCAGATGAGGGAAAGGGATGTTGGCATATTACCTCCTTCAATGAGTGCACAATAGAGACCTCTCTGTCCCCAAAAAGCACAACTGGCCCCAGTGAGAAATATGGCACCCTAAGACCTGAGAGCTCCTGGAGAGTCTATATGAGGGTACTACATCAGGTTTTATAACTCAAGGACAAGGGTAAACATTTTTAGGAAGACATTTCAAAAAAATGACTGTAAAATTCTTTCAAATAATTTCATTTCCTGGAAAATGCATGTAGATGAAACTTTTATTCTCTGATAAATGACAGGCCGGTCTTTCTTTTTTTTCTCCCTCCCTCTCGTCCTTCCTTCCTTCCCTCCCTCCCTCCTTTCTCTCTCTCTCTTTCTTGCTTTCACAGAGTTTTGCTCTTGTTGCCCAGGCTGGAGTGCAATGGCGCCATCTCCACTCACTGCAACTTCCATTTCCTGGGTTCAAGCAATTCTCCAGCCTCAGCCTACCGAGTAGCTGGGATCACAGGCACCCGCCCCTTTGCCTGGCTAATTTATATATATATATATATATATTTTTTTTAGTACAGATGAGGTTTCACAGTGTTGGCCAGGCTGCTCTTGAACTCCTGACCTCAGGTGATCCACCCGCCTCGGCTTCCCAAAGTGCTGGGATTACAGGAGTGAGCCACCACACCCGGCTGAGGCTTTCTTTCGTATAAAGATAGAAGCCCAAGGAAGCACAGATTCCTCCTGGTCCTGCCTGCTCCTTTCTGTTGACTGGCCCTCTGTTGCAGTTTCACCAATTGAGAACATCTCATCCAGGCTGGCTTTACGTGCCACTTCTGATCATAAGGGTAGGGGACTCACTGTCTCTTTTCCTTCCCCCAGGTTTTTGAGCTGTGTAAATGATGAATAGCTTTCTAAGACAGGAGAAGGAAGGGGAGGAACGTGTTAAGGAAAGCCTAGGGGTAGACCATCACTGGCTGATGGGGGAGTGAAGGACTGTGAAATATATAAGGAAATTCTACCATGAAGAACCTCTACAGGGTAGAGCCTCCATCTGAACTCAGAAAAATGAACCACCCCCGGCTGCAGTTTCAGCTGCTTCTTACCCCTCCTTACAGAAAGCAGGGTTACTCACTGACTGCCTGTACTGGGCTGTGAAAGCCCCATAGTAGGCCACACAAGCTGCTGCTATGAACACGTTCCCAGTGATATTTGAGATTTCTTCCTCAAACTTCTGTATGCTTTCTTCCCATCGAACCTGCTCATCTTCCAACGCTGCCGTCAGCTTTCCAGCACGTACTAGACGTGCTTTTGTCAGGGCCATCGTCTTTGCTAGAAAAATTTTAAGTTAAGACTAATGGCAAAATAAACTGTTCACACTCACAAAAAAAAAAAAAAAAGGAAAATCAGATTATACTATTCAATATTTTTATAAAGTATTAAAAGCTTATTTACCTGTTTCTTTTTAGAGCAGAACAGCATTATTTAACTAATGATGTCAATACATCTCTATGAAACCTTACACCAATTCAACATTCATTCCCATTTCAGAATCAAGTCTAAGTTTGCCTTTTCCATATCGAGAACTCTGAAGGCAGTGTTTTCTGTATTCTTGTAGTATTTAGTTTCCGGATCAAATTCACATACTGTTTTGTGTTTTAATGTAACATGCTCCAGTAAGGCTTGTTCAGGTACAGGATGTTGAATATATAAAATACATGAGTTCTTATTTGATCCTAGAAGGCTAATGAAAATACATTCTATACATTGGATAAAAGCTAAAACCTGATTCCCAAAAAATTCTTCCTACTTCTGAAAATCAGGCATTTCCTGGCCAATGTAAGTTTTATGAGTTACTTACCCAGGCTTTCTTTTTCATTTACACCTTTGTCATATTCATCTTGTAAGGCCCGTATTTGATCTTCTACTTGTCTTAGTAATGTCTGCTTTTCTCTCAGGGTAGCCATGGTAATGTCAAGTTCAGCCTAATAAAATAAGCAACTGTTTAAGAACAGGCCCAAAAAGAAGGCTGAATTTGCCCATTAATAATACAGATCTAAAAAAATTTTTATATATGTTCCTCTTTTCATGCCCAAAAAGACTTTGATGTGAGAAAGTTAAAACAAATATAAATTAGAGTAAAATACAAGAACAGAAGTAAATGAAACAAAACAAAATCAGTAATAAAGCCCAACAAAATAAATCAGGTATACTGAGCATTTGGGATGAATTAGGTATCATAATGGATTATTAATTTTAAATGATGCAACAAATTAAATATTCATGCCACAGTGGAAACTAATATTTCCTAAGTAGTTCTCCACATCAGAGGTCTGCAAACTATGGCCTGCAGGTCAAATCTAGCCTGCTGCCTGTTTTTGTACAGTCTGCAAGCTAAGAATGGTTTTTACATTTTTAAATAATTAGAAAAAAATCTTTAAAAGAATAATATTTAATGACCTGTGATAATTGTGTGAAATTTGTACTCCAGTGCCAATAAATAAAGTTATATTGGAACATAGTCACGCTTATTCATGTATGTATTGTCAATGACTATCTCTGCGCTGCAACAGCAGAGCTGAGTGCTTGCCGCAAAGACCATATAGTCTGCAATGCATAAAGTGTTGGTTCTTTGGGTCTTTATAGAAAAAGTTTGCCAACCGCTGCTCTATAGCCATAGTTCTTTCAGTAAGCTGCTCCACTAAATGATCATTCTTTTTTCTTCTTGGGAAGATGAAGGGCCTCACATCCAATGACAGGGTTAAGGTGGTTCTAAAACCTCAGATGACACCATCAAGCATGGAAGTATTTAGCAAACAGAAATACAGACCATCAGATGCTTGAGCTAAAAAGTACCTTAAAAATAATAGATTAATTCCCTTTTTTTCAGATGAATATACTGAGGAACTCATGTTCCTCCTATGCTGAAAGAAGGCTGATTTCAGAGGCAATTTCTGAAAAACAATTGCCAGCTCTTGTTTAAAACAAAAGCTAATTTCCAAGAGTTTTGTCACTGTCTATATTGCGTAGGACCATAGTAACATTATACAGAGAACTTGAATGATTGGCGATCATGGCCTTCAATTCTACAAAATATCACATTACAGAAAATGTACCTGTGCGGCACGGAGCTTTTGTCTTTTTGGTTCAACGACCTTGACCACTTGAGAGTACAAATCCATAGCTCTTACCCACATGCACATAGATTTACATGCTTTGGACACTTTCTCCACTTTTTCAGGCACAAAATCAGGATTATTAATATACTTTTGAAGCTTTGCCAATATCTGAGGCTTTATGTTCTCCTTATCATATTCTAAAAGCCTTTTTAGAAAGTTAGAGTCACCAAGAAGTTGCTTTGCTGATGCCCAATCAGGCCTGAAAGACAGATATGATATATTAATAGCACTGAAATGAAGCAATATAAGAACAAAAGAAATGTATTTCTTTGAAAACATTATGATATTATCCCAATAAGCAGGTAATTTTAATCTTGGTACTGTAATTCTAGTAATTGGTAGTTAGGTGCACCACAATTAATTCATGGGGCGAAAAGAAAATGGGTGACTAAGGTTCCATGCAACCCAGCTTTGGTAGAGAAAGAATTACAAAATCGTAGTTTTAGAAATGTAAGGCATTATAGAAACAATAGTTTTATTTTTAAAATGCCGCAGGCAGTCACATTTTACCTCCTTTGTCACAGTTCCCACCCTTAAAATCACCTGCCAGGACACTGCAATTGCTTTCTAACTGGGCTTAATGTCTCTTTGAACTTTGCTCTTCTGAACTTTTGCCAGATTGATCTTTCTACCATGAAAATCTGATTAGATAAAAAACGTTCAACGATTCTCAGTCCCTTCTGCCCACAGCTCTCTCTCTGTGCTCTGCAGAGCTCTCTGGGCCCTACCGAGGTACCAGTTTAAGGGTCAGTGGGAACTTCTCCACCCTGTCTCCTGGAGGCCTGGTGGTGATATGGTGCTCTGAGCCCTTTGCTCAGTTTTACATAGAAAGATTAATTACAACATAATTTCATTGAAAAAAAGTTTGTATCGCTAAAGAAAGTTTGAAAACTACGTATCTCCAAGATGAAATCTGAAGTGTTTAGTGCAGCATTCAAGACCTTTCAGGATGTAATCACTGCTCTCCTGCCCAGTCCCATACCATTCCAAGAACATCAAAGCTCATTCCTGAGCTCGCCTATGGTCCCACTATCCAACTGAGCATTGTTTTCCAAGAAACCTACTTGCACATCCCCAGCTGGACTTAGGCGCTGTTTGCTCAGCACTCCCAATACTATACAACTCTCACGTTGTAATGAAATTATTAGTTTTCATGTCTGCTTCCCACTAGCCTGTGTATATCTTGTAGAGAAAAACATATCTTCCACCATCTAGTACAAAATAGATGTTGGGGAAGAAAATGTTCCTTGAATCAATTTGTTGAATGACCAGTTGAAGCAATGAGAAGGTGGAGAAGGGAATGAATATATAAATTACCATGGAGGAAAACAGTAAAGAACTCTTACTAGGTATCATGGCAATATGTGATTCTGAATTACTCACTTGGCATTCAAGAGAATGGAGATTGCTTCCATTACTGTCATGACCAAAGCTGGGGGCTTTGTAAAAACTCTGATTTCAGATATATCTGCCTTATCTAAGGAATCCAGTGCTTTGTTGGCAGCATCCAGTGCAAGTAGTGCCTCGTCAAGATCTCTTTGAGCATCATCAGCTATTGCTTGGGTTTCTTCAGCTTTGACTTTTGCTGTTGCTTCATCCTCCTGCACAGTGTTACGGACCTAACCATTGAAACATGACTGCTTAAGTGGCCTCATTATTTGAATTTTAATGTTTAAAACAAAGTCAATAATAATGAATCATATTTGTCCTTTGGATTAGAGTAATGATGAAAGGCTATTAGCTAGATTGCATTTTATGCTCTCCTTTGTCCATCTATGTCATGCCAATAGCATAATGAATATAAACTTATAACAAACAGTTCCATCTTAGGAGAGACGCAGTTGCTTTACATTTGTAGGTGGTGCTTTTCTCAAAATTCTCTGCATTAATTCTTGGGGACAGAGCCAAACTGATTTAGTAAAGGGAGATTGTTTACAACTTAAAAGCATTTCTAATTGCCAAAAAAAAAAAACTTTGCTAAATCTATCATTTAATTATTTTAATAACATATATAATTAAAAATCCAATCGTGTCTCACTGTATATAAGTAATCAGTTGCTGACTGAAGCCTTTTCCACATTCTCAGGAACTGCAGCATACCTGATCGGCACTTTCTTGATCCACTGCCAATTTTTCCATCAGAGCTTCAACATCTTGTGATTTTATTAAAAGTATAGGCTCTAAAGCTGAAAGATCTAATTTCATTTTATCTACTAGTATGTTTGTTTCTAGTAGCTTGGTGAGACCATTCTTCACCCGATCTCGTGCCTAAGTGACAATGAAAATTTCTATTATAATGAGTATTATAACTCTAAGTTTACTGGTATCAAACACGTATCACTCATGTATTAGACTTTTACATCTACAGAATTGGTAAATCAGTTTGTAATAATTCAGGCTGTGAACATATTACAAACTGGGAAATGTTCAGGTAATGGAACTCTAGAAATGGCCATGACATTCATCACAGTTGTTTGGATCCATGCCCTCTGGCCACAGCAGTGGGATGTCACTGGGCTGTGGCTCACTGACAGTGAGGACCACGTGGTACTGGTTTTATTCCCTGTGGTAGCATGTTGAATGAGTGAGAACCACATGGTACTGCTGTTTTTATTCTCCGTGGTAGCATGTTGAATGAGTGAGGAACAGGTCCAGATGTGAATCCCTGGAGGTTGCAGCTCTGGAAGCTTGTTTGCTCTGGCCAGCAGGGTTGAGGACCCCTAGGGAGATGAGGTCCAGAGGGTCTAGCTCTGGCTGATGGATTTGAACCCACTTCCCTGTGGTAGAAAACTCTTGACCATGATCAAAGGGGTGGTATCTGGTAAAGGAAACACCTGGGAAGAACTGTTTTTCTAAAGTGAGTCAGAAAGCTTGGCTCATGGCCAGGCGCAGTGGCTCACGCCTGTAATCCCAGCAGTTTGGGAGGTCAAGGTGGGCGGATCACGAGGTCAGGAGATGAAGACCATCCTGGCTATGGAGAAACCCCATCTCTACTAAAAATACCAAAAATTAGCCAGGTGTGGTGGCGGGTGCCTATAGTCCCAGCTACTTGGGAGGCTGACGCAGGAGAATGGCACAAACCCGGGAGGCAGAGGTTGCAGTGAGCTGAGATAGTGCCACTGCACTTCAGCCTGGGCGACAGAGCGAGACTCCATCTCAAAAAAAAAAAAAAAAAGAACGCTTGGTTAAAATGGGCAGATTTCAAAAATATTGGTCAAGTTATTTCACAAGGCAGGCATTTTACCAGGTAAAAATCCTCCAAAAAATTTAAATATCTATATTGTAAGTGCTTCCCTTTTTGGTGTGTTTAAAATGTAGAAAATTGTAGGTCATATTAATATCCTGATGATGATGATGATGGCAGCTTCTATTTTCTGAGCACTTTATATGTGGCAGATCATAGTTTCAGGAATTCACTAACAGTGTCTTAAATTCCACGACAAGCCAACAGGTAGACACAGATTTTTGTTTAGCCTTATTTTCTACTAAGGCTTAGAGAAATGACTAATGTGCTCAAAGTTGCACAGCCAGAGGCAGGACACAGGCTGTACATAGTTTGGCTGATACCACTGGCACATGTTCTTTAAAACACCATCTGTATTGCTTAACAAAATGTTTTCCTCTGTATTAAATACCACAGAGATGACAAGTTCACTGCATAACTTTGATGGTCTTGTGATGCCCATATCATTCTACTGAGTAAGGATACTTGCATAAATGACAGAAGGAATATATATAAAATTCCTGAGAAAGAAGGCCCTCAGACCGACAGCAGGAAACACTTTTTGGTCATATTTTAGGTTGTCAGGGGCACATGTCAGGATGGAGAGAGGCTGATATGGTTTGGATCTGTGTCCCCACCCAAATCTTATGTTGGAATGTAATCTCCAATGCTGGAGGTGGGCCCTGGTGGGAGGTAATTGGATCATGGGCGCAGTTTCTCATGGTTTACCACCATCCCCCCTTTGGTGCTGTCATCACGATAGTGAGTTCTTGTGAGATCTGGTTGGTTAAAAGTTTGTGGCACCACCCCCCTCTCTCTCTTGCTCCTGCTCTTGCCACATAAAATGTGCCTGTTTCCTCTTCACCTTCTGCCATGATTGAAAGTTTCCCGAGGCCTCCCCAAAAGCTGAGCAGATGCCAGCATTATGCTTCCTGTACAACCTGTGAGCCAATTACATCTCTTTTCTTATAAATTACCCAGTCTCAGGTATTTCTTTATACCAGTGTGAGAATGGACTAATACAGGGCCCTGACAGGTAAGACAGTGCATAGAGTTTCCACGCATTCTCAAAGTTCCGAGTTCAAGGAAAACAATATTTTCATGGACAATATTGAACCTACTGAAATAATCTGCTTCCTTTTTTCAGACAGCATAGACAGGTAAAGATTGATAAGCTCCAGATAGGAGGTGGGTGTTGTGTAGTACCGCCTACGCAGCTCATTGTAATAGCGCTCTGCCATGCTGGAGACACTCAGGTGAACGTTCACGCACATCAAGGAAAGCTTTTCTTTCAGGTCCTCATTTCCAGTATCGACTTGTGAGAAAAATGTCTTTGACACAGAAAGAAGTGCTTCTCTGGGCCACTGTGAATCAAGGAAAAATCTAGAAAATCTATTGTGTCATTTCAATAACATAGTTTAATACCAAGAAAAACATATTTCTCAAGAACTCCTCCTTGCGCAGTCCCCTCTTCACCTAGTTAACTCCTACTCATGTCCATGGTGCTTAATGAACTGAAGGGCTCTGTCCATCTGAGGGGTGCCTGGGTCTGCATTTACTGACCAGTATGTCTCCACAGTATCATGCACACAGAAGTTGTTCAATAAGTATTTGTTGACTGAATGAATTAATGATTGGGTGTTTCTAGTATTCCATAAATAAATCATATATGTTATAGGGACCTTATGCTCTCACTCCGTTTGTTACATAGTTGGGACCTCACGTCCATCATTATATTGCTGTCCTGCACACCTCAACTCCTTTGCTCCTCTCTTGCTTCTTTGAACTCACCTGAGCATTGGTCAAATGCAACTCTCTTACTCCATGCCTGCAACTGTGCAGCTGAGCATGGCTGGAGAAAAATGCACAACCTTGCCGATTAGTATCACTTTAAATTTATGATAATTAGCTCTTAGTGCAGCCCAGAAATGCTTCTACCTTTTTTAATACATCAGTTTTGTGCTCTCCTGAGTATTTCACACCTGATTCTACTTCCTTAAACTGCTGACACTTAGTCTTTCTTCTTCACTCTCAGCTGATGACCTCACTACCCATATCACTAAAAAATAACAGCAATGAAAACAGAACTTCAATGAGCTCTTATCCCCACATCTTCCCACTACCTGCATCTGTGCTCATACATTTTGCCTCCCCACTTGTTACTCAGGGGTAGGCTGTGGATGCTCCCTGACTAAGTCAGCCCCTTCTTTGAGGACTCATTCTCATCCCTTCTTGCTTAATCAAGGTCACTGGTCCCACAGTGCTTAACTCGGTATGCTGCATCATCAACATATTTATCTTTTCTGGATCATTTACATCAGTACACATGCATGCCGCTTGTGTTTCACATTTAAAAGTACTTCTCTCTTGACCTCACATGTCCCCTAGCTCTTGCCCCATCTTTCTGCTTTCCTTTGGGGCAAAACTCGAAAGTGTTGCCTATAATCATTGATTCAGATTTCTCTCCCCTCTTCTCTCTTGAACCCTTTCCGCCACCGTCCATTGAAACAGATTTTGTCAAGATTGCTGATAACTTCCACATTGCTAAATTTAATGGTCTCCTCTTCCTTTACAAATTCTGTTTTGTCTTTGTTCTATGATTGCCATGGTCATTCCCTACATGAATAAATTCCTAGTAGGCTTTAAAGCTAATACAAGTACCCATGAGTTACTCTTGGACAATGTGTTAACCCCTTTAAAGTCAAGCAAGTCCAACTTCTCAAACAGATATCCTGGGATGTCACCAACCTGCTCAAACCAGTCAATGGTGCAGCAGTTCACAAGCGATGGAAACATCCTGCACCGGGACCGAAAGGCCTCCCCAACCGGGCTCATGCAGAGAACAATGTGCAGCTTCTGACGCACTCTGCTGATAAAGTATTGAAACACCTGACAAAAAGAAAGATATTTTTTCAATTTAAAATAATGATTAAGCAACAATGAAAATCAGTGTTGGCCAATGCATCTGAGGCTCCCAATATCAAATATAAAATGTCAGTATAGTAGACATGTACATTTTCTTATTCAACATTCACTCCAACCTCTTTCTCTCACACAGTCTGGAAAGATTAAAAATGTCGTTTTGCAAACTCCATCGCAGCTAGGGTTCTGGATGTGATTTAGGTCCCTTTCACCCATGTACTTGAGGAGATCATTTGAATAAAGGGCCATTCATACAAGGTTTTGCTGTGGGGCAGAGGACATCTGGGAGAGAGGGCCAGGGTGCTGCACAGCATCAGGTTTTACAAGTGCAGAGTCTGGCAGAAGTCGCATGGTATGGGAGGTTTTTTTTCTTTTTCAACTTTTATTTTAGATTCTGGGGGTACATGTGCAGGTTTGTTACAAAGGTATAATGAATGATTCTGGGGTTTGGAGTGTGACTGATCTTGTCACCCAGGTTTTCAACCCTTTCATCCCTCCCTCCCTCCCTGCTCTTTTATTCTGCGGTATCTATTGTTCCCATCTTTATGTCCATGTTACCCAATGTTTAGCTGTAAGTGGGAACAGGTGGTATTTGGTTTTCTGTTTCTGCACTATTTGCTTATGATAATGACCTCCAGCTGCATCCATGTTACTGTAAAGGACACGATTTCATTCTTTTTTATGGCCATGTAGTTTTCCATGGTGTACACATGTCACATTTTCTTTATCTAATCCATCATTGATGGGCACCTGAGTTGGTTCCATGTCTTTGCTGTTGTGAACAGTGCTGCAGTGAACATACAGGTGCATATGTCTTTTTGGTAGAATGATTTATTTTCCTTTGGGTATATACCAGTAATGGGATTGCTGGATCAAATGGTAGTTCAATTCTTAGTTCTTTGAGAAACTATCCTGGAGCTACTATCTCTGGAAGTGGCTCCTGATTTCAGCTGCTTCCTGATGTGATGGAGGACACATGGCTCTGGAGCTGACAGTTGACACAGAGGCACACTGACTGGTTTAGTGGCTCCCTGCTTCAGCAGGAATGGTTGTGGCAGAGGCAGCTACCTCCTTGACCATTGACTTCTACAGTGTACATTTTATATTCATTCCAAGGAGTTCAGTCTGGAGTTTCTTTCTTTGGCCCTTCCAATGATTCTGTATCCCTTTAATAAATCCCTTCCTGCTTACATTAGCAGAAGTAGACTTGCATCTGTACCTATAATCTCCGACCTAGCAGGAGAGACAATTCCCACAAAGGGAAACAGTAAAGATATAAGAAAGAACAGCCAGAAAGTTAAAGAAGGTGCAGAAACCAGGAAAAAAGCTGGGGTGAGCAAGTAACGGTGTATGGGATCTAGCATGGTGTTGGAGAATGGAAGCGTGCAGCAGCCACTGTTCCTGAGAGAGTGAGAGAAAACACATTCCTGCTTTGTTGTGTTGTAACACTGCTGCTAGGCAAGGGCATCAACAATACTAGACCTAAGCCTTCAGCTCTCCACAGGAGGATGCTGCAGTGTGTGAAATAAACTGGTGCTTAAAGAGGAATAAGAGAGGCTGGCCAGTGTGGACAAGACTATGACCTCCGTGGGGCAGTGGGATTTCTGTTTTCTGCTTCCCACAGAACTTTCTGGAAGTCCGGTGCACCAATGCTTTAAACACCGAAAATAAAATACATAGAACACAAAGGAAACCAATTATATTGAAAAATATTCTATCATGGACCCCTTCAGGGGATCAGTGGTTAAATAAAAGGTGAAGAAACCTTTTTGTGATAAAGCCACATAACTACTCTGGCACGTCCTACCTCATCTCTGTTCCCCTCGGAAGTTCCTACTTCTTTTGCTCTTGGTCTGGTGGCTGCTAAAACCTGCTCCAGTTCATCCTTTTCAAATAAATTAGGCACTTCACCTGAGTTCAGGATGTTATTTATATCTTCTAGGAACTCCTCCACTACAATCTGTAGAAGAAGGCAATGATCATTACAACTTGCTCAATCATTTTCCATTTATTACTAAGCAAATATTTATTCTAAAATTCACAGGAATCGATTGTATCTTTAAGAGAATATAATCTTAAAAATTACACGGAACCCTGAAGTTCTAACATAGTAAGTGCACTGATTTTTCATTTTTTCTTTGTGTTTTGTTTCTTAGCATGCATTCCCATTTTACCTGGGTCAAGTCATATGTGCAAGTATTTTATATTCCGCCCCCTTCAGTTACCATTTTATCATTAATACTAACCCATAGCTCTGTAATGTACTCATCATATTTATCACAAATATGGAAGCAGAATGCACCATTGAGCTGATGCACTATACATTTACATGGACAGAGATAGCTTACACTCTTGTTTATAAGAACAATTTTAGGCATATAGCCTTTCTCCTTAGTTGGATTATTTTTTTGAAACAAATTCCCAGGAGTGAGATTACCAATTAAATGCATAAATATTTTCTGGATTTTGAAGATTTTACTATTTCTCATTCAATTCCAGTGTGACTTCATCGATTTTTAACATTTATTTTTGTTAATTTGGAAGGTATAATAAATGCTTTCCTTTGGAGAATTTAGTTTGGATGTTTTTGATTATTGGCAAGGGAAAATATTATCCCATATTTATTACTGTCCATTAAAAAATTGACCTAAAGTTTGCAACCATCTGCATCTTGGAGTTTTCTTTCAAATTTGTATGAGTAATTTACATATTTTGAAATAGACTTTTTGTCTCTCAACATTGGTGCATATTTAAAAGTAATCTCTCACCCTTTATTTCAGCTAACTTTTTAGTTATATAGAAGTTTGAGTACTATACATTTAACTATGACAAGATATCTGTTATTTTATTTTCTTCATTTGAAACTTTTTGCTTTTCTTAATGAACTTGGTATAATTGTGTCTGTCAATTTTGCCAAGAATAAACAGTAGTTTTCTGTGTTCTAATTTACTTCTGCTTTTATTTTGTTTCATTTTCTTATGTGTCTTGTGACATTTTTCCCTCCTAAAGTTTTAAGTAAACTAATTTGTGTAGCTTCTAATTTTTGATTCAGATCTATAAATGTAAATTTGAGAACTGTTGGGTTGTATTCCATAGATTTTTATTTATATTAAGTTCATTTTTCTTAGTCTCTAAGAGATTTTGACTTTCTTGATTTTTATATGAATATTTTAAAGTCCTAAGACACATCATTAATTTCTCCTTTGACTAAAGCATGGGCAAAGAATGAGTACGGCTTATGCTTTTCACAATTTAATAAAAATTTCTTTAAATCTAGTATGTGACTAAGTTTTGTAAACATTCAGTAGTATTAGAAAATATTTGCTTTCTCTGTAAAATATGAAATATAGTATATAGCTATTAATTGTAGCTTAGAAATTACATTAGGCAAAATATCTAATCATACTTATTTCTACTTTGTATTTGTTAGTTACAACCAATTAAACTCTATTTTTAACATCTTGCTTCTCTCAATTTCTTCTCACACTTGTAATGTTTTGTGTATATATATATGTTTGTGTATAGACACATGCACTTTTATTTTTGTTATGTTTACTCTTCATTACTGTAGAACATTTGAGATTGATTGGGGCTTTCAACAGAATGCAATAACTTTTTGTCTAAAGAGAAGCAACACAATATGATTTGATCTTTGGAGCTTTAATACTTGGGAGACTTTTTACATAACTTGTTTGATTTTTTAAAGCAATGTTAAAAACACTATCAGAAATATCTTAATTTTAGGATAATTAGAAACTACAGATAAGCAAAACTAAGAAAATAAAAATCACTCACAATCCCATGATTCAAATGTTTTCTCTTTGTACATGGGGCATATATGTCTAGATATACATTAAAACTTGTATGTTTCTATAATTTTAAAGTTTTTACATAGTGCTCTAGTATATGGTTATATCAGATATTATGTATATGACTTTCTCTCAGTGGACATTCATACTCTCTCAGGTTATTATTTAAAAACATTACAGTAGATATTCTCATAAGTGCAACTGTATGTAGCTTTGATTATAATGTAAAAGAAATGTAAAGGCTTTACCTACATATTGCCAACTACTTTCCAGAAAGATTTTGCTAATTTATAATCTCCCAGTGAAGAATAAACAGGCCTATTATTCCCACACCTCTGCCAACACTGTATATTATGATTTTTAACCTTTATCAACTTGCAAGGCCAAGTCACTGACATTTTTATTTATTATAATTTCCTTCATTAATGGTGAGGTTGACAATTTCTTCAGGTGTTTAAAGCCCCTTGTTTTCTGGAACTGTGTATTCACATTCTACCACATTTTTTCTATTTCTTCTATAGATGTGCTTGACTTTTCCTTTTTCATTTGTAATAAGTATTTTTATAATAGGATACAAACTCATTGCATGCCATAGATATTAAAAATAGTTTTCCAATTATTTGTTTGTATTTAATTCTGCTTACGATATTTTTTTAAAAAAGGTATGCATCGAATCTATCACGTTTTTATTCCTTGGCTAATTTCTAGACAGATTTATTTTCTCTAAAGAGAAAATATCCAAGAATAATCAATGTAGAAAGTCCTCTGCTATAGAATTAATTCGAGATCAGTTAAATTAGCTGTCATAGATATAGATGTAATCCTACTTCAATTTTAAAGGTAATTTAACCCAGAAGATAGCCCTTCATTTTTCCTTTCTGTAGGTAAAGGCATGTTTCCCTAATTGAATTTTTGGTAAATTATTTTCTTATATGCACTTTTATACAGTTTATTACCTTCTGTTATCTTTGCCGTTTCCCTCAAAGAAAAGTTAAGAACTTACTTCCTTGACCTTTGATCAAATTTAATTACTAAGAATTTAAAGAAGGGAAACAATATTTGGTAAAATAAATAAAAATGCATTATAAAAGTCTTTTACAAGCTGCGGGAAATGTGTTATCAAAGGGAGCAGTCCCTTGAACTTCATCCTACAAACTGTTCAAAGCACACACCCGATTGTAACACCCATACATTTCCTGTTCTTACCCATGGGCTATTTAAACACACACCTGGGTGTCGGTGAAAAGGAAAACCATATTCTTGTCTTCTACACCAGCCATTTTGTACAACTTCCTCAGGTCTTCATGAAAACTATCATAATTATACCCCCGGCTGAGTTCAATCTGTAAACATTTGTAACCGCATATATGAGCTGCAAGTCTCGTGAGTGACTGCTTTCCTGTGCCTCCTACTCCGACAAGCAGGGCATTGCCTCTTTCTTGACGTATCATCCGAGCAATCCTGCAAACATCAGAGCAGAGACAGGTTTATTTCAAGTTCACAGACATGGCTCCTGCTCGGAGAGCCTGCCCCAGAACTGAAGGCTGGTAGCCAGTGGAGTCTCCTCCCAGGGCAGGATGCTGCAAGGGAAGGGCAGGCTGCATCTGAGGCCAGGGTTTGGTGAACAGCACTGCTTGGCTTTTCTCTTTTTCATCCTTTCCCTCATTCCTAATAGGCTGTTGGGTCTCGGCCCTTGTCGTACAAATTTACAATAAAGTAAAATCTCTTTCCCCTGAAGTCTGAAGGACTTTGTTGGAGACCCTACTCGATCTAGGCCACAACTTATATTGTCAATTGGCAAGCCCAGGTTTCCATTTATAAGAATGAGCAAGCAGAAAAAAATCACTAAACCTAGAAAAGGACACCATAGTGCAGAAGGAGAGATCAACAGAACACCTTGAAATGGATTTACTGCAGGACACCAACAAAATTTTAGAAAGTTTCTGATTCATGTTAACATGAATTTTGAAAAGCACTGCAATGATGATACTAGAGAGAGAGCACTCAGAAAGGAGTAAGCCCTCCCCTTGCAAATTTAGGAAAAGTTGAGTAGAGATGGAAAATCCACTAAACTGAAAACCTGAGTGGAAGGTGATGAGTCTCACAAGTAGAATACCGTGGAGAGTTGAACAGGAAAAGTAGAGGTCAAACTCCAGGAATATACCCAGAACTCAGAAAAAAGACAGCAATCTTAAAATAATGGGAGAGAAAATGGAAGATAAGGAGGGCAAATCTAGGAGAAACAAATGGAATCCCAGAGGCCACATCATAGAAATTGCAGGAATGAGAAGAAGGAATAGAATTGAGGCAATGGTGACTGATACGATAGAATAAACTACTGGGGCTGAACCCACAGCCCCAAAGATCAAGAAAGAAAACTAGAGGAGAGACAAAACACTAAATATTTCCTAGGAGATCTATAAGTAATTTACATGTAGAAATTTTATAGTAGAAATCTATGTTTTAAACATAACTGAAAAGTTTATGATTATCTAATGCAGAATAATGGATTATCCCCAAAGGAACAAATAATTTTAGGCTGGCTTCAGGCATCTATTCGACAAGATGACATTTTACAAGACAGTGGTTAGAGGGAGAAAAATACCATGTTATGGCTCAGAGAGCAAATAATCTGCAGAGCCTCCCTAAAAGATTCCTTGAAGATATACAGAAGTATGAATGAAATTTAAAAACCTGGGAAGGGGGAAGGGATATCAGTATAAAGGTGACCAGTATGTATGAGAATCAATTCTATACATTGTTGTTAAGATGATAGAAAAGGGGGTGATAATGTCAATAAATTCTTCTTAGGAAGACACAAAATATAAACATAATTTAAAACTTATCATTACCATTGTCTAAAATCTAGAAATCATGGGAGAAATGTAAAAGCAGGTTTAATGATTTTTCCTCTTCTTCCCCTTCCTTATTCTGGCAAATTATCTATCTATCTATCTATCTATCTATCTATCTATCTATCTATCTATCTATCTATCTAATCTATGTAGATTATTTATATTGCTGATAATTGAAGAAAACAATGTTCAAATATTTTAAAATTATAGTGACTTTATTATTTTTTGATTATGAAAACATCACATGGTCACTGTAACTCATGAGAGAAAACCATTGCTGACTCTTTCCCACATATAAGCTCCATCATGGGGGCCTGGATGCTGTCCATTTCTCTGTGAGAACAGTGCATAGCATTTGGTGGGTGCTCCATCAATTCTACGTTCAAGTAACCAATTTCTAGAGACTGTAACAGTTAGTTACTGTACACGTCATCTTTGGTGGCAGGAGATAGGAGCTATGTAGTGTAAGAATAGAACAGGGGGTTTACGAGGACTTATTTAAAAAGTCTTCCTCCAGGACAAGGCACAGACTCCCAGTCATTATTTAGGATCTTCTGAAATAAGAATCAAACTAAATTTGTTTCCTCCACCTGTACACCCTCTCCTGCTCCTCAGACAGGTCCACTTTTTCCATACCTTGAGTGACTAGGTAAGACGGCTTTGTCTAAAACCAGGGTCAGCAAACTATGGCCTGCAGGCCAAATCTTGCCCCTTAACCATGTGGTTTTTTAAATGACCCATGAGCTAAGAATGGTTTTTAGATTTTTTTTTAATGGTTGAAAACAAGTTTTAAAGAGTAAACACTGCATGTTCTCACTCATACGTGGGAACTGAACAATGAGAACACTCGGACACAGGGTGGGGAACATCACATACCTGGGCCTGTCGTGGGGTTGGGGGAGGGGGGAGGGATAGCATTAGGAGATATACCTAACGTAATGATGAGTTAATGGGTGCAGCACACCAACATGGCACATGTATGCATATGTAACAAACCTGCACGTTGTGCACATGTACCCTAGAACTTAAATTATTAAAAAAGGAGTAATATTTCACGATATGTGAAAATCCTTTGAAATTCAAATATTAGTGTCTATAAGTAAAGTTTGTTGAAACATAGCCAAGCTCATTCATTCACTTACTGTCTGTGGCTGCTTATGCATTATGACAGCAGGGTTGAGTAGCTGCAGTATGATCTGCAGAGCCTGAAATATTTTCTATCTGGCCCTTTACCAAAGCAGTTTGTCAACCTCTTCCCCAGAACTTTTGGCCAACTCCTCTACTAGGACAATGAAGACCCATGGGCACCATTGTGATTGCTATGTGTCTGCCACAGTACATATCTACCGAGAGGCACATCAGATGTCTGTTTGCTTATTTCCCTTCAGCGGCCCAGGTGAGTATAAAATTGAGGGCAGAATGAATAGATAATAATGTTTTCTTATTTTTCCCATAATGTACAAGTGTCCTACAGTTGATGAAATGTTGAATATGATAAAAATCTTGCACTTTATATGTCACTCTTTCCTTATTTCATGTACATTATTATTAATAGTAGTTTGATTATTTCTATCAGAAACTACTGGAAACAAATTACTTGTCCGTTCTGCTTTGTAGTATTATCTTTTTTTCCAGCAATTTACTTATAAATGGATTGAAAACTTCCCCTAGTAAGAATTCTCTAATTTAGTAGGTAAGTTACATTTTCTCTCACGTAGCAGGCAAGAGATGGTTCTCCTAATTAGTGGCTTAAATACTAATAGATTTGTTCTACTATCCTTGGAGCGTGGTGACAACTTTGGGGCACACGATGGGCAGAAACTGCCTGGGGCATTTGCTCTTTGAATGTACAAGCTCTGAAGCAAAAATTTCCCCCCTGAGTTAGAAGACTTTTACTTACCCCGTGTTAAAAAGCCAAAAACTAAAATGTCACCAACAAATGGAAATGTAGTATGTGCTAAATTACTGAGTATTTAGTAATTAATCCATAACTCACTTTCATAACAAAGTCCTTTCCATTGCCAATCAGCATTAGGTGTTTGAATGCTCTTACAAGCAGAAATACGTTTTCTCTGATTCCTTACTGATCCTCTCTTGAATAAAAGAGGACAGTCTACATTATTATTTACATGGCAGTCCTTTGTGCATCTGAAAACCAAATCTTCACCATTCTACCAATGGTTTTTAATTTCCTGCTATAATATTTTAAGCAAACCTTGAGGGGCCTGGTAATTCTCTTTCACAAAAGTAAGAAAGATTATAAATAGAATTAGGCCAACTTTGCCTATGGTCTGGTCTATTCTCCAGGAAGTTTCTCAGACCAAAATGCTTCCATTATTTTTTTCTTTGTAGGCTTAGGGCCTGCCTGAGCAATGGGAATAAAAGTTGTTAGGGGATAGCATGTGGGTATGCTACCAGGGGGACAGAGGGGAAGCAAGTGGCATCTGGACAAGCCAATGACAAACGACCTATGTTATAACACTTAAGCTGTGACAAACACAAATCTTGAATTAGGGCTAAAGAGATGAAATATGCAACAGGTGAAGACTTTATTTGCTTATGGTTTATGTGAAAAAAATCCTAGGGATTTAACTGTCAGTATTAACAAGGACCAATGCTAAAATGCAGTTGACACAGGAAAAAAAACAAAGCCATGAAAATCTTGCTACAGCAATAGACCATGGGAAATCCTACTCTCACTGTATTTTACTGTATTTATTCCACAGAATATGATATCAAATCTGGATGCTGCATTTTAAGTAGAACATTGAAAAATTATAAAGTGCTCAGAATGTGAAGACTGAAAATAATCTCTAACAGGCAATAAGAAAGATGTGGGATAATCTTGCCTGGAGAAGATAAAGCTAAGAATATGGGAATGGTCTTCAAATATTTGGAGGGCTGTTACGAAAAAAGTGAGCCCATTTTGGGTAGGGGTACCTGCGGTGGAGTTAGAGCCGAAGCACTGGCTGTGATCCCCACCTGCCACTCACTGACTAGAGGACTTTGGACCATTTACCTAATCTCTTTGTGGCACATTGCGTTGTCCAAAAAGTGGCTGCAATAATGCCTCCGGTCCTACTTGCTCTTTGCTCCCATGAAGAGATAGGGTCTCTGTCCTCTTCTTATGACCTTGAGTGGGCCTGTATGACTGCACTGACTAGAAGAGCACAGTAGAAATGATGCTATGTGACTTCCAAGACTATGTCAAAAAGGTTGTTTGGCTTCTGCCTGGCTCTCTGTCTTGGGACACTTGCTTTTGGAGCCCTGAGCCACCATGTTGAGAAACCTAGACACCCTGATGCTGCCATGCTGAGAGACAAGTGGAGAGACTACGTGGAGGCGGAGATGCTCCAGGCACTCCAGCGACGGTCTGATTGCAACTGCAAGAGAGATGCTCAGAGAGAATAGCTGGGAAAATTGAGAGATGATAAAATGAATCAGCTAAGGATAGGAGTGGCTTATTATGTAGCAACAGAGCACTGGGACATTCTCTGAGCCTTATTTGTAAAGAGATTATGATCCTAAGCTACAGAGAGAGTGTTGTACCAAGTAAATGAGATGCTCCATATCATGGTTTCATACCCACACTGAGTGACTTAATCATGACTGCTTCACAGGATGGGATGGATACCAGAAGCACAGGAGGCAGATGTTGGCTTATCCTGGAGAGATCATTTTAGCATTAGAACTGTCAAACAGAACAGGAGCCACTTCAGAAAGTGTGCCCCAAGGACTGCAGATATTTAGGCTGGATGCTTATGAATGTGTCAAGGGTGTCCCTCACAGGACACCTGCAGTGGGTAAGAGTCAGACTCGCAAGCAGGTGAAATCTCTGATCCTAGATTGAACTTGTTTTGCTATAATTTTGAAGTTCCTCTTTCTTTAGGCATGCATGGAATTAGCCTTGTTATACTGTACATGTATCTCTGTAAACAACCCCACATCCTTTTTGTAACAAGACAGAACAGATAAAAACAAAAACCATCAATTAATATTTAGCAAAAATAACGACTCTGGGGATTCCATAGAAAGCTCATTCCACAAATATTTAAAATATGTTAAACAATAACTCTTAAGTTATGGTGAGAATTAATAAAAGACCTCGGACCATCTAGCAATCTGTTTAAAGAGTTTATACAACTTATTTTTTTACCCTTTAATACAAAAAATATTAAATCAATGCATTATTGGGCGCCTTATAGCACTATACCTTGAAACATGTTCTATAGCATCCTGGAAGAACACCAACTTTACTTCTTTGGGATTTGTGAGATTATAATCATCAAGATAGTCCTGTAGAACATTTGCAATTTTCTCTATATCAGGCATGTCATCATAAATCCGATCAGCTTTATCTGCTCCAAACTATAATTTATGGGAGAAGAACCAAGTTGGATTAATTCTGATAGACACATAACCTGGAAAATCCATTTCATTTAACTTCTTCAAGAGCTACACTGGAATTTTGAAGGTCTCTGCAATAAAATTTACATAGGAGCTCAGAAACAGGGTTTTGATATTTCTCACAATGCTACATTCCGATTTCATTTTTTTTTTTTTTTTTAAGACAGAGTCTCTCTCTGTTGCCCAGGCTGGAGTGCAGTGGAGTGATCTCAGCTCACCACAACCTTCGCCTCCTAGGTTCAAGTGATTTTCCTGCCTCAGCCTCCTGAGTAGCTGGGATTACAGATACTCACCACCACTCCCAGCTTATTTTTGTATTTTTATTATAGATGGGGTTTCACTATGTTGGCCAGGCTGATCTCGAGCTCCTGACCTCAAATAATCTGCCCGCTTCTGCCTCCTGAAGTGCTGGGATACAGGTGTGAGCCACTGTGCCAGACCTAGTTTCATTTTTTTGTTGTTAGGTTATTGACATTGGAAAAGCTAACTGGTTAAAAACTATGCATAGCAGACTGCTATTATTATAAAAAATCATGCCAGAACTATTTGTAGTTTTTAAATAGTAGTCATCTAGGGTTACCTAAATTGCTGAAAATTAAATTCAGGTGTAAACTGCAGGGAGTCGAGTCCTTATTTTAATCTATTGATGATGTCCCTTCTCTACTGTATGTAGCAACTGCCCCAGGGGCACTTTCTCCTGGACTGTTTTACTAAAACACACACAAGCAATGCAAGAAGAGTCTAGCTGTTCTTTTTCTGTTTAGTCCCTCATCTGATAATACAATCAACTAGAAACACACAGGAAAAGAATCTTCGAAAACAAACTTTGGACATACTTTTAATAATAAACATAAATATATACTTTACAAAAATACATAGTTTATCTTTTTTATTTGTCAGTGGTAATACTTATCTAGAGTGGAGTTACCAGAGTGGTGAGGTATTGCATACATATAATATAATGACGAGTTCCTTCATGTGTTGAACCAGCATTGATTGACAGCCTGCTACGTACCTCTGTGCAGGAACCTGGGAACTTAAGATGAACAAAACCAGACGTGGTCTCTGCCCTCTTGGAGACACTGGGAATGTTTTACTCAAACAAGAGGCACCTTAGTAAAACAACATGGCTATCTGCCAATGTAGGCAGGACAGTGAGATAGCAGATTTATTCTAGGCAGGTCAAGAGGGTAAAATTTACCAGAGGGTAAAATTAGGTCCAGAGGGTAAAAATTAGACAGAAAGTATTGCAGAGATGGGCTTGAGGAACTCATAAGGGAATAAAAGGAAGTTAAATATATAAACAAATTGCTACTAATTAGAGTTACTCTTAAATGAAGAGAGCAATTCTCTTAACTAAGTAGCTTTACTACGTAGAGTACAATAAGAGGGAAGTCCTGAGTTAAGAGACTAGACCTCTCTGCTTCCTTCCAAACTGAATACCTGATAGCTCTCTGATTCAAACTGTTACCAAAATGAATGTAATTAGACCAGGAGTCAGCAAACTTTTTCTGTAAAGGGCCAGATAGTACATATTTTAGGCTTTGCAGGTCATATGGTCTTTATCACTACTACTGCACTCTGCTGTTGTAGAGCAAAAGCAATCATATTTAAAAAAAAACATATATATAAATGGCTGTGGCTATGTTCCGAAGAATTTTGTTTACAAAAATAGGTGGCAGGCAGATTTGGCTCATGGGACATAGTTTGCTGACATCTGGCCTAGGTCTTAACTCTTCACACATGTGAAGTTTTTATAGAATATAAATTTGAATTGGAAAATAATAAATGCTTTATAATTTTCAAATGAGGTCAAGTCAGTTTAACATACTTACCTTAATGAAATCTCCAAATATGATGGGCTTATTCAAAAAATATTCCAGGTCAATTGTAATTCCAAAATGTTTGTCTATTTAAAGAACAAAACCAAGTTTTTAATATAATGATAATCTTGAATGGAATATTTTAGTGATAAAACATACAGAATAACAGCTGCTACTTTACTTAGAAGACTTAATTAATATATATAAAAACTGAGAGAATGCTGTGTTAACTCCATGCCGCTTTAGTTTAGCTGATAATCTCCCAAGTTTAAGATTAAGAATACTTAACAAATAATTTAAAACACTTGTTAAATAATGAATATTGGATACTTATTTAAGAAATAAGAAGTATTTTCAAATTATCCTGGCTTTTGTTTTATTTTGAGACGGAGTCTTGCACTGTCACCTGGGCTGGAGTGCAATGATGCAATCTCAGCTCACTGCAACCTCCACCTCCTGGGTTCACATGATTCTCTTGCCTCAGCCTCCTGAGTAGCTGGGATTATAGGTGCACACCACCACATCTGGCTAATTTTTTGTATTTTTGGTAGAGACGGGGTTTCACTATGTTGGCCAGACTGGTCTTGAACTCCTGACTTTGTGATCTGCCCGCCTTGGCCTCCCAAAGTGCTGGGATTACAGGCATGACCACTGTGCCCGGCCTATCCTGGCTTCTTATCAGACAAAATGCTCTTTCTCCTACTATCTCTCCTCTACTTAAAACTTCATAATAAATTAAAATACTAACACTTCCTGAATTTATTTATTTATTTTGGTATTTTTAATAGAGATGGGATCTTGCCTTGTTGCCCAGGCTGGTCTCGAACTCCTGAGCCCAAGGGATCCATGTATCCAGCCACCCAAAGTGCTGGGATTATAGGCATGAGCCACCACACCCGGCTGACCCTTCCTGAATTTTAATACAATTATTTTATAATATTGCATAATATTTCATATATTTTAATATATATTTGAACCTTCAAAGAAAATAACTTTTACTCATAAATTATGAAAATACTTTTTGTGTTAATTGTTCTTTGTGGAAACCAAATTGCTTTTCTACTTGAGTAAAAAAAAAGAATAGGTAAAGATTCATATTTACTGGCCATTTCTGTCAGAATAACATGGAAATATTGCTTATCTTCATTATTAATCAAGCGATCGTGGAAGACTCTTTGGCATTCATGGCAAAAGAGTCTAAAGATCTGAATTTCTCCTCTTATTGTTCCTGGATCACATTGAAGGATACCTGTTTTTTAAGAAAAGAAAAAAAAAAAAGAAAAATTCTACATTTGTAGAATCTCCAGTAATAGTTTAATTAGGAAATCCTTAAGTACAACTTCACCCTCACATTGCCAAAAATGACTGCTTCCCTGGTGGATATACACATATACGAATAGTGACTTCATTTATTGATAACAACATTGGGACACATTATTTGACAAAGACATTTCTGTCCCTGTTTTGTGATGTTTCTTTAACTGAGCATGTGAAGTGGTCAGACTCCACCATGTAAGCAAGTGGATCCCATTGTTACATGAGCTGCAGTATGCTAAGTGAAGGGCCTCACCTTACTTTAAAATAGACTGAAGTATATGTATTTACTTATCTTGCAACTTTCCTCCTCCCAAGGCTTATACTGTTTTTGAAACTCCCATTTCTCTCTCTTTCCCAATGTCAGTCCTTTCCAAATGCCCCTGGCCCTTCCGGCTTCTACTAAGATTATTCTGAGTACTCATTTCATTAGTGTAAATTGCTATTGCAAACACAGTTCTAATAATTTCAAGTTACAATCAAAGCAACAATGTACAGGAATTCCTGGAAATGGTACTTCTCCACAGAGACCACCAATATGGGGCTCCTGACACTGTAGACGGGGGCAGGGAGAGTGTCTACTGTGCATGTGGACACACATAGCAGAGAGTGGGTACCACACAGCATGGTAGGTACTGCTCATGTTGCTTTGGAATACTAGAGTATTTCTGTAGATAATGATGCTACCTGTTTTTTGCATCTCATGTTTGTGTTTGTGTGTGTGTTTGACATATATGTTTCTTGAAATGCTTGAAGTTTTTTTTTTAATTATACTTTATGTTCTAGGGTACATGTGCACAACATGCAGGTTTGTTACATATGTATACATGTGCCATGCTGGTGTGCTGCACCCATCAACTTATCATTTACATTACGTATATCTCCTAATACTATCCCTCCCCCCTCCCAAATGCTTGAAGTTTTAATTATTTTCAGTTAATATTTGTAGAAATAAGGAAATTTCTAGGACTTTTGATGAAATGTGGAACCAAGGAGAAAGAGATTCAACATTGGAACTTCCTGTGTATTTTAAGATATGTCATTTCGGAAGTAAAGTGGATCCTGAATTTTGAAGCTCAAAAATTATCTTAAAAATAGCAATAGAAAGGCAATGGGGAAGGATAATAAATAAATGACAAGATTAGACAATGTCTGAGGATCAGTGAGTGAGTCTGAAGCAGTTCATGAAAGAAACGAAGTCATAGTCTAACGTTTTCTAGGAAAATTGAGTTCATGAATAGCAGGACTAAACTGCTAGTATAAGAGGGCATGATTTCAGTGGAGGAAGAGGAAAACAAATTATTTTGTCATCCTGTGGCAAGGATGGTGTGCCAGCTTTGAGAGTCCTTCAGGCTCTTGAAGGAGGAAGAAAAAGAAAAGAGTGACAGAGCTTTCAAATTGGGAGTTGGGAAGATCGGGAACCTGTGTGAGAACTGTGCATTAGGGAGGAGCAGGAGGGGTCTGCAGGGTTCTTAATGCCTAAGCTCCTGCCATGGGCCAGCATCTCTTAGTTCATTCCCAGACTTGTTAATGCACAACAGGTAGTGACTTAGATTGTGATGAAGACGGGAAGGAGAGCTAGCTTTCAAAGAGGCCAGTCATTGCTTCACAGGAAAGTACTCCACAGCTTCTACTTTGGCTACTTTGCAGATATTGAAAACAAACTTATAAATGTTAGTTAGAATCTTTTTAGAGAAAAAAAAAATATTGGCTGGGCACAGTGGCTCACGCCTGTAATCTCAGCACTTTGGGAGGCCGAGGCGGGTGGATCACCTGAAGTCAGTAGTTCAAAACCAGCCTGACCAACATGGCAAAACCCCGTCTTTACTAACAATACAAAAATTAGCTGGGCATGGTGGTGTGCACCTGTAATTCAAGCTTCTTGGGAGGCTGAGGCTGAAGAATCGCTTGAACCCAGGAGGTGGGGGTTGCAGTGAGCCGAGATCGCGCCACCACACTCCAGCCTGGGCAACAAGAGTGAAACTCTATCTCAAAAAAAAAAAAAAAAAAATTAAGAGTGGTGTAGAACAAAGGGCACTGGATGGGGAGTCTGGGAATGAAGCAGATCATGGAGCAACTAAGAGTTAGTGTCCTTGTATACAAAATCAGGGGAGATTTGTTTATTCGTCTAGACATTCATTCATTCAGTGCCAGGCCCAGTTAGGCACTGGGATACAGTGGTGAACTAAGCATACAGCCCTTGGGGAGCTGATGTCCTAATGGGAGAGACAGATACATAAACACACATATATGCAGAGAAATATGTGCGATATGATTACAGGTAATAGGAGCTATGAAGGGACATGGGAAAGTTTTGCTGAGGAGGTGACTTTGAGCAGGGAAAGTGAGCCATGTGCGTATCTGGTGTTAGAGCATTGCAAGTGACATACAGAGGTCCCTGGGCAGGCCCGATTTCAGGAATGGCAAGGAGGTGGCAGTAGCAAGGAGGAAAGTGGTAGGCAATGAAAGGGAGAGGGAACCCGGATCCGGATCACTCAGAGACTCAACACAGGCAGGTGCTGGAAGCAGCCACAGGAGGGTCTCAGCAGGGCCCATGGTTGGCTGCTGTGCAGAGGGCAGAGCTTGGTCCCTTTGAACAGGGTAAATGGACAACTGGAAGCAGGAGATTAGAGAGGAGGTTAGAGGGGTAGTGGATGGAGTGGTGAGGAGTGGTTAGATTAGGGATATATTCTGAAAATAAAGCTGTCAGGATTATTCATGGATTGCACAGGGGTTTTCAAGGTTCCTGGTGAGAGCAACTAATGGTAGTCTCCTCTGGGGCTGGGGTACGTATGGCCAAGGTGGAGGGGAAAAGCAAGAGTTCCGTTTAGACATGCCAATGTAGCAGGCCAGCTGGATGCCTGAGGGCGCACACTGAGAAAGAAGCTGGATATGCAAGTCAGACTCTTAGAGTAGGGGTGGGAGCTGGAGGCAGGCACTCCAGTGCCATCTCTGAGTAGACGGTATTTGACGATACAGAATTGACCAGAATTACTGAGGGAATATGTGTGTAGATCTGAAGACCGAGCCCTGTGGCCCCAACATTTTGAGGTAGGGAAGAGGAGGAGCAGCTATCAAAACAGACTGAGCGACAGTGGGCAGCGAAGGAGGACCGCAGGAGAGCCTGCCCTGGACCACTGGAGAAGGTGGGGAGGGGCGAGTTGTGTGGACACTGCTGTGAGGTTAAGGTGCCGCTGATAGCTGACCAGTGAATCCGAGCAGATGGAGACAGGACTCAGGTAGAGTGCAGTGTTGGGTATCACACTTTGATTGACATATATTGAAGGGAGAACTGGAGGTAGTAAGTTAGACAGGGAGGAGAGACCATACTTTAAGAGGTCTTTCTAGAAAGAGCAGAGAAATGGGAGGGGTACCATCAGGGGATATGGGACTTACAGAAATTTTTTTTTTTTTCAGATGGGAAATATGATAGTGGCTTTTTATGCCATTAGGCATGATCCAATAAAAGAGGAAACTTTGAAGATGAGAAGAGAAGTGGGAATAATAGCAAAATCCTTGAATAGACAGGAGGGTACTGGGTTCGGTACTAGAAGGAGCACTGGCACTGATAGATGCAGGGGCAGCTCAGCCCAAGGAAGGAAGATGCAGGTTGTCTGGGAGATTTAGAGGCAGCCCTGGTCCAATTGCTTCTATTTTTTTTCAGTGAAAGACAAGTAATCAGCAGGGAGTGAGAAATGAGAGGCAGTGTTGGCCATGTGAAATAGTTGTAAAGCACTCAGCCTGAACAGGAACAGGTGATGGGATTTCTGGGTGAGTCACAGAAAACTGCATACATACAATGTTACTGAGAGATTTGGGGGCCAATGGAAAAGAAGGGAGGGTGCAGATAAGAAAATGAGGGTTCAGTACACTACCTTGCACACATTTGGATAAGTCCCTCAAGTTAAAGATGTAATGGGACTTGGCAGGTGTTGGCAGGAGGTCAACACTCATTTTCTTATAAATCTCAACTGAGGCTTCTACAATGCTTGATGCAGTTTGCTTTACAGCTGGTGGAAAGTCACTCAGGAAACCATTTAAGATGGCCTAGAATCAGAAACATAATATGAGACGATCAGATTTATTTTAAACCAAATATCTATCTTTTAAGTACTCCAGATGACATATTTTCTAATGACAGAAAGCCAAATTCCAACACAAAGTCTTCTGGTATCAAAGCTCTTCTGCTTATTTCAGAAAACATTCTCGAGGATGCACTCACTCCTGTCTTCTGTGATTGTTTTGTGAGGCCTGAGTGGCATTCATATCTGACTAGTGAATTTACATGAATGTACTCTCAAGTAATTTAGACCTCTGCTTGAGGTGAGTCCAAGGGGTCATCAAGAAGGGCACAAACCCACCTAAAAAAGAACAGAAACCCTCTCTCTCACTTTTATGGACGAATGACCACCACTCTCAAAGATTTTCATCTTCATGTATATTTCAAATGTGACTTACTTGCAATGGTGAACTCCTTCACATTCAGCTTCCCCATTTCAGTAGCTGGCCATTCCCTCCTAAGCTCAGATCAGGAGCTTGGAAGTCTCTGTAGACACCTCCCATTCTCTGTCCCGCACGATCAATCTTGAACACATTTCTTGGGTCTGTTTGCTTCTCTCTGTTTCCCTGGACATCACCCCATTCTGGGCTACACTCTTTTAAATCTGGGTTTCTCCCCTCTCTCCTTCACTCTGGCCTCTCCACTTCCATCCTGGTCTCCCTGCCGGTCCACCCTTCCCCCAGCTCCCTCACTTCACCCCTCCCTTCCATTGCTCCCTGTGTCCCCGCCACACTAGTCTGAACACCCGCGCTCCTTCCCATCTCAGGCCCCTGCACTACTGCTCCCCTATCTCTGTGCCTAGCCCTCTCTGCTTGGCAGGTGCCTTTTCAGACTTCATGTTTTAGGTTACATGCCATCTCTCCAGAGAGGCCTTTCCTGATCGCTCAATCTAAAACAAGTCCTCCCATCAGTCTCTCTGATCTTCTCATCCATAACATCACAACTTGAACATGTGTATTTATTAGCTAGTCCTTGACCCCCAAGTGCTTGGAAAAATCATTATTGTTTTTTAAATAGATAAATTCTTATCACCATTAACCCTGGGGTAACTCATGGGAGAAGTCACCAGAATGCATATCGATGTTTGCAAGTTAGTCCAATCTGAAGTTGTGACTTCAGATTTGGTGTCATATATGAGATCTTTTGAAATAAACCTGAGTATTTGTTTTCAGTGGGCCACCTGTTTAACATTTGCTTTAACTTGTGAGGATGACCTCTTTAGGTATCCCCTCCTGGGACCCCAACATGAGTTTAACATACTCCACATGGTCTGTATTTTATGTAGGACCATCCCAAACCCAATCTTTAAATTTGATGAAAATCTGTCCATTTGTATGTGTATGATGGAGAATAGACAAGCTGATAATTTTATCTATATATATGTTATAGGTAGGTAAAAAGCTCCAGCCTTCTCTTCTCCATGACACAAATACAAATACAAATACAGTTTCTAACATATGCACGAGTAACTGTGTGTCTGTATCTAGATATATCATTCATCTATTCATTATCTGCATCCGTGGAAGATCCATGAGGACAGGGATGATATACTAATGTCAGGCGTATGGAAGGTGCTCAACAAATATTTGTTTAATGAATGAATTAAAGGCTACTAAATTGATATCCATACATTAAAATGAGCATATCATTATAAAATTTACTGAGGACCACAGCCTGATATTTTACTTAAGGATCTGGCTTACATGATCTGCCTGGCAACTTTGCAAAACTCTTACTAAGAACATGCACACAAGACACAGCCAGATTTGTCAGTTTTGGGAGAAGGATTCTTTGGCATAAGCACATTATCACTAGTTTATGGAGCCAATCATGGTTTTCAGTTACTGCTGTTATAGCTTTCTAACTAGAAATTTCATTAAATTTAATTTACCTGGTTGTGTGCTGTTCAGTTCACCCTTGGAGTGTATAGTGATGCATATTTTGGCACATACATTTCCAATAAGTAAACACTCAGGTTTGTGTGAACTGTGTGGTCCAAGAAAGAGTCACTTATAATGTACATATTCCAACTGAGCAAACCGTGACTGGTTATTAGTGATGCACTCCCTGCATATATGCACTGATTAACTAATTTGCAATAGACTGTCAAAGAAAGTACAATGATAGGACTAATTGTGTTAACACGAATAGGTGATTGAAAACATTATATATAATATACATGTACTATTTAGATTCATAGGCTTCTTTTATATAGTAGAAATAAATCTATTTATATATGTTGCTAACAATAAATTAGCTTATTGATTTTGCTCTTCTTCAATTCTTGACTGCATCCAAGTTCTTTCTCCTCCAAACAGTAATGAAGGACAGGACAGATGGGTGATGAATTATTGGGTCCTGCTTAGGTGAGCTGTGATGAAAAATGAAGTTTGAGATCCATGGGCCTAGAGCAAGTTCTTTTTTCCTACAGGCAAAATACCCTGTCCGTTGTAATGACAGCAATATTCTTTCCCACCTGAATTCAGTCCAACCCGGTAGGTAGCCTCCAGAATCTCGCAGTTTTGCACGTATCATTTCTATTTCCCCTTATAGTTAGTGTGGGTTTTAAATGTAAACCTGTAAAGTTACAGAGGGAAGAAGCAGCTCTATCACAGCCAGTTTTCAGCTGTGATGTGCTTGCTGGATGATGTTCCCATGGGTGACACATTTCCATGGACATGATAATCCCACAGGAGGTTGAGAGTTGGGGACCATGTCTCTTTCCCAGTGGCCCAGACTTCACTGTATTCTTCTCACCCAC
Source organism: Colobus angolensis palliatus (assembly GCF_000951035.1). Taxonomy (NCBI): domain Eukaryota; kingdom Metazoa; phylum Chordata; class Mammalia; order Primates; family Cercopithecidae; genus Colobus; species Colobus angolensis. The sequence goes on along the minus strand of NW_012112919.1, from coordinate 5,924,830 downwards.
AAAATAGAAATCATTCCATTTTGGAATGATGAAGAATGACGTTTTTGTAGTCATAACCCTGAATCTGCTTTAACTTAATAAAAAATGAAACAATTTGCAAATTCAGTTTCTTCTAACCAGGCATAAATTTCTTGAGACACCCCTCACCACTCATCACATCACAGTGGATCTGTGGTGTGGTTGGGAATCACGCACTTCAAACTTCAAAATATAAATATAAAAGTTCTCAGAAAAACTGTGCAGGGGCTTAGACAACCCCTTTAATGGCTTTGGTGGTTCCTGTTATGTCTTGTTCTATACTCTGGTGCTTAATTATAGGAGCTAAGCTCCCATCCTTTCATATTTTCTAAAACACTCTCCCAAAGTTCTTCAAAATGTGGCAGTTTTTATATATCTTTGTGGCATTGCTCCTAAACAGCTTATTGGAACTACTTCAATTTATTAAAAATAATTTCCCACAGAAATAAGCTATTTAAATACAAACAGAAAACTCCTTTCCACGTACTGAAGGTTGTATACATGTGGAGTCTGTCCCTCTTGAGAGGGCTTCCATTGGAAGAAGTCGATGCTGGTAATTGCCACATCCTTGGGCATCACTGTCCACATCACTGTCATCAGCTTCTCCAGGCCAGTCACCTGAACTGTCTTATTCTACCTTTGCGCACACCTTACCATTTCCTGCCTCTGCAGTTGCATTCACCCAGCACTTCCTGTTCCTAAGATCCGTTCCTCCCTGTCAATTCCCAGTATCCCCAAGCCTCAGCTCACAATCTCTCTTGTCTAAGAAACCTTTGCAGGTTGGGTATGTGGGGCTTTAGTCATGCTGCTTCATATTCTCTTATTGTTCTACTCAAAATAATGCCTCACAATCTGTTGAGCACTTGTAGGGCAGGTGCTATTATTTTTCCCATATAAAGGATGGAGAAGTAGCCCTTTAGGGAAGTTAGTACAGGTGGACAAAATATAGGTTATTTTCTTTGTGAGAGTGGCCAAGGAGATGAGTTCTGTTTTAGGTGTCTTAAGCTTGAGCTCTCTGGCATATCAGGTGCCAAGTTTGGTGGCAAGTGGACACACAGACCTGGTGGTTAGGTATGAGATGAGCACAAAGGCAGGGGCTGGGTAGTGATGAGATCTACTAAGAACTGTGTGTGCAGTGCTAAGTGGCAGGGACCTAAGACGCAGCCTTCTCTAAAGGTAGGGGTTTTGTTTGCACAATCTTTCTGCATTTCTAGAACTCTCTGAGACCAACAGATACAGAAGGCAGTGATGCAAATGCCTGCCAGCTACTCTCCAGGAGTCCATATTTACCTGCTTCCTGCTCGGGAAAGAGATGGATAGATGGACTCCTTAGAAACACAAGATACCACTTTGATTGTGGGAGGCTTGGAACACATATATTTTCTTTTCCCCCTTTTGCCTAAGTTAGAATCAACACTCACCTGAAAAATCTGTTTCAGACTGTGATCTGAGGGCACTGGGAGGCACAGCATGCTGAAATGTCTGATGAAGCGGGGAGTCACAGGGTTGCGGCCACCGCCTGGAGGTGCACATGCCGATACAATTGTTACATCCTGTGTGCAGAGAAATCCACTTGGATCACTCAGCAGAGAACGAAATGAGACCTGCCTATCCCAATGGTAGGAATTCCCAAATGCCAGCATTGCATTACATTTTTTGTGCATGTTAAATGACTTCTCACAATCACTCCAAGAGACCACTATACTTACACCTATTTTATAGATTAAAAAACCAAGGCCCTGGATGGTTAAATAAGTTGCTCAAGGTCACTTAGCTGATTCATCTACTTCATATAAATACCTTTATGTGAAACTGTAATCTTAAAAACTTTGTTATCTGAAGATAAAATATAGCCACTCTTTCAACAAATATTCATTATTCATGGTAGTTAAGTTTAGTAAAATTGCCTGGAGCACTGGATTAGTGGATACTGAACCATCGTTCCTAGGGTTAGGTTTCTGTGAGTCTCTGTGATGACATTTTTGTCAACTGACCAATACATAACTTTGTTTTATGTGCGTTTCTGTTTAAAACGCCTTATTTTATATTGTTGAGTCATTAACATTGAACTCATGGACCACAGCACTATTACTCATGCCTAAATGAAATTTATCAAATTCATTCATTTTTTTCAGTAAGGCACATCACAGCCTTTTTGTATTTAGGAATAGTAGACAGCACTTTAGCACTACACTTGGGCCATTTTAAATGGCAGAATCACCAACAGAAGGCATAAAAATGTGAAAATGTGGCCTCCAGTAGACTGTGAAAAGGGCAGTTGTTTACATCATGAGAGCTGAAAAAGAAGGCAGAGTGTTGTCTTGTTCCACCTCATCGGGGAACTGTGGGTTGGATGGCTAGAATTTTTCGCCACTCCGTACATGTCTGCAAAAGACAGAATAAGTGCTATGAATATTGATTTTGCAGTTACAAATTTTTGTGAGCAGGTGAATCTTCAAACATGGAATCCACAAATAGCCTGGGCTATTGTGAATTAAATGGAAAGCAAAAGCCCTGTGGGTCTAATGGAGAGAACATGCCACCTATTCCATCTGAAAGCAGCTTTAGTGGGAAGGACAGAGGTTAATAAATCAATGATCTTAAAAATAAATGTGCAACTTTGGGAGGCTGAGGCAGGCAGATCACTCGAGTCCAGGAGTTCAAGACCAGGTTGAGCAACGTGACGAAATCCTGTCTCCACTAAAAATTCAAAAAATTAGCCAGGCATGGTGGCATGAGCCTGTGGTCCCAGCTACTCGGGGGGGCTGAGGTGGGAGGATTACTTGAGCCCTGGAGGTTGAGGCTGCAGTGAGCCTCTATTGTGCCAGTGCAGTCCAGCCTCAGTGACAGAATAAGACCCTGTCTCAAAAATAAAATAAAATAAAATTGCAATAAAAATCACAGTAAGTTTTTTGAAGGAAAGGATATAATGCTGAGGCAATGCTTGATGGGGGAACCTTACTTAGTCTGTGGGTCAGAGAAGATTTGGCCAAGGAAATGGTACTTGCAGTGGAGAGCTGGAAGCTGACAGGAGCAGAAGACAAGGCCATAGGGGTGAAGGGAGCAGATGCATTTCTGGCAAAGGGAAGAGTGTGTGCCAATTCCTTTGGTAGGAGGAAGAATCTGAAGACCAAGAGGAAGGCACTCTTGATCTCAGCTCTACAGTACCAAGGCTTGAGGTGGTACCAAGGCTGTTTCTATGTGAATCAGTTCCAATAAACAACGGCTTACTACGTACAAGGTATTAAGCTTAGCAGGGGCCATAAAGATGAGGGAGATGGCGGTCAGGAGCTCAGAGTCTAACATGAAGGAATGCAATACAAGATGAGCACATTAACAGCTGTGACTCAAGATGGAATGTGAAGGCCATAAAGACACACACAGTGCTCCATGCGGGTGAAAGAGGAGCTCACACTGGAAATGGGGGTTTAAGGAAAGACCTTGTGAGCAAGGCAATTTGGAGATGGGCCTTGAAGGAGTACGAGGATTACAAGGGAAGAGCTGGAGAGAAGGGCCCTTTCAGGTAGAGGACACTATCACAAAGGCATGCGGTGGAGGATATGGGTGCATTCAGGAGACATCAAGCCTTCTGCCTCAGTGGGACTGTGGGACATGTGCAGGGAGCAGTAAAAGACCCTTGGATCAGAGCAGCCATTCACAGCCATATGTGGGAGCCTCAGAGTGCCAGGGCAAGGCATTTCCATGTGATTTGTTTGGCAGAGAGGAGCCACTGAGCACTGGCCTGGTGGGAGGTTTGGCAGTCATTCCCTTCCCACCCTCATCCCCATGGCACTGAGTCAGGGGAATTCTAAACCTGCAAAGGGCATGTGATATTCTCTCCTCACTGCATTGTTGGGAAGATAAAGTTAGATAAAATTATTTGGAAAGTAAAAAAACCTTATATGCAAAAGACTGCTTTCTTTATAAAGAGGCCTAATTACATTCTCTTTTTAGGAAAGGTTTTCCTGTTTTAATACAGGCTGTAAATACAGTCTGGAAGAAGAAAACTGCTTACTGCTTTCCAGGAACTGAATACAGGTTCATCTTCCATCCGGGACTTCCTGTGTTGGTGAATGAGGCCCCTTTCTCAGGACCTACTACTTCCGTCCCCATCAGTTTTCACCTCTGCACAGCTTGAACCCTCTCTTCAGTCTCCATTTATCTCTCTGCCTCTTACACTCATCTTATTTTTCACTTCAAAGAATGTTTATGCCTTACTTAAGCTCTCATTTTGATAGACAGAAAGTGCTCTACCTGGATTTCCCAGGGAACTGGAGCTTAGCAACGTGGGCAGGGAGGAATCTTAGCTGAAATCACATATTCAGAAGCCGAACGGCCTGGGCTCTAATCCCAGTTTTGCCACTTACGAGTAGTATGACCTTGGACCAGTCACATAACTCCACACTCTTGGCCTATTTCTTGATCTAAAAAACAAGGCTGATAGCATTATCTGTCTTGTAGGGATGCTGGGTGCTAGCAGGTGGGAAACACTTAGAATAGTGCCTGGTACAAATATTTGTTTTTATTGTGAGCAAAACTAAGCATGCCCTGTGCCCTCTTCTTCTCAAGCGTATTGGTTTCTGCTCTCCAGAACAGAAATGGGGCAGTCAGCCTAGGTTCCCCCTTCTCCCTCTTGACTCCATACCCCACCTGTGATGGTTAATACTGAGTATCAACTTGATTGGATTGAAGGATACAAAGTATTGATCCTGGATATGTCTGTGAGAGTGTTGCCAAAGGAAAGTAACTTTTGAGTCAGTGGGCTGGGAAAGGCAGAATCACCCTTAACCAACCCTTAAATTGTGGGCACAATCTAATCAGCTGCCCATGGAGCTAAACTATAAGGAGGCAGAAAAATGTGAAAAGAGTGACTGGCCTAGCCTCCCAGCCTACATCTTTCTACCATGCTGGATGCTTCCTGCCCTTGAACGTCGGACTCCAATTTCTTCAATTTTGGAGGCTGGACTGGCTGTCCTTGCTTCCCAGTCTGCAGATGGCCTATTGTGGGACGTCATGATCATGTGAGTTAATACTTCATAAACTCCCTTTTATGTATATATATCTATTCCGTTAATTCTGTCCCTGTCAAGAACCCTGACTAATACACCACCAGTCCTGCTGATCTGCCTTCTGGCTTCTAAACCCTTCTGACCACATGCATCACCCCAGGAGGTTCGACCCTCATCTCTTGTCCTCTAGGCTACAGCAGTTGCCTCTGTTCTTGCTTCCTTTTTAGCCCATCCCTCCCCTGCAGCCAAGGGAATCTTTCCATAAAATTTCCTTCAGCAGCTCCTCAGCACTTACAGGATAAATCCAGTTTCCTCCTCATGGGCCCACAGCACCATGGGATGTGACTTCTGCCTCTCCTGTTGCTTTGGTGCTCATATTTCACACCACCTTAGTATTTTACATTCCTGCTTTGGGGGTATAAAACGCTCCCTTTCTCTGCTTTGGCATGCATGCCTTCAGAATCCAGCTCCAACATCACTTCTGGGAGGCTTCTCCCATCCTCAACCCAGCCCCACCCCTGAAACTCTCCTGTCTCTCCCCTCTCACCACT
>NW_012112919.1:5908519-5913722 GCF_000951035.1 Colobus angolensis palliatus | reverse complement strand
AAAAAAAAAAAGAAAAAAAGAAATGTCTGTCCACCCTCTGAAGCGCTCTGGGAGGCAAGGACTGTTTCACTTGTTCATGCATCTCCTGAATCAAACATGGCAAAAACTCAATATAGACTGAATGCATTGAATTACAAGGAGGAAAAACCAAGGCCACATGTTACGGGCTGAATTGTGTCCCCTGTCCCCAAATCATATGTTGAAGTCCTAACTCGGCATCTCAGAATGTGGCTGTATTTGGAAATAGGGTCTTTAAAGATGTGATAAGCTAAAATGAGGCCACTAGGGTAAGCCCTAATCCAGCATGATGGGTGTGCTTATAAGAGGAGATTTGGACACAGACAGACACAGAGGGAAGCTCATATAAAGACATAGGGAAAGAGTGTTCAGAAGAAACCAATCCTGCAGACACCTTGTTCTTAGACGTCTAGTCTTCAGAATTATGAGAAAACAAACTTCTGTTGTGTAAGCCACCCCATTTGTGGTACTTTGCTATGGTAGTCTCACAAAGTATACATCATATTTCCTTGACATTTAAATTTAAGCACACCAAGTAATTTAAAAGCTAAAGTAACCTGTATTTCTTTCCAAAATAATTTGTTTCTGTCATAAAATCCCCCAAAATCTTGATACTGCCGAAGTAATTCAATCGGAGGCTGAGAGCCATAGCGATCCAGTCTGGGCATGTTTAAATCATCAACAAAAATCACAATTCGTTTGTTTCCCGGTGCTCCTAGGGAAATAAAATTAATTTAATTTAAGAATTATGATTTTCCCCTAGAAAATGTAAGACAAAGCTAGGGTATGACTTTGGACTCAATGACATCCTATAGGTCATGAAGAGCTCAGTTCTGAGTCCTGCCCGGAGGAAGAGACTTCCTTCTGGCCCCACCCAGGCCCTTGCAGGAAGATGTGCTCCCGGTCAGGACATCCACGTTGTCATGCCAGGTGGCCCCTTATCCTCACTGTCAGGGCACAAGATGGTGGCCTCTCTCCAGGAAGAAGTGAACTTTTCTCTGTCTCAGCCACTGCCCTCAGCAACTGTGCGGCTTAGGCATGAGTGAGGAACATCAGTTTCTTTCCATGGTAGGAAGAGGAAGAATGCCAAATTTTCCTTTCATAAATGTCATCACAGCACCCTCACAGGGAAAACAGATTAGATATTCAAAAGCATCCTGATCACATCAAAGGGAAATCCAGTGCAGTGGGGCTCCACAATGCCACATTTAAATAAATATACACACATTAGAAATACACACATTAGAAAAAGGAATGAGTGATAGCAGAGGAAAGAGAAACCCGAAGGGCAAATAGCCATGTCTCTGCAGTTGGGATAATTATGGGAGTTGATTCCAAGGCAAACTGAGTGATTCACTCCATCCTGTGGCCCCCTGGAAGCCAAGTAGCAGGATGGGGGGGCAAGGAAGGGGTCTAAGAGAAATCTTTGTAAAAATTTGGGGCCTCCACCAGAAAATAGACTGGCATCTGTTGCCCCTTGCCTACCTGAGCAGGAGAGAGGGGACAGAAAGAGGAGGCAGTGAAGCAGCTGGCAGCACCATTGTTTGGCATGACACGGCCTGCTAGATGGTGGGCAATGTGGGAGGCAGCTAAGCCTGAGCCCTGACTGGTGCACCACCCCAGAGACTGTGGACTGAGCAAATAGGCCCCAGTTGCAAGAGGCTGCAGATGGACTGCTGGAGAGTGAGGGCTGAGGTCCTGACTCCCACCCACAGGGAAACTTCCAGTGGTGAGGCCAATGCCTGACCTACAGTTCTTTTGGGAGTTGCTTACAAGAGCCCACTCCTGAAAGCCTGCCTCACAGACGGCATGGACACCACTCAGTGCCAGCTACAGAAGCAGGGACCAGCCACAGAGAGGCCCATCTGAGCACTGGTTAGAGACAAGAAACTTGTCCTTTCCTCCTTCTTCTCCATTCCCTGCATACTCCAGCCTCCTACAGGGAGGTTGGGGAAGAGTGACGAGCATCCCATGACCCCTTCACCTCCAGTATGTACCTGCAGCCACAAACCTGGCTTATGACAGAGGAGAGGAGGAACTTTGAATTGGGTATTGGATTGAAGCTTAGACTGGCCCAGACTCCAAATGTCTGAAGGTGACCAGAAAGTTATGCCAGTTATCTAAGCAGTTAATAAGGGAGGGTGGGGAAGCTACCACAAAACCTGGCTGAAAGTACTGACTGAAGAAAAAACCAAAACAGTCTCATACTTATTCCTCAGAATTCAGATAATCCAATGTGCCAAATATACAGAGGTTTGTTTATTTTAAATAAGGTGAAATCAGTGCATGTTGGAAGAACCTGGGTGTAGAGAGGGAGAGCCATGGAGTGGCAGAGATTGAAGATGTTCTGAGTTGAAGGTGATGAAGGTGATGATAGAAATAAATGACTTGCTTGGCAACACTAAGACATCTACATAGCTAGCATAAAAATGCCATCAACAGAATCACCTTTACAAGTAAATTAAGCAAATAAAATATCCAATTGTCATTTTATTACATGTACTATTTATGTAATTTATTAGCTTAATGAATAATTTCTGTGGGACAAACTAAAATAATGATTCTTACCTAGAATATTTTTTCTTTTTCTCTCCAGTTTTGACTCAATGATCTCCTGTGTCGTTGCAGATGAAGTTTGAGCAGAAAAATTCAGATAAACAGGGACATAACCAGCTGATTCTTGAATTTTATTTAGCAATCCTTTTGCAATCACAGACTTAAATTAAAATAAGTTAATTAATGTCACATCAATATAATCTCTTTCAGTTATATCTGTAATAATTTGGCACAATAAGTAAGAAACACAATAAAAAGAGAGAGGTTAAAGCCAGATTGAAATGTCTGCTTTCTCTTACTGGAGATTCCGTTTAGTTATATTTTTCAGAACCAAAGAGATATTCTAATCTGCACTATCTTAGCAAAACGTTTTAATTTAATTTCATGCCAAAATCCATCTTGGCTACTCTTCAAGCCAATTTATGAAAAGAGTCACAGAAAGATGCAAATTTCTTTTAGAATAAATTTTTTGGGAAACAGTGAAATTTTACGTGGATTCTCCAAAACTTACAAGCCTCATCAGTATTCCTCCCTCCATTCTACTTTAACAAAAAACCCCAGATAATCAAGGATACCATTGTTGTATCAGATATAAGTGAACAGGTAGGAGGGGATGGGCTGATCTCTATCAACAGTCTTTTGGGAATGCAAACTCCTCTGGCCAGTTCCCATCCAACCAGTGCAGTGGCAGCCCCCAAAACACCAAGGAATAAAACATAAAAGCCCCTAAACACAAATACTGGCCTACAGGGCTCTCTAGTTCATACAGTATCAACTCCAAGAATGCATTCAGAAACCGGCAAACTTTAGAACAATTCCTAGGATCAATATAGATTCAGCATAACACTCTTCCTGCAAAAGCGCTAAAAGCTAAAAAAAAATTCCTCTCAGAAATAATATTACTTCTGGTGCTAACAATTTTAAGTCCACCATGCCCTCACATTTGGAGAGGACTTCTTGTTTGATGTAAGTTTCCTACCTTGCCCACTCCAGTTATTCCAGTAAACAACACAGAATGCTTGACTGCCAGTAGTTTTTCCATTAGGTACCCATAGCGCACTGTGTCAGTTGTGGGGACAAGCATTTCAAAAAATGGAACATCTCCGTTGTATTTGAAGGTAGGTATGATTCGTTCCCAGGGATCCAACCGTTTGGTGTCAAAGTCCATATGAATGCTCCACAGATCACCAGAACTGGGAAGCTAAAGTACAAAATTAAACACCACTTTCAATAGGGAATAAGCAATATTGACACACAGTAGTAGATATATTTATATAGAAACAAAGGCAGTGAAAAAACCTAAATGGATTTGGATTTCTTTTTTCTTTGTAGATACATAGTTATTTAGGTATCTGAGACTAGTGATTTAAACCAAATCATGCAACACAATGCATGAAAATACCTGTTATAGCGATTATATTAAAACCCATGTCAGAACTGTAAAGCATTTTTAATTAAATTTAACATTCAGGGGCTTACTCTATGCCAAATACTATCTCTGATGCTGAGGACAAGTGCTGAATGAGATCCAGCCTCTGTCTTCAATGACCTGGTAATCCCCCTGAGGGACATAAGCACTTCAGTTAATACCCATGGGGAAATAAGGGCTCTAAAGGAGTTTATTACAATCACACACACACACACACACACACACACACACACACACACACACACACACACACACACAGTGATGGCTCATTTCTACTTGCAGGGGAGTTATGGTGATGGCTACAGATTCAGGAAGGCTTCCAGGGGTGGTAATGCTACAACTCAGACTTGAAGAACAAGCTGGAGTCAGATGGGCAAAAAAGGGATGGCATGGGGTGGGAAAGAACGGGTTCAGGATTCAGACTAAAAAAACAGGATTAGAAGTCTGATGCCATGGAAAATATGGTGTATGCTGGGAAGCACGAGAGCGCTGCATACAGTGAGACGAGGCTGGAAATACAGATGGGCCAAGTTTTAAAAGCTTTACTTTTTAAAGATCTTAGAGCAACAGTTCAGTGTGGGATTCTAAGCAGGTAGGTAACATAATCAGATTGCATTTCAGAAGTTTCATTCTGGCAGCTGTACAGAGCAATATTGCTTCAAGGTGATTTGACAGTGACTTTTAGTAAGAAATTCATTTTTCATTGTGACTCTGTACATACATATATATGTGTATCTACAAACATGTAAAATATTTACCTCTACTATGTGCAATTCACTCTACTTTTTTTTTAATTGTTATCCAGAATCAAAGGTTTTTTTTTTTTTTTATTATACTTTAAGTTCCAGGGTACATGTGCACAATGTTCAGGTTTGTTACATATACGTTGGTGTGCTGCACCCATTAAATCATCATTTAAATTAGTTATATTTCCTAATGCTATCCCTCCTCCCTCCCCCACCCCACAATAGGCCCCAGTGTGTGATGTTCCCTGCCCTGTGTCCAAGTGTTCTCATTGTTCAATTCCCACCTATGAGTGAGAACATGCGGTGTTTGGTTTTCTATCCTTGTGATAGTTTGCTCAGAATGATGGTTTCCAGCTTTGTCCATGTCCCTACAAAGGACACGAACTCATCCTTTTTTATGGCTGCATAGTATTCCATGGTGTATATGTGCCACATTTTCTTAATCCAGTCTATC
>NW_012112919.1:5906329-5907005 GCF_000951035.1 Colobus angolensis palliatus | reverse complement strand
CTTTAAAGTAGTTTTTTCCAATTCTGTGAAGAAAGTCATTGGTAGCTTGATGGAGATGGCATTGAATCTATAAATTACCTTGGGCAGTATGGCCAATTTCACAACATTGATTCTTCCTATCCATGAGCATGGAATGTTCTTCCATTTGTTTGAGTCATCTTTTATTTCACTGAGCAGTGGTTTGCAGTTCTCCTTGAAGAGGTCCTTCACATCCCTTGTAAGTTGGATTCCTAGATATTTTATCCTTTGAAGCAATTGTGAGTAGGAGTTCACTCATGATTTGGCTCTCTTGTTAGTCTGTTATTGGTGTATAAGAATGCTTGTGATTTTTGCACATTGATTTTATATCCTGAGACTGTTGAAATTGCTTATCAGCTTACAGAGATTTTGGGCTGAGACAGCGGGGTTTTCTAAATATACAATCATGTCATCTGAAAACAGGGACAATTTGGCTTCCTCTTTTCCTAATTGAATACCCTTTATTTCTTTCTCCTGCCTGATTGTCCTAGCCAGAACTTCCAACACTATGTTGAATAGGAGTGGTGAGAGAGGGCATCCCTGTCTTGTGCCTGTTTTCAAAGAGAATGCTTCCAGTTTTTGCCCATTCAGTATGATATTGGCTGTGGGTTTGTCATAAATAGCTCTTATTATTTTGAGATATGTCCCATCAATACCT
>NW_012112919.1:5899524-5901129 GCF_000951035.1 Colobus angolensis palliatus | reverse complement strand
TTGGGGAAGTTCTCCTGGATAATATCCTGCAGAGTGTTTTCCAACTTGGTTCCATTCTCCCCATCAGTTTTCAGGTACATCAATCAGATGTAGATTTGGTCTTTTCACGTAGTCCCCTATTTCTTGGAGACTTTGTTCATTTCTTTTTACTCTTTTTTCTCTAAACTTCTTTTCTTACTTCATTTCATTCATTTGATCTTCATTCACTGATACCCTTTCTTCCACTTGATTGAATTGGCTGCTGAAGCTTGTGTATCCATCATGTAGTTCTCGTGCCATGGTTTTCAGCTCCATCAGGTCATTTAAGGTCTTCTCTATGCTGTTTATTCTAGTTAGTCATTTTTCTAATCTTTTATCAAGGTTTTTAGCTTCTTTGCGATGGGTTCGAACATCCTCCTTTAGCTCGGAGAAGTTTGTTATTACTGATCGTCTGAAGCTTTCTTCTCTCAACTCGTCAAAGTCATTCTCCGTCCAGCTTTGTTCCATTGCTGGCAAGGAGTTGCGTTCCTTTTGAGGAGAAGAGGTGTTTGATTTTTAGAATTTTCAGCTTTTCTGCTCTTGTTTCTCCCCATCTTTGTGGTTTTATCTACCTTTGGTCTTTGATGATGGTGATGTACAGATGGGGTTTTGGTTTGGATATCCTTTCTGTTTGTTTTTTTCCTTCTAACAGTCAGGACCCTCAGCTGCAGGTCTGCTGGAATTTGCTGGAGGTCCACTCTAGACCCTGTTTGACTGGGTATCACCAGTGGAGGCTGCAGAACAGCAAATATTGCAGAATGGTAAATGTTGCTGACTGATCCTTCCTCTGGAAGCTTCATCTCAGAGGGACACTCAGATGTATGAGGTGTTGGTCGGCCCCTACTGGGAGATGTCTCCCAGTTAGCCTACTCAGGGGTCAGGGACCACTTGAGGAGGCAGTCTGTCCATTCTCAGATCTCAAACTCTGTGCTGGGAGAACCACTACTCTCTTCAAAGCTGTCAGACAGGGACGTTTAAGTCTGCAGAAGTTTCTGCTGCCTTTTGTTCAGCTATGACCTGCCCCCAGAGGTGGAGTCTACAGAGGCAGAGAGGCATTCTTGAGCTGCGGTGGGCTCCACCCAGTTAGAGCTTCCTGGCTGCTTTGTTTACCTACTCAAGCCTCAGCAATGGTGGACGCCCCTCCCCAAGCCTTGCTGCTGTCTTGTAGTTCAGTCTCAGACTGCTGTGCTAGCAGTGAGCGAGGCTCTGTGGGCATAGGACCCTCTGAACCAGGTGTGGGATATAATCTCCTGGTGTGTCGTTTGCTAAGACTGTTGGAAAAGAGCAGTATTAGGGTGGGGGTGTCCCGATTTTCCAGGTACTGTCTGTCATGGCTTCCCTTGGCTAGGAAAAGGAATTACCCAACTCCTTGTGCTTCCTGGGTGAGGCGATGCCCCATCCTGCTCTGTGGGCTGCACCCACTGTCTGACAAGCCCCAGTGAGATGAACCCAGTACCTCAGTTGGAAATACAGAAATCACCTGTCTTCTGTATCGCTCATGCTGGGAACTGTAGACTGGAGTTGTTCCTATTTGGCCATCTTGGAACCTCCTCAATTGACTCTATTTTCTATTCTTTTTTTTTTTTT
>NW_012112919.1:5897782-5899474 GCF_000951035.1 Colobus angolensis palliatus | reverse complement strand
TGGGAGATGTCTCCCAGTTAGCCTACTCAGGGGTCAGGGACCACTTGAGGAGGCAGTCTGTCCATTCTCAGATCTCAAACTCTGTGCTGGGAGAACCACTACTCTCTTCAAAGCTGTCAGACAGGGACGTTTAAGTCTGCAGAAGTTTCTGCTGCCTTTTGTTCAGCTATGACCTGCCCCCAGAGGTGGAGTCTACAGAGGCAGAGAGGCATTCTTGAGCTGCGGTGGGCTCCACCCAGTTAGAGCTTCCTGGCTGCTTTGTTTACCTACTCAAGCCTCAGCAATGGTGGACGCCCCTCCCCAAGCCTTGCTGCTGTCTTGTAGTTCAGTCTCAGACTGCTGTGCTAGCAGTGAGCGAGGCTCTGTGGGCATAGGACCCTCTGAACCAGGTGTGGGATATAATCTCCTGGTGTGTCGTTTGCTAAGACTGTTGGAAAAGAGCAGTATTAGGGTGGGGGTGTCCCGATTTTCCAGGTACTGTCTGTCATGGCTTCCCTTGGCTAGGAAAAGGAATTACCCAACTCCTTGTGCTTCCTGGGTGAGGCGATGCCCCATCCTGCTCTGTGGGCTGCACCCACTGTCTGACAAGCCCCAGTGAGATGAACCCAGTACCTCAGTTGGAAATACAGAAATCACCTGTCTTCTGTATCGCTCATGCTGGGAACTGTAGACTGGAGTTGTTCCTATTTGGCCATCTTGGAACCTCCTCAATTGACTCTATTTTCTATTCTTTTTTTTTTTTTTAAACCTCAAGGTATAACATAACCTTTTTTGTCAAATATTGAGTCTATTTTAGAGAATTTCATATATATAAATATTAATATAACCATCCTAGATTAAAATATAGAACATGTACAGCACCTCAGAAGGCTTCTTTCTTCCACTTCTTTGTCAATACTAGTTTGTCTATTTGATATCCTTTCACCAATGCCACACTCTGAACTGCTGCTGTTTTACTGTCTTGAATTATTCAAGTCATGTAGTTTAAGTCCTCCAAATGTGTGTTCCTTCAAGATGATCTCAGTTATTTTACATTTTTATATAAATTTTAGAACAAGATTGTCAGATTTCATGGAAAAAATTTGTTGGGGATTTTAGGACTGAAGTTGCCTAGAATCTTCAAAATATTTTGGAAAGAACTGATAACTTCATAAAAGTATCTCAATCCATGAACATAGTATATCTCTTCATTTATACAGATCTTTTAAAATTTCTCTCAACAATGTTTTGTACTTTTCAGCAGAGGTCTTTCACATCATTCATTAATTTTATTCCTAAGTAGTTGGTATTTTGTTACTTTTATAAATGGTATTCTTTTAAATTTTCATTTGTTAACTCTTTGTGGACCTTATATCCAAGGGCCTTACTAATGTACTTATTAATTGTAATCATTTGTTTGTAGATTTTTTAGGATTTTCTATATATTCAGTCGTTTTTTTCTGCAAATAATGACTATTTTACTTCTTCCTTTCCAAAGTTTATATGTTTTATTTCTTTTTCTTGCCTTATTGCACTAGTTAGTCTCTCCAATATAGTGTTTACTGAAAGTTGTAGTCGAGTATATTTCCTTTTTAAAAACTGGGTTGTGACCCTTTCACTTGATTTCATGACCAATTAATAGATTGTGACCTTTAACTTTAAAAACACTGGTAGAGAGGGTGAATTAGATATGACTGGAGCAAAAGCAAAGGA
>NW_012112919.1:5882304-5897732 GCF_000951035.1 Colobus angolensis palliatus | reverse complement strand
TAATAAATAGGATATTTTAATAGCCCATGGAAGAAATAATAAGAATCTGGGTTATCCAAAGGCAGCAAGGATGAAGACAAAAGGACATATTTAAAAAAACCCACTTAGGTGATAAAATTTATTGAATACTGACATATTATTTAATTTACATTCTATATTCAAATATTGCCATTTTTTCCAATAATATAATTTATAGCTATATTTTTCCAAGTCCAAGATCCAATCCAGGATCATGCATTGCATTTAATTATCTCTCTTTAGTCTCCTTTTATTCAGAAAAGTCTTTCAACTTTCTCTCTTATGACATAGATATATTTGAAGAATATAGTCCAGTTTATTTTACAAAATATTCATTGGTTTGGGTTTTCCAGGTGTAACCTCATGATTAGATTCAAGTTATACATTTTTGAAATAAATATCACAGAAGCAAGATTACATCTTTCACAGTGCCCCATATTAGGAAGCAGGCACAGGTTTGCCTTGATGTTAGTTAAGTTAAATTGATCATGTAGCTAAGGTGCTGTTTACAAGTGTTTTTTTTTTTTTTTAAGTAAACACGTAGAAACTATGTAAATACTGCTTATCATGAAATCTCTACCCACTAATTAAGTTACATTGATCATGTAGCTAAGGTGCTGTTTACAAGTTTGTTTTTTTGCTTTTTTTGTTTTGTTTAGTAAATACTTAGAAACTATGTAAGTACTGCTTATCATGAA
The DNA here is from genome assembly GCF_000951035.1 of Colobus angolensis palliatus. NCBI lineage: Eukaryota > Metazoa > Chordata > Mammalia > Primates > Cercopithecidae > Colobus > Colobus angolensis. The sequence continues at coordinate 5,897,016 of NW_012112919.1, read as the reverse complement.
ACCTCTACCCACTAATTTCAGTATTCATTGATGATTCCTGCCTAAATCAATTATTACAATAATGGTTGCAAGGTGATGACTTTCTAACTTTATCCATTATTCCTTCTGCATAGGTTAGTTGGTATTAGCTATAAGAAAGAGTTTTTCTTTCTTCCCTACTTATTTATTTAGTCATGCATATTTTTATTATGAGTATGGATTTTTATTTTTATTTCATTACAGATTTTTATTTTACTAAAAGGGTTATTATACTATGATTATTGATTTTGATGCTTAAATCCATCCAGTTTTGACCAGTGGAAGTCTCTTCAAACTGCCTTCTGTGTTCTTTTGACATGTCACATCATTCTTTGAGCACTTTTTTACTATGCAACATAAAAGAGTTGTTTTGTATTTTCCCTGATCCAGTCTTGAAATAAACTATTTTACTAAGAATTTCTCATTTTCTTTAATGGAGGATGACAATAGTATTTAAAAATAAGTATACCAGATATGCTCATTGCTGCTATCAAGGTGTCTTTGTGTCTAGTTCCTTTCAGCACATGGACTAGAAAATTATATGTATATAAAAATTTATATATATATAAAATGGACTAGAAAATTGATGTATACACACATAAATTTTCATACATTTACTTATTTATTTAAAGACAGAGCCTTGCTCTGTTGCCCAGGCTGGACTGCAGTGGTAAGATCACAGCTCAGTGCAGCCTCAAACTCCTGGGCTCAAGAGATCCTCTTGCCTCAGCCTCCTGAGTAGCTAGAACTACAGGTGTGCACCATTGAGCTTGGATACTAAAAAATTTTTTTGTAGAGACAGGAGTCTTCCTATATTGTACAGGCTGGTCTCAAACTCTTGGCCTCAAGTGGTCCTCCTGCCTTAGCCTCCTAAAATACTGGGATTACAGGTGTGAGCCATGTGCCCAGGCAATTTTCTTACAATTACATATATGTATGTTAACATTTTGAATATCAATGAGTACTGAGACCTGCAAGTCCAATCCAATAAAACAGAGTGCATTCTAACTTTTCTCCTTTCATATTTTTAAATCCCATCTCTAACAGTGAGAAAATTCATTGCCATTATTCTCAATATTTACTTAGTCAATCTTAGAATATATACCAAGTACATTCCGGCAATTCAGAATAGCTAACCAATCACACTGTTATTTTCACACTGTGAAAAATAAATTTACTGACTAGAATTCAATAGTTGTTTACAGTAGAGAGTTTTTATATATTTATACATCTTACTTTTTTAATATGACTAGGAGAGGGCTCCTAACTTAAAAAATATGATAAATGTTATCTATGGTTAGAAAAACATAAATACTTTTAGGAACCAGCTTAGTGTATAAGTTATATTTTCAATAGAACTAAAGCTTTTAAAGTTTTAATCTTAAAATTTAATTTTAATGATTCAGAATTATTGTGCTAAAATGTAATTTATTTGGTTCTTACCCTGGCATCAGGATTATCATCAAATTGTGTTCTAATAAATGTATCAAAAGAATCCCAATAGTTTTCGGTTAGGTTTCCACCCAAAGACCACAAATAACAGAATACAAAAGTCTGACATAGTATAGTGTTCAGTTTTGTTTGTTCCTGAAAGAATAAAGAGAGACAGACTTAATATTTTATATATAAACATAAAAAGAATCCTAAGCTGCAAAGTGTAAAGGTATTTTTCTTTCATTTAGACTAACACATTTTTAAATGGGCACAGTGTATGTTTCTTACACTTCATGCAATGGTTCACAGAGTAGTGTTTTCTTATAGTTATATATTATAATCACTGATGAGAAAATGAATGAGAAGGAATATGAAGGGAAAAAAAGTCCAAGTTTGTCTTTCAACTGATTATTATAATTTTTTAAATACCTGCATGAAGGTATGTAAGCATATTGAGAATATCTTGTATTGGGAATATGTTGTAGACTGTAAGAGAATTCAAAATTGAGTAGAGGAATAAACTATACATGCTAATGTTCCTTGTAGCTTTGAGATTCTATGAATGTAATCATAGCTATTAGTCCCCTGAAAAATTAACTTAAAAATCAAATGGTTATATTTTAGAATGGAGTCATTTCTTTGCAAGGAATTTATACAATAATCTAATTTTTCTAGCTTCATAGCAGTAAGAAAACTCTTCATACCATTGCCAAGTTAACTCCATCTTTCCCAAGTATCAAGGACTCCAATAAGGAACAGAGTGTAGTAACTTTGCTGATGTCCACTTGTGGAATTGCTTGGCTGCACTTTTTATTGACAAAATGTAAACCTTCATCAACATAACGTTGGAAAAGATTTAATATATATTCTTGGGTTTCCTCATTCAGCTGAAAATGAAACAAATGATAGTTTAGCAAGACCTGATAAATACATAATTCAGTTTAGAATTGGGTTGGTTAAAATCTGGATATTTCTATATATTCAGTGATCTTTAAACCAAAGGCTATAACTATCACAACATATTAAATAAATTAAATTTTAAGGAAACCTTTTATGACTGGGAAGGGATACATGGGGAAAATTATGGGTAGTTGATTATGTTCTATTTCTCAGTCTGGCAATGGGTTCAGAGGTATTAACTTCATAATTATTTCTTAAGCTGCCAATACATAAAATATTTAAAAGTGAATTCAGTCCCTCTCACTACTCTTATTCAATTTTGTCCTGAAGTCCTAGCTAATGCAATAGGACAATAAAAGGAAATAAAAGGTATACAGATTGGGAAGGAAGAAGTAAAACTGTCTTTGTTCACAAATAACATAATTGTCTTTGTGGAAAATCTACCTAAATTGACAAAGCAAAACAAACAACACTGGAACTCACAGGTAATTATAGCAAAGTTGCAGGATAAGAGGTTACCATATACAAGTCAATCATTTTCTTATACACCAGCAAGGAGCAATTGGAATTTGAAATTAAAAATACAATACAATTTACATTAGTGCCAAAAATAAATTAATTATAAATATAACAAAATATGTACTACATCTATATAAGACAAGCTATAATACTCTGATGAAAGAAGCTAAAGAACTACTAAATAAATAGAGAGAAATACCATATTCATGGATAGGAAGACTAAATAAGTCTTACGATGTCAATTTCTCCGATGTTATCTATAAATTCAACAAAATCTCAGTCAAAATTCCAGTAAGTTACTTTGTGGATTAATTGACAAACTGATTCTAAAGTTTATATGGAAAGGCAAAAGACCCAGAATAACCAGCACAACAATGAAGAAAAAGAACAAAGTTGAAAAACTGACACTACCCAACTTCAAGACTTACTATACAGCTGCAGTAATCAAGACAGTGGGTTATTGGTGAAAGAATGGACAAGTAGATCAATGGAACAGAATGGAGAGCACAGAAATAGACCTACATAAATACAGTCAATTGATTTTTAACAAAAAAGCAAAGGCAATCCGATGGAGAAAGGACAGTCTTTTCAACAAATGGTGCTGGAACAACTGGATATACACATGCAAAAAAACGAATTTAGACACAGACCTTATACCCTTCCTAAAAATTAACTGAAAATGGATTATAAATGCAAAACACAAAATATGAAGTTTTTAGAAGATAACAGGAGAAAATCTACATGACTTTGGGCTAGGTGATGACTTCTTAGGTATGACACCAAAGGCATCATCCATGAGGGAACAAACTGGTAAGCTGAATTTCATTAAAATTAACTTCTGCTCTGGGAAACACACTGTTATGAGAATAGAAGATGAAATATTTATACAATGTGAAGATTGTAAAAAAAAAAATCCAATGCTAAAAAGAAATAAGTTACCAAACCACAGAAAGACATGGAGTACCTTAAATGAATATTACCAAGTAAAAAAAAGCCAGTCTGAAAAGGCTATGTACTATACAATTTCAACTGTATGACATTCTAGAAAAGGTAAAACTACAGAGATAGTAAAAAGATCAGTGGTTGCAGGGGTTAAGGGATGGGGAGGAGGGATGATATTCAGAAGGTAGAGCTCAGAGGATTTTTAGAGCAATGAAACTATTCTGCCTGATACTATAATGGTGGAAACATGACACTATGTATTTTTCAAAACCCATAAATTGTACACAAAGAGTGAACTCTAACACAAAGTATGCACTTTGGTTAATAATAATGTACGAATACTGGTTCACCATTTATGCAGTGTTAATAATAGGTGAAACTGGGGGTGAGGGAGTACATGGGAACCCTCATTTCTGTTTAATTTTTCTATAAACTTAAAACTGCCCTAGGCATAAAAATGTCTGCTAATTTTTAAAAAAGTGAATTCAGAAAAGTTAAAAGTCTTAAGGTAGCCAATGATAAACTCTCAATTCTGAGAATTACTGTTTTTAATAAGGTACTCTGAGACTAGACCACAATATTCTTAAAATGTTCATGCAAAGAAAGGAGGAAAACAATAGTTTTCTGGCTCATCTTTGGAGGGGTAGAGGCAGAGACGAAGAAGGCTTATTTGGAGTAGGGGATGAGATGTGGGGGAAACATCTCAAAGGACTACTTGTTCAGCTAAGCTAAAGAGAAAAATTCTGTGTTAGAATGGAGAAGCTACAGAAAGGAGTATGAAACTGATTTGTTTTGAATAACAATGTATAAGCTTTTCTTCAATTTGGGTGGAATTGTACCTCTGAGGTTAGAATGTGTCTTAGGTCTTGCACCTACAATTGGGGTAGGATGTAAATGGGTTTTCTTTTATCTTTGGCTGTCATAGGTGTTAGGGGCTCTGAAAATCCAAAAACAATGACAGTTAGGGTCTAGACTTAAATATTCTTTTTCTTCATTTTGGTTCTGTTTTATTACTCCCATGCTTTCTGCAAAGTCTCAATACCTCAGGCTGCTGTAGTTGTGTTTTTAGGGACTCACAAAAGTGGCTTGTGTTTCAGTCTGGGGAGAAGGGGAGAAGCCAGACAAAATAGGCAGGAGGCAGTGTGAGTACGCCGGCTGGCAGGCTGGGGTAACAAGAAATGAGGACAGATTTGGGGAGCATATAAACATTCCTGGAGGATTCTAGGAATCCATAGGGAGGACTAGGTAAAATAATGGAGTCCCCTCAATCAAGCACCATGAGTCCTTAATATATTGTTATTTGTGCACTAGAAGGCAACGTGAGTCCTGACAGATGGAGATATTGGGGAATATCTGATTGCACTTACATTTTTAGAAATACCCTTCATCCAAGTTTTAACATAAGGCATCCATTTCAGTTCTTCAGGATCCACAAACACCATTCCACATCGACTGACAGTTGCAGGGGAGGCAACCCGCAGATCTTGCACCTAAAGTTGAAGAAAGTTGAGCAGGAAACCGCTAATATGATACTTCCTTATTTCTCCAACTTCAGTGTTCACACTTATAAAATGATTCACACTTTTAAAGTCTAACTTAACATTGAAAGGCTTTGTGTGGAAGAGAGTGGGAGAGCAATAAGTAATTAGAAATGCAAGAACAAAGTTAAATGAGTATAAGGCGAAAAAAATTCCCACAAGTACAGGAGGATACTATCAAATTCTATGGGCAGGGCTATTTTTTCTTTCTTCTCTTTGCTTTTCTCTTTTCTCCTTTTCATTCTTGTATTAGAATCCCTAGCACATAGTAAGCATCCAATCAGTATTTGATGAATGAATAGAACACAGGTGGCATTCTTCATAATGTTTGTAGCTGTACTTGGTCCACATTCCTCTCCCAATCCCTCATCAAATATTCATATCACAGTGGGATAATTTATTCTTATTAAATATAATAATTTTTAAATTTAAAATGCATTTCAAATGATACAGAGCGCTCTCTCTCTCTCTTTCTTCCTCTCTCTCCCTATCTCAGGGAAGCCAGAATTTATTGTACTTCCTATTTATAGAGATAAGAACATTTGAGACTTTGACTGTCAATCTATTACAAAAGGATAATTTATAAGTAAACAGAACATAATAATAGACATTATAGATAGTCAAGGCTACATCAGTGTGAGAAAAAATGTAATGTGGTAATAATGGTATGCCAATTTAATGAATGATTTCACTCCACAGTAATGTGTACACTTACCTCAAAAAGCATGTGGATTTGAGGTGTGAGTTTAATCCTCTCACTGTTAGCCAGGCAAAGCATCTTGTTATCATCCAGCACTGTATTCATGTTTTCAATCCAAAGAGCATCTACTGGCCCATCACTGATGATCCATTTATGGTCTTCTGAAGTATCATTCACAGCTGCTCGGACACTTAGTGCCATCAAACCATCTTTCCATTCCAAGGTTAAGTTATTAATCTCTCCATATAATTCGCCCATGGTAATTGATTTAGGGTTGAGAACATATGTTTTAACTGGTTGGTAAAAGGGATTTTCTATCCCAAGTTTTTGTAAATTCCCTAAAGTTTCTGCTAGTATTCGGTAAACTGTGGTCTTGCCACCTCCTGTTGGTCCAACTAACATAACACCATGCCTTACTAGCATTGTTTCATACAACTGTATCACCTTTCTAATCATACACATCTCAGGCTGAAGATTTTGTCCATTCATGACATCCACAGTTGTTGACTGTAAAATACCATAATCATGTTCTGGAATTTGGACTCCAGGAAAAAGGTCAGATATGATTCCACTGTCAAAACAAAAGTAAAATCAATTAGGAGCAACTGGTCATTGATACTTTCCCATATTTGTTACAACCAATGAAATATTATGAGTCTTATTGTTTCTCCTTGATCTTTCTCTTCTGAACATATACAGTATTAGTTTGTCCTACATGCTGTACCAGAATCTATCATTTCTCTGATATCATGTATGATTTTGTTTGTTTCCTGTAGAGTAGACCAGTGTTCATAAGTATATTAGGAGCTTCTTGGGTGTAAGCAGTATCTCTTGTGTTTCTTTCTGTATTTCTCACAGTACATGGCACAGTACCAAACATATAGAAGGTGATGAACTTATTTTTAATTATTTAAAAAATTATAAAATATCTCACTTAAAAATTTAAAATTATTTTAAAATTATATTTAAAATTATATTTGTAGCTCAAATTTTCCTAAAATCACTTACATATGCTCATAACTGTATGTGGCTATTCAGAAAAATAAGATGAATATAGAATTAAAATTAGTATTATGCAAGAAGGGAGGAAGGAAAAATGTGACTGTTTCTATAGGAAACAGTTGATATGAGATGTTTCTATGGGAAAAAAGAAGCTAAATTTTTACCTCACATTATATACACAAATACATCTGTGATACAGTTAAAACCTTACATAAAGTGACGAAAGTACTAGAAGAAAGTACAGGGCTAAATTTTGCAACATTGTGGTAAGGCGGTCTTTCTAAGAAAGGCAGGATATCTACAACTGTAAAAAGAAGTTGACAGAGTGAAAAAAGAAAAACAAACAGACAAAAATCAAACTTCTGTGAGATAAAAGGCTTTATATACAAACCTAAAGCATGAATGAGAGACTTAGAAAAACATTTCCAATGTTTATAACAGATAAAGGTTATGTGTTTCTATAAATCAGTAAGTAAGAGTACAATAGGAACATGCTCCAAGAATAATAATTATAAATAAATAATGAACATAGGAAATGATAGCCAATGACTCTAATAGTTACAGAAATGAATATTAAAATAGGCTACTACATTTGGCCTCTCTTTAAAACACTTATGGGGAAATAGGCACCTTCATAAAACCACGTATGTAAGTGTACAAGGGTAACTCATCTTTGGAGGACAATTAGATTGAATCTATTTAAATAAAAAATGTGCAAACCCTATGACCTAGGAAACTTACTTCCAGGAATCTCCCTTGTAGAAATATCATACCTGTGCAAACATATATGTATAGGAATGTTCATTATTAGCATACAAAACAATTGGGAAAAAATCTAAATGTCCATATATAAGACCTTTCACATTAAAATAGTTCTATAGGTTTATTATGTCTCAAAGTACCATCTTATATAATAGCAGTCTAGCAGCAGTACAAAAAAATAGACTCATGCATATATACTAATATGAAAAAGATGCTCAAGATATATAACTAATTGAAAAAGCAACAGCTGTAAAAATAGAAATGTATTAAAGGTAATACATGAAAATGTCAACCAACTTATTTCTCTGGAAAGATGGAACAGACTTACTTTTCCCTATTCCTTCCATTAAGTACAACTAAAATCCCTGTACATTAAGTAAAATAAATGAAAGAAGACTCTGAAAGGTAGAGAGAAGGCAGACTGGCTAGGTACTTAAGATGCAAGCAATAACAGTGTCGAGTCTCTTGTGTCTTTTTGTCTTTTACATCCTGGCAATCCAGAAATGCCAATGGGCACAGATTTTTAAAAAAAGCCCCAGGAAAAGCTTGCCGCCTTTATCCAAAGGACCAGGAAAGGGGCAGCCCAGCAAGACAGAAAACTTTTAGGCAATAACTGCTCTACTCTAACCAAACACCACTGAAAACTCCTGAGGTATTTATTCCTACCCACACCAGCAGATACTGAGTACGGAGCCCAGACTTCCACTCTAGCTAGGGTGTAACAAGTCTCCTGAAATTCCTCTCCTCATTCCCCCATGGTGTCAGAGAAGGCCATATAGGGATGTACTTTCATCCTCACTGGGAAGTAATGATGCTCCCTTTGGTATTAGTGGAGACCATATGGGAAGCCTGGACTCCCAGCCCTCCCCAGGAATAATGAAGCACCCCTTCCTCTCTCTGATGGGTGGCATCAGAGGAGGCTCAGTGGAGAGTTAGGACTTTTACCACTGTCCAGGGGTAATAAAGCTGTCTTCCCTGTGGCATCAGTGGAGGTTACGTGGGGTGCAGTAATGAGGTATTTCTACCCTTCTATCCAGGACAATATCACTGGAGGACTGCCAGGGAGCTGGAACTCCCACCCCTACACAGCAGAAATGACTGCTCCCACCAGACATCAATAAAACTTGAATTCTATCCCCACCTGGAAGTAACAAAGTTGCATTTCTAATTTCTCTTGCTGGTGTGGCATCAGGAAAAGCCAGCTAAAACAAGTTTAGATAAGATCTAGAGTCTCATAACATAATATTCAGATAAGTAGGTTTCAATAAAAATTATTCATTATATCAAAAGCCAGAAAGATCTCAAACGGAACTAAGAGAGACAATCAATAGATGCTAACACTGAGATGAGAGAGATGTTAAAACTGTCTGACAAATGTATTTTATTTCTTAAGGGATACGGTCTCACTATACTGCCCAGGCTGGCCTTGAACTCCTGGGCTCCAACAATCTTCCTGCCTCAGCCTTCTGACTCGCCAGGACTATAGGTGCATGTGACTACACACAGGTGAGATCGTTATCTTAAAACAGACATCATGAAAATGTTTTAAGAACCCATTATGAACACATTAGAAACAAAAGAATATAAGGACATCTCAGCCAAAAAAAAAAGAAAGAAAAAAGAATATACAAAGAACTTGTTAGAAATTTTAGAACTGAAAAAAATACAATAAAAAATCAACAGATGGGTTCAAGAGCAAAATGGAAAGGATAGAGGAAAGAACTTGTAAACTGCAAGACAGAATAATAGAAGTTACCCAATCTGAACAAGACAGAGAAAATTGTCTGAAAAAAGAATGAGCAGCCCTTGGAGACCTATGGAAATATAACAAAAGATCTAACATTTGTGTCACTGGAGTCTCAAACGATGGGGAAAGATGAAAGAGCTGAACAAGTATTCAGAGAAATAATGACTGAAAATGTCACACATTTGCCAAAAAGCACGAACCTACAGATTTAAGAAGTTGATCAAATCTCAAACAGGATAAACCTGAAGAAATCCATATGAAGAAACAACATAGTCAAACTTCTAAACACGGAAGACAATGAAAACAATCTTAGCAGCAGCCAGAAGAACAAAAAGAAATGACACCTTACTAACAGGGAAAAAAAAACCACACAGAATGATAGCAAAATTCTCATCTGAGACCATGGAGGCTGACAGGAAGTGGTACATCTTTTTTAAAAAATGTTTTATTTTCAGTTCTGGGGTACATGTGCAGGATGTGCAGGTTTGTTACATAGGTAAATGTGTGCCATGGTGGTTTGCTGCACCTATCAATCCATCATGTTTCAGCTCCCACTTATAAGTGAGAACATGCGGTGTTTGGTTTTCTGTTCCTTCACTAGTTTGCTGAGTTTATGGTGTCTAGCTTTATCCATGTCCCTGTAAAGTACATAATCTCATTCCTTTTAATGGCTGCATAGAATTTCATGGTGTACGTGGGAAGTACATGGTACAACAGCTTTCAAGTACTGAAACAACTGTCACTCCAGAATCCTATACCCAGGGAAAATATCCCTCTAGAATGAAGGCATATAAAATAAAGACATTCTCAGATAAAGGAAAAGGAAATGAATTTGTAGTCAGCAGATCTACCATGAAGAATGGCTAAAGGGAATTTCCCTAAGCAAAAAGATACAATGAAAAGAAGCAAACTTGGGGCATCAGAAAGGAAGAAAGAATACGATAATAAAAATATGAGCTCCTATTATGAACATGGTATTACCATTCATTGTGAAACGTAATTGTATATTTATATATAAGCATCCTTCAGAGAGATGCTGTGGGTTCAGTTTCAGACCACTACAATAAAGTGAATATAGCAATAAAGCAACTCATTTTTTGGTTTCTCAGTGCATATAAAATTTATTGCTATGCTATACTGTAGTCATTTAAGCATGCAATAGCGTTATGTCTAAAAAATGTACATACCTTTATTTAAAAATGCTTTATTGCTAAAAAAAAAGGCTAATGACCATCTGAGCTGTCGGCAAGTCATAGTCTTTTTGCTGGCAGAGGGTCTTACCTCAATGTTGATAGCTGCTGACTGAGCAGGATGGTAGTTGCTGAAGGCTGGAGTGACTACGGCAATTTCTTAAAATAAGACAACAATAATGTTTGCCATGTTCATTGACTCTTTTGTGAAAGATATCTATGTGCATATGATGCTGTTTGATAGCATTTTACTCACAGCAAAACTTCTTTCAAAGTTGAAGTCAGTTCTCTCAAACCCTTCCACCGCTTTCTCAACTATATTTATATAATAGTCTGAGTTTTTTGTTGTCATTTCAACAACATTTACAGCATCTTCACGAGGAATAGATCCCATCTCAGGAAACTACTTTCTTTGCTAATCCATAAGAAGCAACTTCTCATCCATTCACGTTTGATCATGAGATTGCAGCAATTCAGTCACATCTTCAGGCTCCACTTCTAATTCTAGTTCTCTTGCTGTTTCCACCACATCTGTAGTTACTTCCTCCACTGAGGTCTTAAACCCCTCAAAATCATCCATGAGGGTTGGAATCAACTGTTTCCAAACTCCTGTTAATGTTGACATTCTGTCTTACCATGAGTCATGAATGTTCTTAATGACATCTAGAATGATGAATCCTTTTCAGAAGGTTTTAAAATTAACTTTGCCAGGATCCATTAGAGAAATCACTATCTATGGCAGATAGAGCATCACAAAATACGTTTCTTAAATAATAAGACTTGAAAGTTTAAAGTACTCCTTGATCCAGGGGCTACAGAATGGATGTTGCGTTAGCAGGCATGAAAACAACATTCATCTCCTTGTACATCTCCCTCAGAGGCCTTGAGTGACCAGGTGCATTGCCAATGAGCAGCAATATTTGAAAAGGAGTCTTTTTTTCTGAGCAGTAACTCTCAATGGTGATTCAGCCCTTTTCTCATTTAGAACAAAAAAGGGCAGCTCATTTAATTTTATATGAACATGCTCTGTGAGGCTGAAAGAAATCTGATTGCTTTTCAGTGTGAAAATGAAATGTAAAAACTGTTCTTGGAGTTACTTCTTAACAGAACTAACATTAGAATCATCCAAATCATCAGAGTCATCTATTTTGGAAAAATCAGATTCATCAAATGAATCTTGGGCCAACGACTATTAAAAAAACAATGTTAACATCATGCATAGGAATGTTATGCTTTCTAGGATTTGACATTTTCAGTGATCAAGAATTACTATGTTTTGTAAGTGGAAATACCACTACTAAAAACAGAATGCTATAGAATGATGCCTTTTGTTTCCAAAGTCAGTATACTAGAGCAATGTGAAAATAATAATAAAAGTGAGATAATTCCTGACAAAGTTATCTCGGGTTAAATTCTGCAGCCACAAGTACAAATTCTGCGCTGCCAATGAGTACTCTCAGGGCAAACGGGAAAAGGGTTAAAATATTCAGTAAACCATTCTCTAAACAGACATGCTGTCATCCAGGCCCTGTTGTTTCATTTTTAGAGCACAGGCAGAGTAGATTTAGTGTAATTCTTAAGGGCCCTAGGGTTTTTGGAGTGGTAAATGAGCATCGGCTTTAACTTAAAACCACCAGTTGCTTTAGCCTCTAACTAGAGTAAGCCTGGCCTTTAAAGCTTTGAAGCCAGGCGTTGGTGTCTCCTTTTTCACTATGAAAGTCCTATATGGCATCATCTTCTAATAGAAGGCTGTTTTATCTACATTAAGAATCTGTTGCTTAGTGTAGCCACCTTCATCAGTGTTCTTAGCTCTGGATAACTTACTGCAGCCTCCACATCAGCATTTGCTACTTTACCTCGTACCTTATATGTTATGGAAATAACTTCTTTGTTTCAACTTCATGAAGGAAACTTCATGAAGCTAGCTAGAAAAATAAGTTTGAAGCTAGCTACTTCACCAGGAGTAGATCCCATCGCAGGAAACTACTTTTGGTTGGGTACGGTGGGCTCACACCTGTAATCCCAGCACTTTGGTAGGCTGAGGCGGGTTAATCACTTGAGGCCAGGAGTTCAAGACCAGCCTGGCCAACAGGGTGAAACTCTTCCTCTACCAAAAATACAAAATTAGCCAGCGGTGCTGGTGTGCGCCTGTTAGTCCCAGCTACTTGGGAGGTTGAGGCAGGAGAATTGCTTGAACCTGGCAGGCAGAGGTTGCAGTGAGCCAAAATTGTGTCACTGCACTCCAGCCTGGGTGACACAGTAAGACTGTCTCAAAGCAAAGAAACAAACAAACAAAACATAGCTTTCTTTGCTAATCTATAAGAAGCATCTCCTCATCCATGCAGGTTTTATTATGAGATTGCAGCAATTCAGTCACATGTCTGCTAGCTTTGAACTTTTCTTCTGCAGCTTCCTCATCACTTTTTCCCCCTTTATAGAACTGAAGAGAGTTAGGGCCTTGATCTGGATTAGGCTTTGGCTTAATGGAATATTGTGGCTGGTTTAATCTTTTATCCAGACCACTAAAACTTTCTCCTTATCAGTAATAAGGTTACTTTCTGTTTCTTATCAGTCATGTATTCACTGGAGTAGCACTTTTAATTTCTTTCAATATCTTTTCTTTTGCATTTACAATTAGGCTATTTGGCACAAGAGGCCTAGCTTTCAGCCTATCTTGGCTTTAGACATGTCTTCCTCACTAAATTTAATCGTTTCCAGGTTTTGATTTAAGGTGAGAGGTGTGTGACTCTTCCTTTCATCTGAACACTAGTGACCATTATAGGGTCATTAGTTGGCCTAATTTCAATATTATTGTGTCTTAGAGAAGAGGGAGGCCCAAGGAGAAGGAGAGAGATGGCAGAACGGTTGTCTGTGGAGCAGTCAGAGCACACACATTTATCAGTTAAGTTTGCTGTCATGGATGGGTGCAGTTTGTGGTGCTCCCAGAACAACCGCAATAGTAACATCAAAGATCACTGATCACAGATCACCATAACAGATATAATAATAAAAAAGTTTGAAATATTGTGAGAATTACTAAAATTGCCACATATACACGTGGTAAATACAAACTGTTGGAAAATTGTGCTGATAAACTTGCTTGATGAAGGGTTACTACAAACCTTCAATTTATAAAATATGTGACATCTGCGAAGTGCAATAAAATGAAGTGAAATAAAATGAGGTATGCCTGTAGATACCTCTGCCCTCAACACTGGAGACACAGACAGTCACATACACAGGATCACAACAAACTAGTATAGGAGCCAGTGCCAGGGTAGGAAAATGTGAGCTGTAATTGATAAATTGCTTTAGGCTAGATGTGGAGATGTCTGAGAGTTAAAAACTCCAGGGGCATCCAGTCACGGGGTGGAGGGGCACATCTTTTTTGAGTTTTACCTCTAGGAGCTCAACCAGGTTCTTGGAGTAAATATCAGAGAAATCCCATCATGTGAAAATTTTTGCAATCTATGCATCTGGCAGAGGTCTAATATCCAGCACCTATAAGGAACTTAAACAAATTTATAAGAAAAAACAGTCCCTGGTGTGATTCCGTCCTGCGCGGCTGTTCTCTGGAGCAGCGTTCGTGTATCTCCGTCCGCCTTCTCTCCTACCTAAGTGCGTGCCGCCACCTGATGGAAGATTCGATGGACATGGACATGAGCCCCCTGAGGCCCCAGAACTATCTTTTCGGTTGTGAACTAAAGGCCGACAAAGATTATCACTTTAAGGTGGATAATGATGAAAATGAGCACCAGTTATCTTTAAGAACGGTCAGTTTAGGGGCCGGTGCAAAGGATGAATTGCACATTGTTGAAGCAGAGGCAATGAATTACGAAGGCAGTCCAATTAAAGTAACACTGGCAACTTTGAAAATGTCTGTACAGCCAACGGTTTCCCTTGGGGGCTTTGAAATAACACCACCAGTGGTCTTAAGGTTGAAGTGTGGTTCAGGGCCAG
>NW_012112919.1:5873987-5881059 GCF_000951035.1 Colobus angolensis palliatus | reverse complement strand
ATGTGCCACCATGCCCAGCTAATTTTATATTTTTAGTAGAGACAGGGTTTCACCATATTGGTCAGGCTGGTCTCAAACTCTTGACCTCAGATGATCCACCTGCCGTGTCCTCCCAAAGTTGTTGGGATTACCGGTGTGAGCCACCACGCCCGGCCTAGAATGGCTATTACTAAAAAGTCGAAAAACAACAGATGTTGGTGAGGTTGTGGAGAAAAAAGAATGCTTTTACACTGTTGGTAGGAGTGTAAATTAGTTCAACCACTGTGCAAAGCAGTTTACTTATTCCCCAAAGAGCTAAAAACAGAACTACCATTTGACCCAGCAATCCTATTACTGGGTATATGCTTAAAAAAATATAAGTCATTCTGTTATAAAGACACATGCATGTGTATGTCCATTGCAGCATTATTATAAATAGCAAAGACATGTAACCAACTTAAAAACCCATCAATGAGAGACTGGATAAAGAAAATGTAATACATATGCACCTTGGAATACTATGCAGCCATAAAGAGGAATGAGATTATATCCTTTGCAGGAACATGAATGGAGCTGGAGGCCATTATCCTTAGCAAACTAATGCAGGAACAGAACACCAAATACTGTATGCTCTCACTTATAAGTAGGAGCTAAATGATGAGAACACATGGACACATGGTGGGGAACAACACAGACCAGAGCCTGTCGGAGGGTGGGGAGTCGGAGGAGGGAGAGGGTCAGGAAAAATAGCTAATGGATGCTGGGTGAATGCCTGTGCAGCAAACCACCATGGCACATGTTTACCTAAGGAACACACCTGCACATCCTGCACATGTACCCTGGACCTTAAAATAAAAGTCGGAAATGAAAACAAAAAAAAAAAATCACATTTGGAAAAAAAAAAAAGAAATCTCTTCATGCTTCTGGCAGGGGAGGGGAAAAGAAACCATTATGAAATAGGCTGGAGCACCCTGCTTTTTCTAATAAGAAGAAGCCAGGATAATTAATCAGAGCCCAACCTGCTAGAGTTTTGTCAGAGCCTAACAGACCTGGGGGAAGGGAAACATCAACTCCAGCTGGCTCTAGCCTTTCACTGGGAGAAGGGAATTACCAAACTCTAGGCCACTGTAGTCACCGTGTACCACCTAACAGGGGGAGAAAAAACGTGAGAAACACTTATGAAGCTTACAGTTGGCATAGGCTCATTAAAAGACTGAGTCCCAATCCTAGGACAACAGAACACTTTCCCTCCTGCTGCACCTTACCACTACATTACTTAGAGCCAATTTACTTTTGGCCCAGTTCTTTTTATTTTCTAAACCTACATCATGGCCAGCCATCAAGAAAATATTATGAGGTATAATAAAAGGCAACCCCTCCCCACCATTTGAAAAGACAGAGCAAGCAGTAGAACCAGACATGGGAGGGATGTTGAAATTATTGGACAGATTCTAATTATTTAGAACAATGATGATGAATACGCGAAAGGCTCTAATGGATAAAATAGACAGCATGCAGAAACAGCTGGGCAATGTAAGCAGAGATGTGGAAAGCCAAAGAAAGAAGCAAAAAGAAATGCATTATCAAAACCAGCACACTATAATAGAGATGAAGAATGCCTTTGATAGGCTTATTAGTAGATTGGACACAGCTGAGGAAAGTACCTCTGAACTTGAGGGCACCTCAATAGAAACCTCTGAAACTGAAAAGTAAAGAGAATAAAGACTGGAAAAGCAACATAATACCCAAGAACCATGGTACAACTACAAAAGGAGTACCACGTGTGCAATAGGAATACCAGAGGGTAAGAGTGGGAGAAAAGAACAGAAGAAATATTTGAAAGAATAATAACAGAATTTCCCCAAATTAATGTCACCCACCAAACCTTAGATCCAGGAAACTCAGAAAACACTAAGCAGGATAAATACCTAAAAATTATACCGACGCAGGTCATTTTAAAACCACAGAAAATTAAAGAAAAAAATATAGAAAGAAGCCAGAAGGGGGAAAAAAAAAAAAAACAAAGACTTTACCTATAGATGAGCAAAGATAAGAATTTCATTTGACTTTTCCTCAGAAACTATGCAAGCAAGAAGAGAGGGGAGTGAAACATATGAGGAAAACCCCACCAACCTAGAATTCTGTACCCTGTGAAATTACCCTTCAAAGGTGAAGGAGAAATAAAGACTTTCTCAGACAAATAAATATTGAGAAAATTTGTTGCCAGTAGCCCTGCCTTGCAAGAAATATTAAAAGAAGTTCTTTAGAGAGACAAAAAATAACATAGGTCAGAAACTCTGATCTACCTAAAGCAAGAGCATGGAAGACGGAATAATTGAAGGTAAAATGAAAATTTTTATTTTTCTTTGTCTTAATTGATCTAACAGATAACAGTTTGTTCTAAATAGTTATAGTAACAATGTATTTGATTATGTATGCCTATGTATATATTATATATGTGCTTATGTATGTTCATATATAAGTAAAATGAATGACAGCAATGACACAAGGCATGGAAGGGAGGAATTAGGATAGAAGGGAGAAATAGAATTGCTATTATAAGGTACTAACACTTCCCATGAAATGGTATTGTGTTAATTGAGAGTGGGCTTAGATTATTTGTAAATGTATATTGCAAAATCTAGGGCAACCACTGAAAAAAGTCAAAAAAAAAAAAAAAAGGAAAAAAGAAAAAGAAATGGTGTAAATGTGGTATTAAGAAGTCTGGAGAGGGATAGCAGAATACATAAATAAAAGAGTTAGAAAATGATTGTCTTTGGGAAGCTGGAGTTGGCGAAAGGCTGGGGGCTGTTGCTTTCTATGTGACTAATTTATGAAACTATTTTCTTTTTAAAACTATATACATGTATAACTTAGAGAAATGTAAAACTAAACAACAAAAAATGAAATGGATAAAAACAATTGTATTTATGTTAAGTCCCAAGTCTCAGTTTTTTTGAGTCAGAAACTTCCCTTAGGTCAGGAACTTATGGCCAAATGCTAATTTGTATAGCACATAGTCTGGTGATTAATATTTTGATAAAAAAAGACAAATGATTGAAATTATGCCCAAACTTTAGTATCTTTATTTTAAATGAGTATTTCTTAAACTGCAAAATAAGTTTCTCCAGAAAAGATGGGAAAGTTTTCAGTTTGTTAGAGAAAGAAATAATTGAAGAAAAGACTACCATTTGCTACTACGTGATAGCCACGCTTTACTTGGTAATGTCTAGAAACTTACCTGAACAGAAGAGCATCATCTGTTAGAAATTTTGGCAAATTGGAGTCTCGTAAAGCTCTTATCAACACCACATCTTCATTTAGGTTTGGGTTTTCTCTTTTTAAGGATCTAAATTTAAAGGAATACTTTGGAATATTTAAAGGCATATCACAAGAACATAAGGTTGACTGTGATTTTCTAAACCTGTAGGGAGGGCAGAGACCTTCCCCTGAGGATTCCTGCTAGAAGGAGACAATCATGTTCCCTTGTGTGCTCAGCGTTCATCTCCATCAGAGCACACTGACAAGTCCTGCAATGGCTACGCAGCCTTGAAGAGAATGACAAGGACATCTTCTTAACATCCTCCCCAATCCCGATGTTATTCAACCTGAATTTATAGTTCCTTGAATACATCATGATGATTCCTATATCTGTGATTTTCTTTTCAGCCTGCCCAGAATATCTTGCCTTGTTCTTTGCCCGCTCTTATTTTTCCCCTCAAAACCCAGCCCAGTGGCTCCCTTTGCTAGAAAGCTCCTGTCCTCTATCCTCCTTCTCAGCGAACCTTGGGCGGGTGCAGCCCTGTTGCTGCCCTCCCTGCATCACAGCTACATGACTGCACATTGGTCTGTCTCTGTGACTCACTGGACTGTAGTTGTGCTCCTTCAGTGCAAGTGTATCTCAACTTCTTAGTATTCCTAGTCCTTAAATGGCCATCCTGTAAAGAGGGGACATACTATATCTGAGAGGTTAAAATATAGCACAGAGGGTAGAAAAGTGCAGGGAGATTCGTGCAGAGCCCAGTGATGCAGGAGCCAGGCAGAGGGTTTCTGGATGTGCAGAACCTGAGCCAATGAGTCATGGCCTGAAAGGAAGGACTAGAGATAAAATAGGTCTCCTCAGAGGCTCTGGACAAGTTGGGGATTCCAGATATAGTAGTTTCAAGAAGTTATAAAGAGAAAAGTTGGGGCCTGAGAAGAGGAAAGACTCTTTCTTTACTAGATCCTAGAAAAAAGTTTAGGCTTGAGCTATATTATAAAGACAGAGATGAAATCTAAGACATAAGCTGAACTGAATTGGAATGATGAAGTTTCTTTAAACTCCTGAGGCTTTCTCAGGCAACATGTTTGACTGGCTTTGTTGCATATACATAACAGACTGTGTGTCTTTTAAGTCTAGTCATACCATCTTAAGGTAGTAAAGGCTTTTGTAAACAAAAACCCAGTGTTTGAATTTGAGTTCAGGGGAAGTTAATGTTCTCCAAAGCCTAGTTGGAGGTCAGTTTCTATCGAGGACAACCATGTTAGGACTCACAGTGAAGAACTGTCATGGGATGAGAAGAGACAGCCTGTGTCACTTTGTCACAGGAGCGTCAAGGTAAGAATGATGACAACAGCAGCAACCAACATTTACTAATCACTTACTGTCTGAGAGCCTTTCCTGAGTTACCCATTTAATGCATTTGATCACATGGTTTGGGATTTCACTCGACTACTTTGGTTTCTTACCCAGCCATGTCCAGGACAGACTTCACAGCTCTCATGCCAAAGTCGTAGTGATCCTGCTGAGACAGCTGCTCACTGCAAAGCTTATACATCTGAGTCATTTTTCTTGCTAATATTTTACTGGATTCAAATCCTTCAGAATATAGAATTACCTAGAATAGAAAAAATAATGCAATGCTTATTACATTGTATTGATAACAATGTATTAGCATGATACCAACATAGTCAAAATTGACTCTAAGCATTATACCTTCCCAAGTTGTTATGTCTTTTAATAAAGAAACATAAAAATTGAAGGGAAAAAGGCTTTCTGTGCCACAGGAAACTGGAAGGCAGAATATTGTATGGGGATACCTAGGCACTGATTCTGTTTTCCATCTGTAGATGAAGATGTAGCTTTGGGAACATTTGGTTCAAGGAACAGAAGAGCCTAGCTTTTGAAAATGTTCCCATCGTGAAAGTTGGATGGTGTCATTAGGCCTGAGCACAAAAGCAAGAACTGAGCTTCTCTGATCCGACAGGAACACCACCCTAGTGGAAGGTGATTGCTACTAGCTCTCTTAGTTTCCTGAGGAGTCAAGGGAAGCCATGCAAAGATCGTCAGCCTCTCCTCTGCCTTTCTTCTGACAAGTTTCTGCATCCTTGGTTAAATTAATCAGATGAGGCTTAGTGTCTTTGACAGTGGAGCTGGATGCAGACCCTTTTTTCTATTTATAATCTGCCTGAAACACTGCAGTTGGCTTCAGATGCAGAATTTAGAATGATGCAGAGTTCTTACTGGTGTCTGTTTTGTTTACAGACCTATCCCTGCTGATTAACACAGTGCTCTGCACACAGTAGGTGATTAAAAATATTTACTGACAGGCTGGGTGCAGTGGCTCACGTCTGTAATCCCAGCACTTTGGGAGACTGAGATGGGTGAGTCACTTGAGGTCAGGAATTTGAGACCAGCCTGACCAACATGGTGAAACTCCATCTCTACTAAAAATACAAAAAATTAGCCGGGCATGGTGGCAGGAGCCTGTAATCCCAGCTACTCAGGAGGCTAAGGCAGGAGACTTGCTTAAACCTGGGAGGCAGAAGTTGCAGTGAGCTGAGATAGTGCCATTGCACTCCAGCCTGGGTGATAGAGCCAGACTCTGTCTCAAAAAAAAAAAAAAAAAAATACTGACAACAGAATCTAATTCACTTAAACTCTAAAAATAATAGGAATAGCACTCAGAAGACTAGACTTTTAAATTTGTCCAATCCATTACTGAGTAATATAACAATAGGACAAAGCATGAGATGTGGACAACATGTTGGACTGGGCTCTCAGCTTGGTTTTCTTCCTACCAGGTTGGGACACTGAGCAAGTCATTTATTTTCTCTGTTTGCAGAGAGGGTCAAGAGTAAAGATACTACCTGCCTTAACTGCCCCCCACCCCATCATGCCCACAGTGGGTATGGCAGACCCCTGAGCTGCCATAAGCATTATACTAATTGACATAGTTTTGATGTTTATCCCCGCCCAAATCTCACATTGGATCATAATTCCCAGTGCTGAAGGTGGGGGCTGATGGGAGGTGTCTGGGTCACGGGGGTGGATCCTTGATCCCTCATGGCTTGGTGCTGCTTTGCAATAGTAAGTGAATTCTGAGATCTGGTCATTGAAAAGTGTGGGGCACCCCCCAACCCACTCTTTCTCTCTTGTTCCTGTTTTCACCATGTGCAGTGCCTGCTCCCGCTTCACCTTCCACCATGAGTAAAAGCTCCTTAAGGCCACCCTAGAAGCCAAGTAGATGCCAGCACCACCTTTCTGTATAGCCGGCAGAACCACGAGCCAATTTAAACCTCTTTTCTTTATAAATTACCCAGTCTCAGGTATTTCTTTATGGCAATGCAAGAAAGACCGAATACACTAATATAGGTTGTAATTTTTCTAATGATAGGATTTGGAACAGTCTATTCTATTCTTAAGCAATTACTTTTATTTCACATAGAAGAATATTTAAAATTAGCTGTTATCACAGGAATTTTCTGAGAAATTCCATCCTAAAGGGGTAGTGTCTCTTCTTATGAAATGCAGCATTGAGCACATAAGGGGCCTTCTGGAGTCCTAAAAATGCCTTATATTTTGGTCTTCGTAGTCACACAGATGAATGCATGCGTAAGAATTCACTGAGCTACACCCTTATGAGCTGTGCTCTTTATTGTGTATAAACTATACCTCAATAAAAAGTGCCATGAAAAATATGTATAACATTTAGCTGGATGTAGTACCATGTGCCTGTAGTCCCAACTACTAGAGGCTGAGGTGGGAGGATTGCTTGACCTCTGTTTGGTTCCAGCCAGGGCAGCCTAGTGAGACCCTATTTCTTTTTTTTTT
>NW_012112919.1:5837112-5872972 GCF_000951035.1 Colobus angolensis palliatus | reverse complement strand
CCTCCCCTCAAACATGAATCTAGAGAGCTGTTCGAAGATAAAATATATGTTAACACTCTTCCAGACACTTGTAAAATTTTTCACCTAATTATCACTCGAATGTAAGACTCATGTAATGAAGCACTAAAGCAAAGACTACTGAACACTATTGTTGGACAATCGGGAACATTTCTGATTCTATCCTGTCTACTTCCAATATCTTCTGGGCTCTGTGTTTCCTGATTTCTGCCTCCCTGCACCTGACTTGCCCAAATTGTTTCTTCCTTCCTAGTCAAGTCCTGAAATCTTCTGGGTCTGAACATTTACTGAGCCTCTTCAATTCAACTTTCTATTTTTTTCTTTTTTTGAGACAGGGTCTTGCTTTGTCTCCCAGGTTGGAGTGTAAGTGGCATGATCAGAGCTCACTGCAGCCTTGACATCTCAGGCTTAAGCAATCCTCCCACCTCATACCTCAGCCTGCCAAATAGGTGGGACCACAGGCATGCCCCGCCATGCCCCACTAATTTTAAATTCATCTTGGACTTACTGACCATTAAACCTTCTCCACTCTCACTTTCTGGTATTCCCCAAGAAATTTCAACCTAATCTTAGTTCTTGAGTTGTTGAGGCCCCACTGTCACCGTTTTTGTTACCACCCCTTCACTTTTACTTAACAGCAAACACTTGTTGAGTGCCTGTTGCAGGTGAGGCAATAGGTAAGGCATGGAAGCACACAGCTGAAGGAGCCTCACTCTTGAGATCTCCAGAAACTCCCAGGCTTGCTGTCTGCAATCAACCTGGAAACCATGATCACACAGGACAATACATGCTTCAGTGCAGGTGTGTGCAAAGCCCATGGGGGTAGTAGGCAACCTGCTTGGGATCTGAAGAAGGAAGAAGGATGTTTCAGGTGAAGGAACAGGGGCAGCCATTCCAGGAAAAGGGAGCAGGAGCAAGAAACAACACTGCATGTTCCGGAAATGACCGGCAATTTACTTTGCTAAAGGGCAAATTTCCAGAAAGCATAGCTAGGCTGGGCCTGAGCATCAGGAGTCTTGCACACTAAATTAAGTAATTTAGATTTTGTTCCATGTTTGTGGGGAAGCAGAGAAGACTTTTAAGCAGAGTGATAGGATTGAAGTTGGCAGCAGAGAGGTTGGACAGGCTACAGACAGGGAGATTAGTAAGGAATGATCACTGGGGACATGATGAGAGCCAGAATTCAAGAGGTGTAAGTGGGGAGGAGAGGCATCTAGTAGATAAAATTAACAGGACTTGGTGATGGCTTAGATTCTGGGATTGACAGTGATGGGTCAAATCCAAGGTGAGTACCGGGTTTCTAGTTGGGCCACTAGATGAAGGTGCTATCAACAGACATGAGGAATACAGGGAAGAATCAGGATGGAGTAGGGTGATGTGCTGCAGCCTGGAGAAGAGAATGGATGGTACAACTGGAGACCTTTTCTGCTGCTGCTGAATGATTGCTTGTGCTAGCAAACCTCTCAATTTCTGTGGTTTAGTTTATCTATTCCAAGCTATATACCCCACTCCAACGGTCTTATTTGGTACTGGCAGCTTGAGGACGAGGCTGGTTATCTGCAGATGCTCTCCTGTCTTTCTCTGCCCTCACGTGGCTGCTCTCCAGGGGCAAAGCTTCAATTCTGCCTCTACTCTCTCTGTTCCCCGTCCCCTTACTCCATACACTTTGCTGTCGCTGAACTGCTTAACAAGATGATAATAATTTGCATAATACAGAGTATGCTATCTCTGTATTTAAAGATCTTGCGTTTAATGTAGGCCTCCCCAGAGTATGCAGGAACATGAGGGGGTCCAGGTAAGGGAGCTTAAGCTTTAGGGTCTGATAATTTTTGATGTATATGAAAATAGTTTTTAAACTTTGAATTCTTTTCACCTATTACCTTGGGGGAAATGACATATACTTCACATAGGTTTGGTGTAAGATGAAACAAGTGTGAGCGCATACCACAATGACTTACACAATTTAGTAGCTCACTATAGTCCAAGTCATGATTGCTTTTTATTAGTTCTATAGTTCACTTTTTTGCAGAGGGCGATAATCAAAATATTTAACAACTCTTATCAGGGCACCTTCCAATGAGATAGCCTCTGCCTCTGGAGCTAGAGTTGAGTCCAGAGTCCCCCGTGCTGTGCCAGGATGAACCCTTATTGGTGGATTGAGAGGAGGTCTGGCGCTCTTTGGAAAGGGCCAAGGGAGTAGTGGGGGCCCTCGCAGGGCTTGGAGCAGTGCTGTTTTGGTTTGTAGAGGCTGAACACCAGTGCTGCCCATTGTGACCAGATCTCCAAAGGTCAACACAGAGTGATAGAGACTTGGTCCCAACCTTCATTGCCATTCGCTTCTGAATATGAAATCCCTTCTCTAGAGGCATGCTTATAAGGGGCTCAAACAAATTTTAAATAATAGGACCACTCAGTATCTTCATCTTACCCCATATTCCTTGGATTTTTCCAGTCCAGTGACCTCTGGAGAGCCAAGTCCCCTTGAGCTCCCCAGGATTCCTCCCTAACATTTTCAGCATCTCCTTCCTAAAATGTAACATTCTGTGAGTTAATGACAAACTTAAGGATTGCTACCTTGAAAGTCGACTGCCCAGTGCCTTACCTTTGCCGCTTTGGCGTTCCTAATGGTAATGAGTTGCTGCGCAATGACGGACAGAACTTCTATGTCAATTCGATTAAATTCATCAAAGCAGCACCAGGCCCCTGATTGTGCCAAGCCACTGAAGAAGCGCCCCATCATCTGAAATCAAAATGAAGTAGTTCAACTTTGTATTGCGTAGTTCAACTCCTTCAAAAATTAAATTTTGAGCTGAAATATTAAAGAAAAAAAGAGATGGTATCTGCAAATTAGCAATAGTTTTATTTGAATACTGGTCTACGTCAGAAGTAAACACTTTTCTACAAGAGGAGATATCTTTTTGAGTCTCTCTAAGTGATTTGAATCTGTTTTATTTTTAAACAAAATGACAATGTGACCAATTTTCCTTCTTGTTTATAACCTCCACTCACCTCTGCAAATACTTGACAGATTCTCAAATAATCTAACATATGGAACATACAAACTTAAGGACTTTAAAAAAACTTGAAAAATTTTACTAATGGAAGCTTTCATTGTCTTTAGAAGGTATTCTACATGGTAGACACACACAAGGACTACTGAGCAGAAGGCACACCTGTGCAGATTATGGCAGTGATTCTTAATTTCTTCTACAGCAGATTCCTAATGGTGGAGGAAAATAAGAATGTGCCATCTAAAGTGTAGGACTTTAAAAAAACTTGAAAAATTTTACTAATGGAAGCTTTCATTGTCTTTAGAAGGTATTCTACATGGTAGACACACACAAGGACTACTGAGCAGAAGGCATACCTGTGCAGATTATGGCAGCGATTCTTAATTTCTTCTACAGCAGATTCCTAATGGTGGAGGAAAATAAGAATGTGCCATCTAAAGTGTGACATTTCTTTTGGGCACTTGAGATATTGGTTAAGCATGTGTATAAATCTTGTGTTATACCGTATCTATCTCTTTAGTAGTAGAACTAATGGTTTTAAAATTTCAAGGTGGTCAACTGAACACATACTACTTCTTCCCCTTCCTCTGATTTCCACAAATCACAGAAAGACTGATAGATCTGTGTGCATCTCTCTCTCCTTTTCTGTGTCCACACTTATACCTGTACCTGCTTGATAAAAACATAATGGAAAGGGAAACCAGCAGGAAGAAAGTTTTGAAAAAAAAAGCTGGAATATGGAAAGTATAGGGAAACAGATTGTCCAACTGAGAAGGGAGAACTGCAGCCCCAAAACAGAGGGAGGGGAGTAATGCCCTTCATGAGGCCTCCAAGAAACTCCAAACCCAATATCAATACACGCAAGTTGGAGTACATGCAACATGAATACATACATGTAGAAAAGCAGACACAGGCTCTACAGAAATATTTGGAAA
Source organism: Colobus angolensis palliatus (assembly GCF_000951035.1). Classification (NCBI taxonomy): domain Eukaryota; kingdom Metazoa; phylum Chordata; class Mammalia; order Primates; family Cercopithecidae; genus Colobus; species Colobus angolensis. The sequence goes on along the minus strand of NW_012112919.1, from coordinate 5,869,008 downwards.
TTAGGCAAAGATCCACACTTGGAATGATTGGGTCTATGGGTCCTTCCTCTCTCTGTTCTTCCTTCCTCTCACCCCAAGCAGAGTAAACAGGGCTCTTGCGATTTTAGTGCTGACATCCCCACCAGGCTAAAACGAAGGACTGTCTCATAAACAAAGGGGGAGATCTGCCTTGGGGAGATATTAATATTAGGAGATACTGGGAGATGACATTATGCTTGGGAGATAAGGAAAGCAGAGACAAGGAGAGAAAGACGGTTCCAGACTTCCACTTCAGTCACTGAGATTCAAAAATAATAAAAGAAAGTGAAACCCACTGAAATGTACTACATTAGAAGGAAAATCCTTATTATTTGGCATTCGATGTGGGCTTTCTCACTTACTGGCTGCTTGATGTGCGTACATTCTATGGAGAAGCCTGCTGGCTACACATTCTATACTCCCACAGAGCTCTTGGTAGCTCTTTCATTCAAGGAAGGGGCATTTGGGGGAAACAAGCTGTTTACACTAATTAAATTAGTCCTTCATCTATCCTTATGAACCAATAGGTGAAGATTCAAGAAAGAGAAGGAATGAGAAGAGTAAACTAATGAGCAACTTTGGAGAAAGTGGAGATAATTTAGGGAGCAGAAAGTAATTTTACAAAATTGAAATAGAATCCTCAGAGAGATTTGGGAGGGAAACACATTCCTAAAATAAAACAAGATACTCTAAAAAAAGAAATTAGTCAGAAATAAGAAACAGTCCCTGGAAATTAGTAATAATATAGGCAAGGTAAGAGAAGTTGAATGAACTCATGGAATGATAGTACTAAATGATACTCATGGACAGTACTAAAGACCAAGTTGGTGTTCTGTACAACAAAGCTGCGGAATGCTTCCATATTGTAGGGGAATGGTCTTCATACTTAGGATACACGTAAGTCCTGGCATACGTGGAGACTTTCCAAGGGATACTTATGAACAGACAGTTTTAAAGGAAGTAACAAAGAAAATTCCAGATCTTGATCTGTGACACAGACTCTTTGCTAATATTTTTCTCTTTAAGAACATGTCTGTGGTCATGGTGGTTCTTCATTTCCATTTGCTCTTCAAAAATGACCCTCTCTCTCTGCCACTCCTACCCCTGCAGTTTTTGCCTGGCTGAGGAGGAGAGTGGGGGGTTTGAAATCCAGCCCTGACATGGCTGCTGACTTGGTGAACGTGTGCCACAGGTGTAGAGGCTCAGCAGATGATACTAGCAGGCTTGCTCTTATCCAAACCAGATCTTACGATGGTGCATTGCCCCAGGATGCAAAAACCTCCAGGGTGCCAAACAAAGGAGCAGTTCCAAATATTGATCATGAATGCAGGAATGCTTGAAATAACTGGCTGGTTAACAAATACTTTTTCGAGTCAGGTGATCTCCAATTCTTCATTTTCAACAAAAGTGGAGGACAGGGTCAATGCCTACAGGCCAAAGATAACCAGAAACACACCTGTAGTCAGACACAATTGGGTTTACCACTCGTTGCAACAAGGGAGACCACACTCTGTGGGAAACCAAGGTTTCTCTCAGTTAAAGGGTATCAGGAGGACTTGTCACAGGATTTGGGCTTGTGTTAGAAAATTCTGGGGAAGGGTCAGTGAAGAAGGGTTTTGCTCTATTAGTTTTTAAGAGCTACTATAACAAATTGCCATAAACTGAATGGCTTAAAGCAGCAGAAATTTATTCTCTCACAGTTCTAGAGGCTAGAAGTCTGAAATAAAGGTATCAACAAAGCCATGCTCATTCTGAAGGTTCTGGGGGGTAGGATTCTTCCTTGCCTCTTGGTAGCTTCTAGTGGTTGCCGGCAACCTTTGGGATTCCTTGGCTTCTTGTACTGCATCACTCTGATCTCTACCTCCTGTGTATCTTCACTTGGCTGCCTTCTGTCTGTCTGTCTGTACTCACATTTTTCTCTTCTTACAAAGGCACTAGTTAGTTATTTGATTAGGGCCCGTAGAATTCCAGTATGGCCTCATTTTAAACATCTGAGTCTTTACAAATGTAAAGACTCAAATTAGGTAACATTCAGATACTAGGCATGAGGACTTGAACATATTTTGAGGGGACACAATTCAATCCACAATATTGTGGATTAGGTGCTGGTAGGAAGCAGGGGCAAATTTATGATGGATATCATAATCATATTATACAGGAGGCTGATGGATAGCTGGCTGAGGCTGTCATTGGTAAAGGTGAAGCAGTTACACAGCTTAGCCTGGAGAGGGAGATATTAGACTATTTTTTGTGGTTTGGACAACATTCTTGTGTGTTCTCAGACACGATTATAGCATCTCATTCCATAATGGATGCATCGTGACCTGGTCTGTAGTGGGTGGCCTGTGAAATTGTTTGTGTTCAACCGGAGAAGCAAATAGTCTGAGTCAGGTTGGCTCTCAGCTGATAGCAGTCAGGGGTTATTTTGTTTTGTTTTGTTTTTCAGAGATGAATTGTGTAGCAATTAATTGACCATTAGAAATATGTTTTGGTGTTATTTCTATCATTTTATTTTGTGATGATTTCTATTTAAAAAAACCTTTATTTTGAAAAATTTCAAACATACACAAGAGGTGAAAGAAGGTATATGTTACCCAGCTTAACAATTACCAACATTCTGCTATTTTCAAAATACTCTCCAACATTTTTATTGTTATTTTAAAGCAAACCCTAGACATCATATTATTTCACAATAAACTCTGTAACACATAAAAAACCCCCAAATTACCCATATCAATACTGCTAACCTATTCAAAGAAAAACCCAATAATTATTTAATATCTTGTTAACTTTTCCTCAATCATACTGATATTGTCCTTTTACAATTGGTTTGTTCCAATAAAGATACAAGCAAGGTACAAACATTGCATTTGGGTACTGTGTCTCTTAAATCTCTTTAAATTTATAGCAGTTCCCTGAATCCTCTTTTATGCAATTTATTTTTGAAGGTCTGTAAGTTATTTTCCCTATAGAATTCCCTTGATTCCATATTTAGCTGATTGTATTCTTGTGGTGTTAACACATTCCTTTATCTCATACACCTGTACTTCTTGAAAACCAGTATTTAAATCTAGAGACTCCATTAGATTCATTAGGTTGAAGTTAAATTTTTTTGAACAGGAATAATTCATAGCTTATATAACAGGAGATACGTATTTTTTGATTGTCAAAGTTGTGATTGATCAGTGGATTACTATCCCGATTCGTCCATTATAAAATTTCCAATTAGTCTTTAGTGGTTTTAGTAATGATGGTATACCATTTCATACTCCTCAGACTGACAGCAGTTATGGAACCTGACAGCATGGGCACGGATGTGGAGCATAGGCAGCTCTTACACACTTGCAGGGGGAGTATAAATTACCACAATCACAGAAGAAGCATTTGTCCTTATTGAGTCAATATGATACGTATATGTACCTTGAGACCAACTCCTATATTCCAAGCCAGATAAACCACGCACCCATTCACCTGGAGGCCTGTGAAATAATGCTTATTGCAGCATTGCTTACAGGAGCAAAAACTATATTAGAAACAACCCAAATACTTACCAGAAGAACAAAACCATAAAAACAGAGCAGTGAAAATGAATTTAAAAAAATAGAGCTATAGTATTAGCCTAGATGAATCTCATAGACAAAGTGCTCAGTGGAAAAACCAAAATGTAGAATGTAGCACACAAAATGGTGCTATGTTTTAAATTTAGGACTACACACATACATATGCACACATGTGAATGATAACCCCCAAATTTAGAATAGAAGTTATCTCTGGCGAAGAGAGACAGAGGATTTCAAGTGTGCTGGTAACATTTTATCTCTTAGCTGGGAGGTGGCTAAGCAGATATTCATTATTTTATTCTTTATATCTTTTTATGTTTCTAAATTTGCATATAATATGTACTTTTTTAAAAAAAGGGAGAGAACATTTGACTTGAATCAAAAGACATGTTCAAATTCTTTCTCTGCCATTTTCTAGTGGTGACTGCTGGCGAGTTACTTCACTGTCCAAATCTCACTTCCATCTGTGCAATGATGACAACACCTATCAAAGAGGACTGTTGGGAAGGTAAATCAGATAATATGCCTTCTCCTGAGTCTAAACACAAAGTCTCAGCCCAGTGCTTGAGTGTTTCGTTTGCTTTTTGTAGAAAGGAAGAGTTTCAAAGGTTGGACTTTAGGGCGAGAGAGTTCCTGCAGGAGCAGGAACTAGGTCTTAGGAAAGGCAGCACATCTGACCAGGGATCTGCAGGGTAACCTCCTCCTGCCCAAATCTCTCCTCTCTCTTACGAAGTTGTCAGGAACCGGAAAAAGCAGGTAGAGAAAACAGGAAAAGGGGACTGGTCAGAGCCCTGGGGGAACATCCACACATGAAGGGGCATTTAAGGCAGAAAAGAATAGCCCTTAGAGACAATCTCGTTTTGCTTAGAAATCTTATGTTGCAGAAACCCTTAGAGGATACCATTCCTCTTTCTCTGGAAACTGCATACCACATCTAGCTCTCAACAGCCATCCATGCCTGTATGAGTCAGACTATACCCTCTTCTTCTGGCTATTGTTTACGAATCTAGGGGTGACCACTTGAACCCACTTTGCCAATTAGAATCCCACTTTCAAAATTTGAAATATGACCCTGCTGTTTTCTTTGCAAGGCTCTAGAGAGAAGGCTCTAAAGTTCCCAATGCCAAGGAGTTGGCTGCCCTAGTTCCTACTCAGCCTGAGTCATGCTCAACTCTTCTCTGGATTCCGTGAAATATCCCACTATCTCAGTAATCTTTCAATAAGTTTATTTATTTTTATTGTTGCTTAAAACATAAAATAAGTGTGTTTATGTGTTTAGCAATCTAAACAAATACAAGAAAATAGCAACAAGCAAGAGAAAATATGAGAGTATTTAAGAGAAGTGGAGAACAGAAGTAGGAGGCCCAGAGCAGAGAACAGAGACAAAATGATAAGCAAAGAAGCAATAAAATAAGGTCTCACTAGGCTGACAAGACATATTTTTCCCGTTAAAGAGCTTCCCAAAATGACAACCAAATGAATAAAGAAAATTATCTTATGTAGACACATCCTGGTAGATTTTCACAATACCGAGGATCAAGAGAAAATCCTATAAGCTGCCAGCGATAGAGAGGAAGCAAAATATTACTAAACCTCCAAAATTTATTAAGCCATGATCAGTTTTATCATTAGCAAAATGCATACTGGAAGACAATGAAGTGAGGCCTTCAAAGTCAGGTGAGAAAATCATTTTAAACCTATAATTCCACCCTCTACAAATTATCAATCAAGTATGATGACTCAGTAAAGACAGAATATTTATAAACTTGAATGGGAAAAAATTGCTCAAGGAAGTATTCCAACAAAATTAAAATGAAATATAAGAAAGATGCAAAACTGAAATACAAAGAACAGTGGCAGCTGAATCTACTCTAGAACAGTGGTTCTTAAATCTGAGTGTGCAACAGAATCACCTGGAAGTTTGTTTCAACAAAGCCTCTCGTTGCTGCGCTCCAGCTCCAAAGTTTCTGATTAAGTAGGTCTGACGTGGGGCTTTATAATTTGCATTTCCAACAAGTTGTCAGGTGACGCTAATGCTGTTGGTTCAGGGTTCATGCTCTCAGAACCACGGTCTAGGGCTTAGCTTCTCAAAGTGGACCAGTATCGATGTGCACCACCTTGGTGGATGTCAGAAATGCACAATTTCAGGCCCCACCCCAGACCTGCAGATCAGAATATGTAGTTTAATAAATATCTCCGGGTGATTCACAGCACACAGAAGTTAGAAAAATAATGGTTCTGGCCGGGCGCAGTGGCTCACACCTGTAATTCCAGCACCTTGGGAGGCCGATGTGGGCAGATCACGAGGTCAGGAGCTGGCCAAGATGGTGAAACTCCATCTCTACTAAAAATACAAACGTTAGCCGGGCGTGGTGGTAGGCGCCTGTAATCCCAGCTATTCAGGAGGCTGAGGCAGGGAACTGCTCGAACCCAGGAAGCGGAGGTTGCAGTGAGCCGAGATTGTGCCACTGCATCCCGGGCAACAGAGCGAGACTCCGTCTCAAAATAAAAAATAAAAAGTAAAAAATAAAAAATGAGAAAAATATTGGTTCTAGAAGAAGTAAACAAAGTGGAAAGAAAACATGATCCACTAACCCTGAAGCTTAGGACATTTACTTTGAATGGCAGGGGTTTGTGATGTATGTATTGATCTTTCTCTATGGGGCCAATTATTCTATTAAATTCCACTGTGAACAGTCTTTGATATTATAAGTGCTGTATAAGGGATTTACATTTTTATGTTCAGCCCCCAGACAAACCAATGAAGATATAATTTAGTTATAGAATAAAATACAAATTTTATAAAATTTGACATGGTAAAAGTGAGGTTGAAACAGAAAGTCCAACTTCATTAGACACACAAAGTTGTGTCTAATAAAATCCTCATCTATTTAATGTGTTGGCAGATAGTGTCCAAAGTGGGTACATAAAAATATAGAAACAAATGTATGCTTTTACAGTTTAAATAGCAACCACCAGAAGAAATAAAGCCAAACAAGGATTGCTGCAAATCCATGAGCTTTTTTTTAGGGGATCTGTGAGGCCAAAGTGTTTTCATAATAATACCAAGGTGTTATTTTTTCACTCTCTTTTCACTCTCACTCTCTCATGAGAGTACAGAGTATGCAAAGATGTGGATATGATTTCAGTTTTTACATAGCAAATAACCTTTAAGAAACTAACATTTGTCAAGTTTTGGTGTAGTTCAAAGAAGAGTATAAACAATTAACTGAAAAAGTTCTTTAAAACATTCGTCTTTTCAGAGTCTATATCTATGTGAGGTTAGATTTTCTTCACATGTTCAACCAAAAAAACATATCTCAACAAACTGAATGTAGAAGCAAATCGGAGAATCTGGCTGGCTTCTATTATGCCAAATATTAGCATAATAGGAAAATTTTGAAAACATTAGAGATTTTCAAAAATATAAAAGTGGGACAATTTTTTTTGTTTGGAAGTTTTCTCATTAATTTTTAAGAGTGTAAAGGGGTCCCATGACCAAAAAGTTTGAGAACCACTGTATTGAAAAACCTTACCAGGAATTCTCACCTCGCACATATTTCATGTTCAATACACTATTCTCTGAATTGCCAATTTCCTACTGTAAGCTTAGTCCTTGTTCTTCGTTTTCCCTGCTATTCTATCTTGTACCTCATCTCATTTCTTTCTTCTTACTGACATGTACAGATTTTTTATTTTTTCACCATTTGATAAATCATCCCCTGGCCTTGATTCTTATCCAGACTACCCAGACCACCACGTGTTGACTTCTCCCTTGCTCTATTTATTCCACTTTAGCCATTATTTGCCCCATTTCTTTTCTCTTGCTTGTCATCACTCTATTCTCGCCTTATTTTGTTATGTCATGTTGCAAAAAGAGAAAGACACATAAAACACTTAAATGTTAATATTCAGATGCAAGAACTGTACCTTGTAGTCCAAACCATCCGAACAGTTAAAGACCACACACTGGATGGCAAGAGCTTTTGCCAGATCTTTGATAGTCTCTGTTTTCCCAGTGCCAGCAGGACCGGCTGGTGCACCCCCAAGGTCAAGCTGCAAAGCTCCCATGAGGCAAAGATAGCAGCGATCCTGAAGAAAGTAACAAATTATCAGTATGAAGGGAACCAACTCTGGCCACAAATTAAGTCATTTCCTTTCTATGGGGGAAGGATTATTATTTTCTATGAAAAATAGAGCAACTGAAATACACCAAAAGATCCATGCACATAATTAAATAATGCAAATCTTTGCTTTACAAAGATGTATTCATAATAAATTCTTTCAAGAGTTAATGTCATATGAAACTTTTCAAGACTTTTGATTGAAAAGCACTCTCATGTCAATATTAACCTAAGTGATCAATAACTTACTGTGAGTGGAGTAATAACCAATCTTGGGCATGCACCCAAATATTCATAGCCGTAAGTGTACCGAGAGAGCGCCATTCTAGCCACACAATTATCCAGGTCTATATCCCAGTAATAGCGCAGTTGTCTCTGCCAGTCAAAAGACTCAACTGTCTCCACCTATATGTGATACACATATTAGATACAGTCATTTCAGAAAGCAGTATATAATTTTAGTTAAATGAAACAGTTACCTTGGATTGAACAAGTTCAGTGACTATATCTCTTGCATGCACATCAATGGTAATCAATGCAGTTAGGATGTTTCTGTGTAATTTAGGAAGACTGCCTCCAACTATTGCAGCCAGGGCATTTAATCTCTACAAATAAAAAAAATTGTCATGGTGAATTTTCCAAGATCAGCTTACATATATACATTATCTCTTTCACCATTCAATTTGGAGAGACATTGCTAAAAACCAGCTAATTTTAAGAATCTATAATTTTGTGACCAAACAGGACAGTACTTTTATTTAATTCCCATGAGACTTCTGTGAACTATATACTGTCTTTACCCCTATTGTACATTTGAGGAAACTGAAGGTCAGAGAGCATAAGTAACTTGATGGCAGTCACACAGTTACGAAGTAGCAAAATGAGACCTGAGTAGACATTTGCCTCCAGAAAAGCCCAGGTTCTTAACCACTATGTGATGATTTTCTAGAGGAGACTGTCCTCCCTAAAAATTAAATGTGGTTAAAGGTGATACTCTTCAGTTTTAGGGGCGGTTTTCCCATTAATAATCAGAAAGTCTGAGCATTTTAACCTAGCCAATGTCTAGTTAAATGAAAAAATTTTCAGAAAGAGTTAGCTAAATTTTTACTTGATTTTTACCTAAATAATTAAATCTTTTTCAAAGAAGAGCAGCGCCTCTGAGGACCTTGCATCATTGTGCTGAAATGTCACTTGGGCCAACCCCGATGAGGGACCATCTCTACGTAGAGGCAAAGGAACTTTCTTTAGGGAGTCATTTCTCTTTTCTGAAGCTATGGAGATGAAATTTCTTTGAGGAATTTCATGAGAGTGTTTTCTCTTACTTCAATAAAGTTGTTTTATTCAATAAATAAATATTTATTGAATATTTACATATAAATATATATAAAGTTGTTTTATTTCAATAAAGTTGTTTTATTCATAAGGTTGTTTCATTTTTCTGTTTTAAGGGTGAATCTTTAAAAATGTAGTATTACTTGGAAGTAGAATTGAATTTGGAGTTAAAGAGCTGGCTTAGGTCCTTACAAGATATACTGTTTGTAAATATTTTCCTTTATTCCCCAGGTTGCCTTTTCACTCTGTTGATTGTTTCCTTTGTTGTGCAAAAGCTTTTAAGTTTGATGCAATCCCACGGATCTATTTGCCTTTTGTTGCTTGTGCTTTTGGTGTTATATCCAAGAAATCAATGCCAACGCCAACATCAAAGCTTTTCCCCTATGTCTTCTTCTAGGGATTTTACAGTTTCAGGTCTTACACTTAAATACTTACTCCATTTTGAGTTGATTTTTGTGCATGGGATAAGACAAGGGTCTAATTGCTCCTACAACTTAATGAGCAAAAAACAAATAACCCAATTAAAAAATTAGCAAGGGAATAGAATAGACATTTATCAGAAAAAGACATGCAAAGGGCTAACTGGGTATAGGAAAAGATGATCAACATCACTAATCATAAGGGAAATGCAAATCAAAACCATAATGAGATGTCACCTCACAACTATTAGGGTGACTGTTATCAAAAAAACAAAAGATATCCCATGTTGGCAAGAGTGTGGAGAAAAGAGAACCCTGGTATGCTGCCAGAGCGAATATAAACATGGTGCAGCCATTATGGAAAACAATATGCTGGCTCCTCAAAAAATTAAAAATGGAACTACCATATGACCCAGTAATCCCACTCTGATACACATCCAAAAGAAGTGAAGTCAGGATCTGGAGGAGACTATCTGCACTCCTATGTCCATTGCAGCATTATTCACAATAGCCAAAATGTGGAAATAACATAAGTGTCCATCAAAGGATGAACAGATAAAGATAATATGAGCTGGGCATGATTATCATGCCTGTAATCCAGCACTTTGGGAGACCAAGGCAGGAGGATCGCTTAAGGGAAGCTTTTGAGACCAGCCTGAGCAATACAGTGCGACCCTGTCTCTACAAAAAATAATAATAATAAAAATAATTAGCTGGGTACTATGATCACGTCCCTGCACTCCAGCCTGGGCAATGGAGTGAGATCCTGTCTCTTAAAAAAGAAAAAAATAAAAGAAAATGTGGCATACACATACAATGAAATATTTATTATTCAGACTTAAAACAAAGGAAATCCCATGACATGTGACAGCATGAATAAACCTGGAGGATATTAAGCTAAATGAAATAAGTCAGTCATAGAAGGATAAGTCCTGCATGATCTATTTATATGAAGTATCTAAAATAGTTAAACTCATAGAAAAAGAGTAATATGGTGATTACAGGGAGCTAGCGAGAGGAGGAAATATGGAGTTGCTGTTCAACAAGTATAAAGTTTTAGTGCTATTTAAATGCTATTTAGTAAAATAGCATTTCCTAGATATAGCTAAAAGTTCTTGATGGTAAATTCTTTGAATTATTTTTGTTTTATTGTTAGCTGCCTGACAGGCAACTATTTCTATCTCTAACTATTTCTGTTAGTTGCCTGACAGGCAATGTATTTCTACAAAATAGCAGAAATAGAATTAGAGCCTAAAAATAGAAATGACATGAATCTGGAAGTTTTCCTGGACTGAATAAACTTCCCTGAGAGGTATTCAGGAACTAGTGAATACAGTTTATACTTAAAAGTTGCAAACTATTATAACCGTGATGTTTTGTTCTGGAATTGTTTTTCCTCCTATTTTCACAAGTATTCATATAAATACTACACATATATTAAGGTAGTGTCTCTAAAAAAAGTAAAACACAAATAATTTTAGTGAGAATTCTAAAGCTTTGTAAGTCATGTCAGAGCATTAGAATTTCTGAAATAAAGTGAATTTGCATTAACTATGCTTAAAAAAAAAAAAAAACCACTAAGACCGTCTTGCAAGACAATAATGTCACTTTGTTACAGATCTCACCTCAAAATTTACTTTTTCAAAATTCTCCAGGGCCTCTATGTGATTACTGTGTTCTGTTTCCAGACATTCAGTCAAATCACGGCACCACATAATTTGAGAAACGGTCAGGATAACCTGCAAGAAAACATCTTTCTTAAATATGTGATACATATCACCAAAAAAGAATTCAGAGATACGAAATGTGAGTATGAGTTACTTGAGAAGGGTGGCCAGCCACCACCCAGTCTGTCCTCAGTTTCCCCTGATAGTCAGTGATGGCAGCTTTGCACAGGCGACGCAGAGATGTGAACATGGCCTCTTCCACTTTACCAAGCCATTCCTCTACATTGCCTCGGGCCTTGACGCCTTTCCCCAAGCCAACCTAAAAGGTAATCAGAGCATTGATAAAGTGGCTTGTGTGGGACTTGTAAGCTGTATGCCTTCTGTATTTCCATGACAGAATCCTAAGCTATATAAACGCTGAAGCCTGACCACAAATACTGAAACTTCTATTGACATTCTACTATACATCTATCTCCTTTCACCCCACCAATTGCTTTATTTTACTGCTTCCACTTGGAGTCAACTCCCTGAAAGAGTAGTCTACATGCACTGCATGGATTTCTTCACTTATTTTCACTTTCCTACTTGCTGCTATCTGATTTTTGTCCCTGATCACTTCTATTCTCAAGTTTTCCCAGGTCCTTCCAACTGAAAAGTCCAAATGACACTTTTCAGTTCTTGTATCTATTTTTTTGGACTTCCAATGGCTTGACTGTCATGGCTGTTTTGGTTTCCTTCATCTGCTCTTCTTCAAACCTCTCTTTACATTTCATGTTTTCCCAAGATTCTATCCTCGGTCTTTCCCCTCTCTTCTGCACCAGTGATGAGCAAATTCTTTTGCAAGAGAATCAATTCAGAACAAATAAAATGTTTATATGTTCCCATAGATACAACACTGTGTTCTTACTGGATCCAATTCCTTAGCATTTCCCTGCACAGTTCCTGTGTCTGAAATGTCTCCCATGCCCACGTAGAAGATACTCCCCCTTCCATCATACTTGACTTTGTGTGTGTGTGCATATGTGTGGCTCTCCTCTGTGAAGTCACTCGATTCCTCACAGTGTGCTAATATATTCACTCTCTTGGTGTTCCCCATATGCCAGGGGCTGTGCAGTGCCCTGGAGATGCTGCTGCCAGCAACTAACACTTAAATAGTGTTTACTGGGTATTGCTTTAAGTAATTTACATACACTATCCCCTGAACAGGCTCATCACTCCATTAATCAGATACAATTACTAATCCCTGTCTTTTGGATGAGATTAAGGGGTGGGACTTAGTCCAAGTGGCCTGATAGTAGAACCAGTACTCTTAACCAGTCCACTAGTGTGCCTCTTGTGGGGAGTTAAATAAGACATGGTTCTAGTTTTCTCCACTATATTTCCAACAGAACACATGTCTTCGTTATTGCATTTTCTGTGGTGATTTTCAGTTGTTTGTTCGACTACTTCTCTGTTAGACTTTGAGCTCTTTGAGGGCAAGAATTTTATCTTGGTTATCCTTGAAATTGCTGAGCCAACAGAGTACCTGTATGCTTAGAGCGAGAATAACCCTAGAAGAGTAACAAAGTTCATCAATAAAGAAATATAAACAAAAGCACCTCACCCTTTCTCCCTCTGGTGACAGCATTGCCAAAATATTATTAGTATAAACCTTTTCTGGTTCTCCATCAATACCAGGAATCTTTCCTTCAGCAGGAGGCATGAGAGCAAATTCAAGCTTTGAAATGGAGTCGAAGCATTTCCTTAAGTGTGGCTGCACAGCCTGTGGATTTCGTGTCTGGGCCAAAATCTCCAGAAGTTCATCATTCGACAAGAAGTAAAACCTGGATTAAAGAACATCCTTAAAATATAACTTGAAATTGAAGTATAGTCTTAGATAGACATAAAAGATAAATTCCTTAGCCACATCTCTTCCCTGTCTACCAATTTCCTGGACCTCCAGTTATACTGGTCATGGGTTTCTGGGGAGGCCACATATCTCTAAACATGATTTCTGTGAAAATTAGTGATGATGCATTTAGGTGTGATGATGCACACCTAGAATTAGTGTCTAGTACAATGTCTAGTGATAGACATTGTTCATAAAAACTGTAAAAATGCTAGAAACTGATGTGTTCACATATCTGTCTTACCTGGCTTTAAGTCTCCAGAGTGAAGATGTATTATTTGTTTTCCCTAAAATGTAGCCTAGTACGTCACACATACCTGGTATTCAATACATTATTTGTTGAAGAGTTAATAGATGGATGGGTGGTTGCAGGAGAACCTTATTGGGTTGTGTGAATGTGTACTGGGCCATTCTCTTAACCCAAAGGCATTTGCTATTCTCTGCAGTATGTGCTACTGTGAAAATTGGCATAATATAATTTTGCCAGCACACCATTTCCAACCATGTGAGGCTATACATATGCAGAAATAAAACATTTATACATATTCCATACTATTACCAGCAAGATAGGTAAAGGAAATTGTAAACTTACAAAATATTATTTTGCTATAGATTGGGGTTGGCAAGTTACAGCCCCAGGCCAAATCTGGCCCACCACCTGTATTTGTAAATAACGTTTCATTGTCACACAGCCATGCAGACATACTGTCTGTGGCTCCTTTTGTGCTACAATAGCAGACCCGACTACAGAGACTGTAAAGCCTACAAAGCCTTGAATATCTACTATGTGACCTTTTATGCACAAAAGCTGTTTGTCCCTGCTCTAGATAACCAACAATATTCTAAATGCCAGACTTCATGTAATATAGTTCTTGTATTATGTTTAATCTCTCCAAATCACTCAAAAGGAATTCGATTTACTATTCCAACTGACTATCCTAGTTCATACTAGAACAGATTAGAGCAATTAACTATTAACATTTAAGACAGGGATTTTCAAACTTTTTTTTTTCTCCAATCAAGGGTCCTTTTTGCTGCCGTTCCTATCCCCAAGTCTCTCATGTTTTGGAGGACTAAATGTACAAACCAGCATTTAGTAAATGCTCTAGATTGTTGACCGTCAACTTAGCAATATCCCTGCATCAGGGAAAAGCTGGAATGACATTTCTAGAATGTCTTTCCAGTAAGGTTTCAGATTAAATGCTGCCTATGAGATGCTCTTCTATGTGACTGAGAAGGTGGGAGGAAGCAAAGCCATTATTCCCCAACTTGAGCATGAATGACTGAAGCTGGTGGGATTTCATCCTTGGTTTTCAGGTGTCCTCCTGACAATCCCTCCCTTTCTTGTTGCAGGAAGCTGAGACTTTGGTGGCACTTCCCTGAGACCTCTGCCTGTATTTCCAGATTTCTTCAAAGTGGTCCTCAGTTCTTCCCTTCTTCTGCGTCTAGCACCAGTGAAAACTTCTAATTCCCTGACTGAAACTTTTGCTCTAAACACCTAGAGTGGCTTCTGTGTTTTTGACCAAACCTTTCCCAAGTAATATAACTAGATGTTAAAATTTCAGTTGCAGTTTTGACTGAAGTTCTAGGACTACAGTTGTCACATTTCAAAATGAGATGTCAGGTCACCTGGGGCTGACTTATGGGGAGATGGGTGAAGACTCTAGAGTCCTCAGTCGCTTGAGGGTATAAAAGTGTTAAAGCTGGAGAGGCTGGACAGCTAGAGACAAGAATATTCTTTGGTAGAGAGATGTGCTAAGGGTGCTTGCTATGCCCATGAGAAAGGGTGTGGTTCACTCTCCTCAAGACTAGGCGTCTTGGAGAGCTTAACATGCATCCCCACCAATTAACCTAAAGAAAATTGCTCAGGTAACACCAGTCTCTCTTAACCTTTTACACACACATTGTGCACATATACACACATGCACAGGCACACATATTCATTCAACAATGAAACAGTAAAACAATGGGGTGATCAAGAATCATTTCAATTTGTGGGATCTAAAAATCGAAACAATTGAACTCATGGAGACAGAGAGTAGAAGGATGGTTACCAGAGGCTGGGAAGGGTGGTGGAAGGGTTGGGGATGGGGAGGTGGGGATATTTAATGGGTACGAAAAATAGGAAGCATGAATAATACGTAGTATTTGATAGTACAACAGGGTGACTATAGTCAATAATAATTTAATAATCAATAATAATTTAATTGTACATTTAAAAATAACTGAAAGAGTATAACTCAATTGTAACACAAAGGATAAATGCTTGAGGGGATGGATACCTCATTTTACATGATGTGATTATTATGCATTACACACCTATGTCAAAACATGTTATGTACCCCATAACACACCTATTATATACTAAAAAAGTTAAAATTTAAAAAAATTGTTTCAGTATCTTACTTACCCACTTAACTATTTATTGAATATTGTATTTTATCCTTGAGACTTATACTCCCCAATTACGATAACTAGTTGGATTTTCATTATCATAGATCTTTTTTATTTCTTTCTCTAGTTCCTTGATGCTTTGAGGTTATAACTATAACCTCAACTTGATTGACAGTCATAACTACTAAAAAATATCTTAGGTTGCTTTATAAACTTACCTTGGAAAGATAACTCTTTTTGATTCTAAGTATGCCTCTAGGCACTTCTGAATTTGGTCAAGTAATGCATTATTGTTTTGAAAAGTTTCCAGAAGTCCTGTTCATTAAAAAAAGACAGTATTGGTAAAACTGTGTTAAAATCAAATTTTTTTCTGAAAAAAAATATCACTTTAAAATGTAATCAATTTATGAATCTTCTCCCTAGAAAACTATTTAATAAAGCTCTCATAAAAATATGTTTTGAGTTATCCAAATCTAAAGTTAAAACGAGTCACGGAATTGCAAAGGCAATAAAAAAATTATAATCACATCATCAGCAAACGCTGACAGTTTGACTCCCTGTTTACCAATCTGGATGTCTAGACAGTAACTGCTGTCTTCAAGAGACTCACCTAACACATAAGGACTCACATAAAGTTAAGGTAAAGGGGTGGAAAAAGGTATTCCATGCAAATGGACATCAAAAGTGGGCAGGAATAGCTATTCTTATTTAAGACGAAACAAATTTTAAAGCAACAACAGTTAAAAAAGACAAAGAAGGATATTATATAAAGATAAAAGGACTTTTCCAACAAGAAAATATCACAGTTCTAAATATATATGCACCTAAAACTGGAGTTCTCGAATTTATAAATTTGTAAAACAATTAATACCAGACCTTAGAAATGAGATAGACAGCAACACAATAATAGTGGGGGACTTCAATACTCCACTGACAGCACTAGACAGGTCATCAAGCCTGAAAGTCAACAAAGAAACAACTTAAACTATACCCTAGAACAATTGGACTCAACAGATATTTACAGAACATTCTACCCAACAAATGCAGAATATACATTCTATTCATCAGTATAGAATATTCTCCAAAATAGGCCATATGATAAGCCACAAAACAAGTCCCAATAAATTTAAGAAAATCAAAATTATATCAAGTACTCTTGCAGACTACAATGGAATAAAATTGGAAATCAACTCCAAAAGGAATCCTCAAAACCATACAAATACATGGAAATTAAATAACCCTAAAGACTCATCCAAAAAGCTCCTAGAGCTGATCAATGAATTCAGCAAAATTTCAGGATACAAAATTAATGTACACAAATCAGTAGCTCTGCTATACACTAACAGTGACCAAGCTGAAAATCAAATCAAGAACTCAACCCCTTTTACAATAGATGCAAAAAAAAAAAAGCTGCAAAAAAAAAAAAAAATTACGTAGAAATATACCTAACCAAGGAGGCGAAAGACCTCTACAAAGAAAACTACAAAACACTGCTGAAAGAAATCATACAACACAGACAAATGGAAACACATCCTATGCTCATGAATGGGTAGAATCAATATTGTGAAAATGACCATACTGCCATAAGCAATCTATAAACTCAATGCAATTGCCATAAAAATAACACCATAATTCTTCACAGAGTTAGAAAAAAAATTCTAAATTTCACATGGAACCAAAAAAAAGAGACCACATAGCCAAAGCATGATTAAGCAAAAAGAACAAATCTGGAGGCATCACATTACCTGACTTTAAACTATACTACAAGGCCATAGTCACCAAAACAGTATGGTACTGGTATAAAAATAGGCACATAGGCCAATGGAACAGAATAGAGAATCTGGAAATGAAGCAAAATACTTATAGCCAACTGACCTTCGACAAAGAAAACAAAAACATAAAGTGGGGAAAGGACACCCTATTCAACAAATGGTGCTGGGATAACTGGCAAGCCACATGTAGAAGAATGAAACTGGATCTTCATCTCTCACCTAAAAATCAAATCAAGATGGATCAAAGCCTTAAATCTAAGACCTGAAACCATAACAATTCTGGAAGATAATATTGAAAAAACCCCTCTTGACATTGGCTTAGGCAAAAACTTCATGACCAAAACCCAAAAGCAAATGCAACCAAAACCCAAAAGCAAATGCAACAAAAACAGAGATAAATAGATGGGACTTAAACTAAAAAGCTTCTGCATAGCAAAAGAAACAATAAGCAGAATAAACAGACAACTCACAGAGTGGGAGAAAATCTTCACAATCTGGACCTCTGGCAAAGGACTAATATCCAGAAC
The DNA here is from genome assembly GCF_000951035.1 of Colobus angolensis palliatus. Taxonomy (NCBI): domain Eukaryota; kingdom Metazoa; phylum Chordata; class Mammalia; order Primates; family Cercopithecidae; genus Colobus; species Colobus angolensis. Next base: position 5,851,307 of record NW_012112919.1, on the reverse strand, counting down.
CTGCAAGGAACTCAAACAAATCAGCAAGAAAAAAACAAACAATCTCTTCAAAAAGTGAGCTAAGGACATGAATAGACAATTCTCAAAAGAAGGTATACAAATGGCCTACAAACATGAAAACTGCTCAACATCACTAATGATCAGGGATATGCAAATCAAAGCCACAATGCGATACCACCCTACTCCTTCAAGAATGGCTATAATAAAAAAAAATAGATGTTGGCGTGGATGTGGTGGAAAGGGAATACTTTTACACTGCTGGTGGGAATGTAAACTAACACAACCACTATGGAAAACAGTGTGGAGAATCCTTAAATAACTAAAAAGTAGATCTACCATTTGATCCAGCAATCCCATTACTGGGTATCTACCCAGAAGAAAAGAAGTCATTATATAAAAAAGATTCTTGTGCACACATATTTATAACAGCACAATTCACAATTGCAAAAATATGGAACCAGTCCCAATGCCCATCAATCAATGAGTGGATAAAGAAAATGTGTCTAGATATACGATGGCATACTACCTCAGCCATAAAAAGGAATGAAATAATGGCATTTGCAGCAACCTGGATTGATTTGGAGACCATTATTTCAAGTGAATGGAATGGAAAACCAAGCATTACGTGTTCTCACTCATAAGTGGGAGTTAAGCTATAAGGACACAAAAGTGTAAGAATGATACAATGGACTTAGGCAAGTGGGGGAAAGGATGGGAGGGAGCTGAGGGATAAAAGGACAAAAGACTACACATTGGGTACAGTGTACACTGCTCGGGTGGTGGGTGCACCAAAATCTCAGAAATCACCACTAAAGAACTTATTCATAGAACCATATGCCACCCGTTTCCCCAAAGCCTATTGAAATAAAAATAAATAAATAAATAAATAAATAAATAAAATGCAATGGCAGTGGTATGGTCTTTTCAATAAAAGGTACCAAGTTAACTGAAAAATAAAGAGATAATTTTAAGTAAAAGTAAAATATACTGTTAAGATTTTAAAAGCTTTGGTATTATTTGATAAAGGAAAGTTCTATTACTTTAAAATGGGGGGGAATTGACTAAGAACTTTATTACCTTTAATAATAATATCAAGTATTTACCAATATGAACAAGTATATTTAATATGAAACATTTTTAGCTGGTGTATCCCACTTTTGGGGGGCTAGGAGTACAAAACCAAACCCAAGCAGTTGCCTTCTCCTTGACTCTCCAAACCAAGCCAGTCTCTATACCTACTCACTGTCTGTCACTTTCTTACTGGCATCTTTTCTGTATCCTCTGCCATCTTTAAACGCCAAAATCGTGGTGATGGGATACTATTTCTTTATCACTAAACTACAGCTCCTTAAGAAATAAGATCCATGTCTTGTTTATCTTTGTAATTTTGGTGCTTATCATAGTAGCTGGTGTCCCCACCTGCCCAAGAATCAAATCCACAGTCTTGATCATGGTTTCCAAGGCTCTATGTAATCAATGACCCAGTCTGATGCCCAGTCCCCCACCTAAACACTCTTGCCTCTCTTGCTTCACCTCCTAAGCCCTTCTTCTGCATTCCACTTCAGTTCTCATTGGCTTCCTTGCAAACAATTGGGCATGTGAAGCATGCACTCACTTTGGGAGCCTTGCCTTTAATCTTCCCTCCTCCTTTAACAATGTTCCCTTTGATCACATACATGAGTCACTCCCTCATTCCTGCAGGTTTCTGCTCAAAAGCCACCTTATCAAAAAAGCCTTCTGTCACACACACACACACACACACACACACACTCTCTCTCTCTCTCTCACCCATTTACCCTACTTTATTTTTCTTCATAGCTTTATCACTCCCTGAAATGATCTATACAAGTCTCTATTCTTATATTACATCCTTAGGAGCAGATGTATTTTTGAATCAGATTTTTTTTTCATTTCAGAAGTTATATTTTATAACAAGTCTAGTAGGGCCTGGGACAGCACTCTGTAATCTAACATATTAGTTTTCACAGCAAAATGTTTCAACATGACAAGTGAGTGCAGTAGACAGAATAATGGCCCCCTAGAGATGTTCATGTCCTAATCCCCCAAACCTGTGAATATGTTAGTATACATGGAAAAGAACTTTGCCGATGTGATTAAGTTAAGGATCATGGATGGAGAGACTGTCCTGGATCATCTGGTGGACTGATCGATCATACATGGGCCATTATGCGCAGAAGGCAGGAAGGTCAGAGGCTGATAAGGAGATATAATGACATAAACAGAGGCCAGTGTGCTGAGATTACAGGCTGGAAGAAGACCATGAGCCAAGGCATGTTGGTCACCTTGAAAAGACCCAAAGAGTTTTCAATTCTATTATTCCATGTAACATTTCTTTTCCATTTCTGTCTTATGTCAGAGTTTTTGGGGAAAGGGTACAGCCCAGAAAACTGCAGGGAAGCTGTTTGAGGATATTTACCAGGATGGGCCATGTGCTGCTATTTCCTGAACAACAGGTAAGCTTGCCAAGGCTTTTACTTTAAGCATAAAGTTCAACAGCCACATATGTGCACCCTGAAAGACTTTGATTCCACATCCACAGAAATGGAACTTATTAAAACACATTTCAACCTTGAGACTAGAAATGCAATAAGTGGTAATATTTTGAACTAGTTTTGATGAATTCATTAAAAATAAGGTGTGGACATTTTTGTGGCTATAAATCTGTGGAGGAGCTTTAACAGAATACGTCAACCAAAGGCAAGTATTTGTCTCATTGTCAAAATTCTGAGATGAAAACATCACTGATACACTGAAGCAACATCCCCAAATCATAAAAACAGCAAAAATAGACAGATTCTCCTTTTCCGAAACTACAAACTAAGCTGAGAGATAATAATAAAAAAGTCCAGTGTTCCATTGACGTTGCTTAGCAAGTGTGTCAAATGCAAGGATTCCTAGTTGTCCATGCTGACTAGAATCAAAGGTTGAATGGGCCATGTGTTATTAGGTTCCCAGAGAAACATTTTAGGTGACTGTAGTCTTTTTGCTTGTTTGGAATTTTGTTTCATACCTGGCTGAGTAGCGGCTCGAAGAGCATTAGGCAGCCGATTCACTTTTCTCATGATTTCTTTCCATGACTTGTCCACCTGAAGGAACATCTTGGCCTCTGCAGGCAATTGCCTCTGAATATCTGGAGCACTGAAAATACTTTCTAGGTAGAGCCAGTTTCTTTGGCAGGTCAGCCACTCTTCCTAGGAGAAAAATATGGACATTGTCAAATTTTAATTCCCCAATTAAAAACATATAGTTACAGTAAAAATCATGACACAGGGAATCACTGTATCTTTTTCCTTGAGGGTCGTGTTATGACTCCTCACAGGTCGTTTGAAATTGAATTCCTTACAAGGTCCAAGATTCACCTTAGTCTGATTTCATCCCACTGTCTACTGAGCAGAGTTCTAATGGGTCTTCCATGTGGTTACCAGAATGGATCCAGAGAAACATGATTAAAATTACCCACAGGAGAGATTCAGGGGGCAGCATGATGCTTACGCAAGGAGATTTGAAGGGAAAAGGAAAGTTTGGTGACCATTTTCAAACATAAACAAGATTTTCATGAAAAAAAGTTTGTTTTTTTCTTTTATCTCAATCATGTGTTAATTCTTCCTTCATCTTTCTTTAAAAATGAAAATTAAAAAAAAAGCCTGCTCATGACCGCATATGTGGTATATATAGAAGACTGGAAGATGAAAATCATGCATTCCCTCTGCTTTTAGACAAATCACTGTTAATAAAAGAAATCAGAAATCCAGGGTCAGAAATTAAATGTCCATAGATCTCACCTTTCCTCTGTGCCTCCTGCTATTACAACATGTGTGCGCCCAAAATCCATGAAAGAGTTCCTCACTTCTCACTCTAGGTTTGGGAGTAAGCCCAAATGTCACAACCACTTCCTGGTTTGTCTTAGGTCTCACACTTTCCAAGCAATTCATTCTCTGGGGGGTCTTCACTAGTCAGCTTAGGTTTCTTTCAGGGACCCTCTATGAAAACGTCCCTTTTGACTTTGATCTGTAGTCCCTCCCCTCACAGGGCTCAGCCATCAGTCCAGGAGGCTGGACAGGACTCAGACAATGTGGTTGGTTGAAGAAGATGAATTTCTGAGAAAGTTCTCTTTGAAACAAAGTTGGCGCAAGTTATCTTTTCCCTCTTACTGACTTTATTATTTCATAGATAACTTCTCATATTAGAATGTCTAGAAACCTAAACATAATTAAGTCAAGCTAAATATCTGAAGTCTAAGAAAGAGATTGGATGGGAACAAAGTGAGATTAGTGTAAGTGGGTTCTTTGTTTTGCTATGGGACAATCAAAGGTGGAAAAAAATCAAAAGGGCATGTGTACCACAAGGAGAGATTCCAAGGAGACTTCAAGCAACAATGAGCATTCTTCCAGTAAATATAAAGTTGTTGTAGCAAGACTCATAAGGTGGCCCCCAAGATGTGGCATTTACATCCCTGTGTAATCCTCTCCCCTTGAGTGTGGGTGCCATCTGTGACTTGTTCCCAGGTATATGGGATGTGGCAAAGGTAACAGAATGTACATAATTATGTTTATGTTATATAAGATTGTAATAGTCATCTTGCTAGGATCTTTTTCTTCCTTGCTAGATTGATGCAGCCAATGGTCATGGTCACTTAAAGACAAAAATGTGGGCAACATCTAGGAGCTGAGCATGGCCTCCAGCTGAGAGCCAGCAAGAGACTGAAGCCCTTAGCCCAAGAATTTCCAGAAAATTAATTCTGCCAACAACTGAGTGAGCTTGGAAGTGGATCATTCCTCGGTTAAACTTCTGATGAGAATCCAGTCTGGCTGACATCTTAATTGTAACCTTGTTAGACCCTGAGCAAGAGGCCTCAGTTAAGCCATGCCTGAACTCCTGAGCCACAGAAACTGTGAGACAACAAAGGTATTGCTTAAGTTTGTAGGATTTGTTTCACAGCAAAATGATAATAACAGGCATGCTTTGTTTTATTGTGCTTCACTTTACTGCACTTTGCAGATATTGCAGTTTTTATAAATTGAAGTTTTATGGCAACCCTGCATCAAAAAGTTAATTCATGCCATTTTTCCAACAACATGTGCTTACTCTGTCTCTGGGTCACATTTTGGTAATTCTTGCAATATTAAAAATATTATTATTAAACATTATTATTATTATATCTGTTATGGTGATCTGTGATCAGTGATCTTTGATGTTATGATTATAATCGTTTTGGGGTGCCATGAACCATGCTTATATAAGATGGCAAACTTAATTGATAAGTATTATCTATGTTCTGTCTGCTCCACTGACTGGCTGTTCCCCTGTTCCCCTATCTCATTTCTTCTCCTTAGTGCCCCCTGTCATTCCCTGAGAAACAACAATATTGAAATTAGGCCAATTAATAACACTACAATGGCCTTTAAGTGTCCAAGTTAAAGGAACAGTCACATGTCTCTCAATTTAAATCAAAAGTTAGAAATGATTAAACTCAGTTAAGAAGGCATGTCAAAAGCCAAGACAGGTCAAAAGCTTAGCCTCTTGCACGAAACAATTAAGACAGCTGTGAATGCAAAGGAAAAGTTCTTGAAGGAAATTAAAAATGTGACTTCAGTGAAGACACAAATGATAAAAAGCCAAAACCCTATTTCTGATTTGGAGAAAGTTTGAGTGATTTGAATAGAAGATCAAACCAACCATAACATTCCCTTAAGTTAAAGCCTAGTCTGAGGCAAGACTCTAACTCTTTTCAATTTTAAAAAGGCTAAGAGAGGTGAGAAACCTGTGGAAGTAAAGTTTGAAGGTAGCAGAGGTTGATTCATGAGATTGAAAGAAGCTATCGCTGTAACATAAAAGTGCAAGGTGAAGCAGCAAGTGCTGATGAAGCTGCAGCAAGTTATCCAGAGGATTTAGCTAAGATCACTGATGAAGGTGGTTACTCTCAACAACAGATTTTCAATGAAGACAAAATAGCCTTCTATTAGAAGAAGATGCCATGTAGGACTTTTATAGCTAATGAAGATAAGTCAATGCCTGGCTTCAAAGATTCAAAGGACAGGCTGACTCATGTTAGGGATAAATGCAGCTGGTGACTTTGAGTTAAAACCAATGCTCATTTACCATTCAAAAAATCTCAAGGCCCTTAAGAATGATGCCAAATCTACTCTGCCCATGCTCTAAAAATGAAACAACAAAGCCTGTGTTTACACATCTGTTTACAGCATGATTTACTGAATATTTTAAGCCTACTCTTGAGACCTACTGCTCAGAAGAAAAGGCTTCTTTCAAAATATTACTGTTTATTGACATGGACCTGGTAACCCAAGAGCTCTTATGGAGATGTACAAGGAGATTTACATTGTTTTGACGCCTGCTAACACAACATCCATTCTGCAGCCCATGGATTAAGGAGTACTTTCAACTTGAAAGTCTTATTATTTAAGAAATACATTTTGCAAGGCTATATCTGCCACAGATAGTAATTCCTCTGATGGATCTGGGAAAAGTGAATTAAAAAACCCTCTGGAAGGACTCATCATTCTAGATGCCATTGAAAATATTTGTCATTCATGGGAGGAGGTCAAAATATCAACACTAATAGGAGTTTGGAAGAAGTTGATCACAACCCTCATAGGTGACTTTGAGGGATTCAAGACTTCAGTGGAGGAAACAACAGCAGATGTGGTGGAAATAGCAGGAGAACTAGAATTAGAAGTGGAGCCTGAAGATGTGACTGAATTGCTGCAATCTCATGATAAAACTTGAACAGATGAGGACTTGCTTCTTATGGATGAGCAAAGAAAGTGGTTTCTTGAGATGGAATCTACTCCTGGTGAAAACGCTATAAACATTGTTGAAATGACAACAAAGGATTTAGGATATTACGTAAATATAGCTGATAAAGCAGAAGTAGGGCTTGAGAACATTGACTCCAATTTTGAAAGAAGTTCTGTCATAGGTAAAATGCTATAAAATATTACATGCTACAAAGATTTTTTTTTTTAATAGAAGGAAGAGTTGATGAATGTGGCAAACTTCATTGTTGTCTTATCTTAGGAAATTGCCACAGCACCCCCAACCTTCAGCAGCCACCCATCAACACTGAGGCAAGATCTTCCACCAGCCAAAAGATGATGAGTCACTGAAGGCTCAGACTACAGTACAGTTTAAACATAACTTTTCAAAAAATAATTTCAACTTATATTTTAGATTCAGAGGTTACACGTGCAGGTTTGTTAAATGGGTATGCTGCGTAATGCTGAGGTTTGAGGTATGAATGATCTTGTCAGTCAGAGAGTGAGCATAGTATCCAATAGGTAGTTTTTCCACCCTTGCACCCTTCCTCTCTCCCCTCTTTAGTAGTCTCCAGTGTCTATTGTTTCTATCTTTGTGTCCATGTATTCCCAATTCAACATAACTTTTATATGTTCTTTGAAACAAAAAAATTCAAGTGGCAAAATTTCTTTATTGCAACGTTTGGGTTATCATGGTGGTTTGGAACCAAATCTACAATATCATTGAAGTATACCTATGCAAGGGTGATGGTAAAAGCATTAAGCTGTATAATTATGTAAAGAAGAGCTCAACACCTGTGCATTTCACTTACATTCTAAACACAATAACATGTCCACAACTAACACTTACGTTTTAAAACCATAGAGTATTTAAATAATGAAACAAATAATTCCTAAGGTCCTTGTGACTCTCCAATATTCTGAGTGTATGAATCGAAATTATTCTTACTCACCAGTGTTTGATTAAATAAAGCAAGTTGTTTTTGCCATTTATCCACTCGAGTTTTCAGTGGACCAACGTAACGTGACGAGGCAAGGGTTGCAACATTGATGGTGCTTTCATCAAGAAGGACCTTCAAAGGAAGGGGAAGAAAACACATGCAGCACCAAGTATTTGCGCTTTCAGTAATATTTCAGATACATAATCCCAAGTGTCTACTTAAAGGCCAACTCTTTGAATTAATAGCTTAGTCCCTCCTACTGTTTCCTACTTATCAATTTCCCCTCATTATTCACATCCTTGTGGCACCATGATGTTCTTTCAAAGGTCAGCTAGGACTTCTGATTGCCAAATTTCTGCTGCTCCTGTAATTAATAATGACACGAGTTTTTGTTTGAGTTGACACTCTTCTCCTCTCTCTGCTCACTATTAGGTAACTTTTACCTTCTTAACACAATTTGATCACCCGGGCTTGCCTTTGTTTCTCAAAATATCATATACTGGCAAAATTAGCTGTCTTCTGTCCAATGAATTATCACTTTCTGTCAATTATCTCAAAGAAGAGAGAATTGAACTCATTCATATCAAGCTCTGAATGGTTATACACAGTTTCTCCTCCACCTCCTTCCCCTTCTACTCCCCTTTATACAACAGCATCTCTCACGAAGCATGTGAATTTTAAAAAATGTGTCTGTTAATCCGAAAGATTTAATGGTCCATTTCAATAATAAGCCTTTTGAGAGTAGAACCCTCACCACATTTAGCCTAAACTTACTGACCTATTTGAGTCTGCTCTCCCATCCCCTGTGCAGAGTGATGTCTGGTCTTGCTCTTCCAACCCACACCTAGAAAAGCTATTTTATCTCTAATTCCACCCTGGATACACCCTCTTAGGCCAGGGCTTTGCCTTTTAAGTTGGGCTATGTGACCCAGCTCCCTTTGCTAAATAAATGTGCCTTCAGATTTTAAATGATAAAGACTATTCCAAACACATGAGTTAGATTTATTTTCTTCTGTGGTTGACAGAGTATGGCCATTGTCTCCTAATTCCAATAAGTTCAAGTGAACTTAGCCTTTTAGTGTGCTATAAACATGAAATACTCATTCAGGTTTCTTTGCCTTATTTACCGGGTTTGAAGTGCCCTTTATTTTTTTTCTATGTCTATTAAATCCCATCTAATGTTTAAGATCCAGCTTGTTATGACTGGTCTAGCAAGAATGCTCTGATCACTTCAGCTGTAACTGGTTTCCTTGTTTTTGTAAGTTCCTCCAACCAATTACAGGTTGCAACTCTTACATATATATGCAATTTTTAATGCGTTGTTAAATATTTCATGTACAAGCATTCATGTTAATTATTTGCATTCATTTTGCTTTCCCAATTAGATTTTTCTTATTAAGTGACTCTCATATTTTATTCCCTCATCATAATCTCTCATAGAAAATTTAAGACTAGGTGTGACTGGGATCTTTACCATAAGCTTTCAATAACCTAGTCACCCACCTGTATGTCATCTGTGCCGCCCAGTATAAACACATCTTTGGAGTCACGGTGAGGCAGAATGACAAATTCATTTCTTTTCCAAGAGTCCTCCACCTTAGAAATAATTCAAGTCTTAGGATATCTGAATTCAGTGTGCTTAGATACTCAATAAAGCATGTGAAATAAGTAAAAACTCTATAATTATCCCATTTTCCTCCTTATTGCCCTTTAAAATTCTTTTTTTTTTTTTTTTGAGAAGGAGTATTGCTCTGTTGCCCAGGCTGGAGTGCAGTGGCACGATCTCGGCTCACTGCAAACTCTGCTTCCTGGGTTCACACCATTCTTCTGCCTCAGCCTCCTGAGTAGCTGGGACTACAGGCGCCCGCCACACCTGGCTAATTTTTTAAATTTTTTAATTTTTTATTTTTAGTAGAGACGAGGTTTCACCGTGTTAGCCAGGATGGTCTTGATCGCCTGACCTCGTGATCCGCCCACCTTGGCCTCCCAAAGTGCTGGGATTATAGGCGTGAGCCACCATTCCCGGCCTGCCCTTTAAAATTCTTAAAATCTTCTTCTTGGATAAATGACACTAATTTGCTTAATTTTATTTGATTGACATTAACACATATGCTTTGACAGAAAAAAAATTCTTTTTATGCAGAGGGTTAGTAGGTGTGTATATATTTTTAGTGTAAGGAGATAGTATCATAACTGGGAAAACCTTAATGTCTTTTGAAGCATTTAACAGATTTCTCTGGTAGTTTTGGAGATAATTTATTTGGGTTTAAAAGATCTTTCTTGGGATATGGTTTCTTATATAAGCATGCACATTTCAAACCTTGTAGCCATCAAGTTCCTATGTGCTATAGGATAAGCAGAAGGAGGAGATTTTTAGAGGTAAAAACAGTAATACCTGTTGTAAGGAAACAACAGAGGGATGACTGATAATGAGAGAGTGAAAGCTGCAACGTTGAAAAATCCATCCAGATCACCAAATGTTGAATCTGAAAACTTTCACATTCCCTAATTATATATAGATAAATATATATTCCAGATTTACCTTTTTAAGAATTGCTTCTAAGGCAGCTTCTCCAGAAGCCTGTCCAGATATGTCCTGGATTTCTTGAGCAAAGTCAAAAACATGCAACTCGGAGAGCCTCTCCAAGGTTAATGGAATTTCAGCATCCACTAGAGTGGCATCAACTGTTTGTTCAATAGCTGCCCAATGTCTTGCCTTCAAAGTCGGGTTTCTCAAGTCAATGATAACCGGAAGCTGAAAAGCAAACACTCTCAGAGACATGATGCTTTTTATCTTAAAAATATAACCCAAAGGTTCTGGTTTCAATTTATGCATGTAGAGAGCTGGAAAGAGCACCACTTACCCTCTTTCCACAAAGCAAAATCTAGACAACTGCAAATTAATGGCTCTAATTGAGCCTATTAGTGTACATGTGTAACCAACCTGCACCTTATGCCCATGTACCCTAGAACTTAAAGTATAATGAAAAAAAAGAAAAAAAACCCAAGTGTGCAGTGCAGAACCAACTCAAAATTTGGAGAGAGACTGATACTCACAGGTTTCTCCACAAGGAGAAACAATAACTGAAACATTTCCTACCTGGGGCAGATTCCTTGGGATGACATACAAACTATTAAGAAGATTCAGCTAAATTGCAAAAATAGAGCGCTAAATATTAACTGCGGGGTAGAATGAGAATGGAAAGTCTCTGAGCCTACAAATACAATGGAAATTGACAGTGAAGACTGAAAGGACTCCTGAGAAAGCTTTTCTTATGATGCTGGCTTGGGGAGGGAAACAGTGGCCATTATAGTAGCTCCAACAAATTCATCTGCCTTAGCTCCCTTGTGGAAAAAACCCTTGATGTGTAGGGAAAAGAGCAACAAACTGTGCTACCTTAAGGCATTAGTGGTAACTCATTGATGATATCTTCCTATAACTGGAGAAGTAGAACATGGAAAAAAACAATTTACCCTTGGGGGAGGGACAGAAATAAATGTTAGGCTCAGCACTACAGTTGGAAAAGGGGGAGGAGTACCTGCGATAGGAATTCTGAGAACAAGAGCTAGAGTGCCTCGTAAGATAAAGATTTAATGAGAACATGAGGGAATGTTCCTTCTCACCTCTGCCACCAGGTTAACAAATATTGAGTAAAAATAGCAATGGGATACAGAGTGGAAAGCTGCGAGTGACAGATTCTCAGTGAGCACAACACAAAGGGAAGACCCAAGGTCAGGGGAAAATAGAAATTGAGAAAATAGCCTTTGGTAAACCAGCCCAACCCTATATTCAAGGTATCACTAGAAAAATTTGAAGCCTGTGGTGTCTGAGGGTAACCATAGCAACATCAACCCTTAAACCTAACCCGATTCGTAATTAGATTTAATGCAACATGTCACACAAAAATCCAAGTAGAAGAAGAGGCATGCTCATTTCCAAGCATAAATATTATTTGCTTTGGTATTTACTGTACTGTATAAGATACCTGACTTTGAACAAAAAATTAAGATGCATGTGAAAAGGCAAGAAAACCCACACATCTAAGAGGCAAAACAATAATCAGATCCAGAAATGACACATATGTTGGAAGTAGATAATTTAAAATAACTATGATATGTTAAAGGTTCTAAAGGAAAAGTTAGATAACAAGCAAAATCAGTTGGGAAATGTCAACAGAGAGATGGAAAGTACAATTACAAATCGAACAAAAACGCTAGAAATAAAAAAAGAGATGAGATAAAAAATGCCTGTAAAGGGTTTAACATAGCCAAGGAATTAATGAACTTGAAGATAAATAAGTATAAATTCCAGAAACTGACACACAGAAAAAAGAGAGAAAAGAAAAAATAAAAACAAAACAGATCATCCGATACCTGTGGGACAATGTCAAACAGCCTAAAGTACACATCATAGAAATCACAGAAGGAGGAGAGAGAAAACAGAGAAGAAATGTTTGAAAAGTAACAGTTGCAAAATTTTTCAAAATTAAAAACAAACACCAAATCACAGATCCAAGAAACTCAGAGAACATCAAGCAAAATAAATTTGAACAGTAAACAATAACACATGCACACCTAGGCATACTCTATTCCTAACTGATGAGAATCAAGATGAAGAGAAAATCTTGAAGGTAGCCAGACCAAAAAAAAAAAAAAAAAAAAGACACATCATCTATAGAACAACGAAGGTTTAAAACTACAGCAGACTGCTTGTCCAAAATCATGCAAGCAAGAAAAGAATACCTCCAAATTACTGAAGGAAAAAACAGAAACAAAAACTGTTGACTCAGAATTATATACACAGTGAAAATATCATTCAAAACTAAAGGATAAAGACTTCCTCAAAATAAAAACCGAGGAAATTAATTGTTAGCATACATACTTGATAAGAAATATTAAAGGATATTCTTTAGGCAGAATGAGCATGTTATGAGTCAGAAACTTAGATCCGCACAAAGCAATGAAGAACATTGGAAATGGAATACTGGTAAAGTGAAATTCATTTTCTTTCTTATTTTTATTGCTCTAAAAGATAACTGTCTGGAGCAAAAATAGTAAAAATAAGTTATATTTATAGTATACGTAAATATAGACATAACATCATCAGCACAAAGAATGTATGGAGGAATTAATTGGGTGTGTACTATTATAAGGTCTTTACAGTACATGTGAAATAGTGAAATATTTGATTTGGGTTAATTATAAATCTATATATTAAGCTTAGGATAACAATTTTAAACAAGTTTATAAAAAATTGTGTCTAAAAATTATTGAAAACGTGGTATGAATGATAATTTCAGTGAGAAGATAAAATGGAATAATAAAATATGCAATTAAATTAAAAGGTGCAAAAAGAGAAAAAAAGAAACAAAGAACAAATAGAATAAATAAAACAGCTAGCAAGATGGTGGATTTAATCCAACTATATAAATAATGACTTTAAATGTGAATGGACTACACACACCTGTTAAGGGACTAAGAATGTCAGACTGGATAAAAAAATAGGAATCAATTCTATGCTATCCAAAAAAATATATTCTAAATATAAAAACACAGACAAGTTAAAAGTAAAAAATGCAGAAAGCCATGTCACACGAATACTAAAAGAAAGCTGAACTAGCTATATTAATTTCGGACAATGTAAATGTTAGAACAAGGAATCTTATCAGAGATAAAGAGAGACAATTTATAAATGATGAAAGGGTCAATTCCTCAAAAAGAAGTAACTATACTAAATGTGCACACATACAACAACACAACATCAAAATAAATGAAGCACCACTATCTTGAGGTGGCAGTATCATCATAAAGTTATCCACTCATTCATTCAAACATTCATTTATATCAGAATGAATTCATGGATATTTATTTTATAACTTGGGTTATAATACAATACTACATTTTTTTCCCTCAAATTATTATGGCTTTGACCATTAAGACTTCCTTGCCCTTTTGATATTCTCTTATCATTTTGTTTTTTGAGCCTTTCTTACTTCCCAGCACCTCAAGATGCTCCAGACTCATCTTGCATATTTCCTGACTCATCCATATACTCAGTCATTTCTACAAGCTTTCCTTATAGTATTATTATAGTAACAATATTATTATAGTATAATAATAATAATATAGTATTATTATTCCTTATAGTATTAAAAATGAAAATCTGGGCGAGGCAAGGTAGTTCACATCTGTAATCCCAGCACTTTGGGAGGCCGAGGTGGGTGGATCACAAGGTCAGGAGATCGAGACCATCCTGGCTAACACGGTGAAACCCCGTCTCTAGTCTCTACTAAAAATACAAAAAATTAGCTGGGCGTGGTGGTGGGCGCCTGTAGTCCCAGCTACTTGGGAGGCTGAGGCAGGAGAATGGCAATAATGTGGGAGGCAGAGCTTGCAGTGAGCCGAGATCGTGCCACTGCACTCCAGCCTGGGCGACACAGCGAGACCCCATCTCAAAAAG
>NW_012112919.1:5833890-5834827 GCF_000951035.1 Colobus angolensis palliatus | reverse complement strand
AAAAAAAAAAAAAAAAAAAGACTACTCGATTTCAGGACTTACTAGCTACCATGATTAAGAAAGTGTGGTATTGATGTAAGAATAGGCTTATAGAACAATGAAACAGAACAGAGTCCAGAAATAGACTAAAAAGTATAGTCAATTGACTTTTGGTAAAGGTGCAAAGGTGAGTCAATGGAGAAGAGTGTCTGGGGAGGATAGTCATTTTCAAATAATGACTGAAGAAAAAATAATACTTTCAAATACTGCTGCTGCATTAACTGGATATAATATGTACAAAAGTACACCATGATACCTCATATTTTATGAGAAAATTAACTCAAAATAGATCATATATCTAAACATAGAAAACAAAACCTTTAAACTTCTAACAGAAGAACATAGAGCAAATCTGTGTGACTTTAAGTTTCAAAAAACACATTTGGATACTATACTAAAAGCTTGATCCATGGAAGACAAATAGCATATGAGATGATGTTCATTATTAGTAATTAGAAAAATGCAAATTATGACTTTTTAAAATTAAAGTTCTAGGGTACATGTACACAACGTGCAGGTTTGATACATAGGTGTACATGCGCCATGTTGGTGTGCTGCACCCATCGACTCTTCATTTACATTAGGTATTTCTCCTAATGCTATCCATCCCCCAGACCCCCACACTCTGACAGGACCCGGCGTGTGATGTTCCCTGCCCTGTGTCCAAGTGTTCTCATTGTTCAATTCCCACCTATGAGTGAGAACATGTGGTATTGGTTTTCTGTCTTTGTGATAGTTTGCTGAGAATGATGGTTTCCAGCTTCATCCATGTCCCTGCAAAGGACATTAACGTATCCTTTTTTATGGCTGCATAGTATTCCATGGTGTATATGTGCCACATTTTCTTAATCCAGTCTATCACTGATGGACATTTGGGTTTGTTCCAAGTCTTTGTTAT
>NW_012112919.1:5822109-5828070 GCF_000951035.1 Colobus angolensis palliatus | reverse complement strand
TATCTTTGTTCTCATTGGTTTCAAAGAACATCTTTATTTTTGCCTTCATTTTATTATGTACCCAGCAGTCATTCAGGAGCAGGTTGTTCAGTTTCCATGTAGTTGTGCAATTTCAAGTGAGTTTCTTAATCCTGAGTTCTAATTTGATTGCACTGTAGTCTGAGAGACAGTTTGTTGTGATTTCTGCTCTTTTACATTTGCTGAGGAGTGCTTCACTTTCAATTATGTGGTCAATTTTAGAAGAAGTGTGATGTGGTGCTGAGAAAAATGTATATTCTGTTGATTCGGGGTGGAGAGTTCTGCAGAAGTCTATTAGGTCCACTTGGTGCAGAGCTGAGTTCAGGTCGTGGATATCCTTGTTAACCTTCTGTCTTGTTGATCTAATATTGACAGTGGGGTGTTAAATCTCCCATTATTATTTGTGTGGGAGTCTAAGTCTCTTTGTAGGTCTCTAAGGACTTGCTTTATGAATCTGGGTGCTCCTGTATTGGGTACATATATATTTATGATAGTTAGCTCTTCTTGTTAAATTGATCCGTTTACCATTATGTAATAGCCTTCTTTGTCTCTTTTGATCTTTGTTGGTTTAAAGTCTGTTTTATCAGAGACTGGGATGCAACCCCTGCTTTTTTTTGTTTTCCATTTGCTTGGTAGATCTTCCTGCATCCCTTTATCTTGAGCCTATGTGTGTCTCTGCACGTGAGATGGGTCTCCTGAATACAGCATACTGACATGTCTTGACTCTTTATCCAATTTGCCAGTGTGTGTCTTTTAACTGGGGCATTTAGCCCATTTACATTTAAGGTTAATATTGTTATTTGTGAATTTGATCCTGTCATTATGATGTTGGTTGGTTATTTTCCCCGGGAACTGATGCATTTTCTTCATAGCATCAGTGGTCTTTACAATTTGGCATGTTTTTGCAGTGGCTGGTACCAGTTGCTTCTTTCCATGTTCAGTGCTTCCTTCAGGAGCTCTTGTATAGCAGGCTTGGTGGTGACAAAATCTCTCAGCATTTGCTTGTCTGTAAAGGATTTTATTACTCCTGCACTTATGAAGCTTAGTTTCCCTGGATATGCAATTCTGGGTTGAAATTTTTTTTTAAGAATGTTGAATATTGGCCCCCACTCTCTTCTGGCTTGTAGGGTTTCTGCCAAGAGATCCGCTGTTAGTCTGATGGGCTTTGAGACTAAGTCTCGCTCTATGACCCATGCTGGAGTGCAGTGGCATGATGTCGGCTCACTGAAACCTTCACCTCCCAGGTTCAAGCTATTCTCCTGCCTCAGCCTCCGGAGTAGCCAGGACTACAGGGACACACCATCACACCCAGCTAACTTTTGTATTTTTAGTAGAGACAGGGTTTCACCATGTTGGCCAGGATGGTCTTGATCTCTTAACCTTGTCATCCACCCTCCTCGGCCTTCCAAAGTGCTGGGATTACAGGTGTGAGCCACCGCGCCTGGCAAATTATGACCATTTTAAGACGCTTCCATCCATTGTTTAAAATGATTGAAATTAAAAAACTAAACAAAACAGAAAGGTCCCTCACAATAACAAGGGCTAGTGATGATTAGGAGAAACCGGAATTCTCATAAATTGCTAGTGAAAAGCCAAAATGTTACGTTTGTTTGGAACACATTTTGGCAACTTCTTATAAAGTTAAACATACACTTACTATACAACCTAATAATCCTACTTGTAGTTATTTACCCGAGTTAATAGAAAACTCATGTTTACACAAAACAAAAAGCTGTACATGAAAGTTTATAGCAGCTTCATTAAAAATCACTACAAAATGAGACGGAACTCAGATATCTTTCACCAAGTGAATGGATAAAGGAACTATGGTACATCTACATAACAGAATACTAGAAAATAAAATAAATGAACTGGCTGGTCACGGTGGCTCAGGCCTGTGATTCCAGCACTTTGGGGGAGCTAAAGCGGGAAGATTGCTTGAGCCCAGGAATTCAAGACCAACCTGAGCAACACAGTGAGATCCTGTCTCATAGAAAGAAAGAAAGAAAGAGAGAAAGAGAGAAATGAACTATTGCTTCACATGACAACATGGAAGAATATTTTTTCTCTTAAAAAATTATAATTCACAGAATTATGCTACCATCACCTCTATCTAATTTTAGAACATGTCATCACCCCAAAATGAAACCCCATAGTCATTAGGTCCCATTAGTAGTCACTCCATTTCTTCCTCCCCACAGTGCCTGGTAACCATGAGTTCACTTTCTCATTAGAGATTTCTTTATTCTGGACATTTCATATAAATGACATGCTATCTGGCCCTTTTTTGTGACTGGCTTCTCTTACTTTGCATCATGTTTTTAAATTTTTAATCTTATTTTTTGCAGACATGAGGCCCCACTATATTGTACAGACTGGTCTCGAACTCCTGGGCTCAAGTGATCCTCCCTCCTTGGCCTCTCAAAGTATTGGGATTACAGGCTTGAGTCACTGCACCCAACCTAGCATCATGTTTTTAAGGTTCATCTATTCTGTTGCACATACTACTTAATTTCATTTTACTACTGAATAAAATTCCTTCATATAGATATGCCACATTTTATTTCTCCAATTTATTAATTGATGGAAATTTGTTTGTTTCCCCACTGTTGGCTACTATGAACAATGCTGCTATGAACATTTGTATCAAAGCTTCTGTGTGAACACACGTTTTCAATTATCTTGGCCATATATCTAGGAGCAGAATCACTTGGTAGATGGTAGGTCTATATTTAACATCTTGAACAAACTGCCAGATTATTTTCCAAAGTGGCTGTACCACCTTACAATCCTACCAGCAACATGCAGAAGTTCTAACTTCTGCATATTCCCTATAATAATACTTATTCCTATACCATCTGTCTCTTTGATCATAGCCATCCTAGTGTGTGTAAAGTGCTACCTCATTGTGGCTTTGTTTTGTATTTCCCTAATAACTAACGGTGTTCAGCATCTTTTCAAGTGTCTTCTTTGGGGAAGTGTGTATTCAAATCTTTTGCCCATTTTAAAGGGTTATTTGTCTTTTTATTTGTAAGAGTATGTTATATATTTTGGGTACAACTACATAGAGGAATCTTAAATGCATTTTGCTGAGTGAATGAATCCAGACCCAAAAGGCTGCATGTTGTATTATTCCATTTATATAATATTCTGTAAAAGGCAAAACTACAGAGACAGAAAACAGATCAGCGGTTGTGCGGAATTGTGATAGAGGGAAAGGCTGACTACAAAGGGACAACACAAGCAAATTTTTAGGGTAATGAAATTGTTCTGTATGGTACTATTGTATTGGATACATTACCCATTTGTAAAAACCCAGAGAACTGTATGCCACAAAAAGTAACCTCTACTGTATTCAAGTTTAAAAGAATATAAACCAGGATTTCGAGGGAACCCAAGATGGAATGCAGACTGTAACAAATAAATTTGTTTACAATTGTATGATATAATCACACTAAAGGCAATAAAGAAGAAAGAAGCTGACTTAAACAACTTGGGAAAGTGTTTTGACTAGATATTGTAAGCTAAAGGGGAAAATATTATGCAAATAACACTCTTTTCAAGCTGGAAATTTGTCTTCTCATTGTGTCTGAAGCTTTGCTTACTTTTCTTCTCCACATTTTTTTTTTTTAGTTCTTTATTTCATCTTAAAAAAAAAAACAAAAAAAAACCCCTAAAATTGTCCAGGCACAGTGGCTCACACCTGTAATCCCAGCACTTTGGGAGGCCGAGGCAGGTAGATCACATGAGGTCAGGATTTCAAGACCAGCCTGACCAACATAGTGAAACCCCGATTGTACTGAAAAAACACAAAAAATTAGCCCAGCGTGGTGGGTGGCAGGTGCCTATAATCCCAGATACTTGGGAGGCTGGGGCAGGAGAATCGCTTGAACCCAGGAGGCCAAGATTGCAGTGAACTGAGATTGCGCCACTGCACTCCAGTCTCGGCAATAAGAGTGAACAAAAAACAAACAAACAAAACAACAACAACAACAAAACACCCTAAAATTGTTTAAAAAACTAAAATCATATCCTGTTTCTTAACCATTTTAAGCACTGGCTTAGCTGAGATGGTTTCAAAGATTCAGCCCTGTACACCTGCAGCCTGGCTTCCCAACTTTCTTCACATCATAGCACATCTGGAAAATGGCATAGTTGTGTGGTGCACTGATGCAAATGGACAAGGCCAACTGGACAAGTCTACCCCAGCCTCATCTGGCTCCCTAAGGGTTTGAGCATATCAGTATCTTAGCATAACTACAACCTATTCCTGCACTATTTCTGTTACCACTTGGGAAACACTCTGAACGCCCCTCCTAACCACAGTATTCAACTGTCCTTGGCCAAATGAAGACAGGATGCAGTCCACGCCACTACCAAAAAACGAATTTTGACTATTGTTTTTTCTGTCTGCAAAGCTGACTAACTTAATCAGGGAATAATTCCTGATATTGGTCTCATTAGCATCAATTAATAACCAATTGGCCTACAGTTTTTGAAATAACTTCTACCAACCTTACCTTCTCTTTCATTTTTTCCACCTTGTATTTGAGCTGGGGCACTACACTGTTGGGTGGCAAGCCTTTTTCCAGTTGAGTCACAAATTTAGCATATTTAGAAACTTGACCATTTAGGACTTCTGGATCCAGGCAATCAAATTTGGACTACGAAAAATTTAAAAACAAAGCAAAACAAGTTAAAACATAAAGTAAAAGTCAAGTTTGAAATACTAAAAAAATTTTTAAAAGTTAATCCAAATCTACACTATGCTTTTGGAAATGGCTTTACTTATTATTATTTACTTATTATTATTAGCAATTTAGCTAATAATATTATATATCCAGCATCACCTGTTTATTCCTTTCATGTTCTTGCCTCCTACATCATCAAACGTAGTATTGGAATCTCCTTAATTTATTTCTGAGGGTCAATATGCATAAACTCCTCGAAGGAGACAAATAGCTATTTTTTTACTCTTGCTAACCAGAAATTTCTCACCTAGTAGTCTTCTATTATTTGATTATATACCTGTTTAACATAAATACTTTAAATTCATAAATTATTCATAAAATTATAGATCTACATACTTATATATAGATCTATAATTGTTTTTCTCAGTTATGTAAACATATAAGTATACGCATATATTGACATGTCAGATAGCCACACATATATACTGATGGCAGTAGAGAATTTGTAAACCTTCATTTTTCTTTTATTCTAAATCCATCATTTTCCTTCTGCTCCCTAATGGGTTTTCTTGTGCATTTCCTAGGGTGAATGCATCCTATGCTGGAAGCCACTGCTCTAATCCATGGTGGTAATCAGAAAATTCTTTTTAAGCTGCGTCTTCTCAAGAATATTTTTTTTACTTCTGAGATAAGTGATAAATGAGTTAAAGGAGTTATAACTGGTGTTATAGCATATATTTGTTTTTTATTTTCTATTTTCTCCACCAAAGGTAAGTTCTATGTTTGAACTTTGTTCTTCTTATTCTCCACTGGTACTCCCAGCACCTAGAACATTACATTACCTGGAACATATTTCCTATGCTACTGTTTTTTAACCAAGGCATGTGTCTTCTAATTATAGGCATTAGCACGGGTAGGATGAATAAGAAGTGTAAAACAATATTTGTGAGGTTGACAGTATTTCTAACATGTCCATACCACACTTGAAAGTATAGGTGGCCATCTATTTTGCCTCGTAGAGAGTTGACCCTTGTTAAGGATTGAATATAAGGCAGATCCTAGAAACAAAACTCTTTGATGGCTGTTGATATTTGGCTCCTTAATTTAAAAAGTTTACTATTGAGCTCTTAAAGGAAGATCCTAGATTTTATCACTCTATCCTATTACAGTGAACAAAATGGCTTCCTTTCTCAAAGGCCAACAAAAGTAGAAACCTAAAGTGTGCAGATCACAAATAAAATCCTACAATCCT
>NW_012112919.1:5817703-5821504 GCF_000951035.1 Colobus angolensis palliatus | reverse complement strand
AAAAAAAAATCCTACAATCCTCAAGAACACTGAAGTGTATGATGACAACATTGTGTTTAGAAACCACAAAGTGATTAAATATCACACAGAATTGTCCACTGATGCTTCCATTATGTAGCCTTCTAATATGCAGGACCTGAGAAGCCTGGCTTACAAGAATACTTTCTTCTCTGTAGCATACAGTGACATAAGGACCTTTGTGCTTTTCGCTGGAAAGCTTATAAAAATTCTCAGAAAATGATACCATTGCATATTTTACTGACATTAAGAAAAGCACCAGATTGTTAAATGTTATAATTCAAATTATTAGAATTTTAAGATTAATTCATACAAAAATAATTTAAGAACTGAAGGCTTTTTTCCCCTACCTTTAACCACTCTTGTTGGAGTTTATCCCATTCAGAGAAAGAATCCCAGAGCAATTGTTTGAGCTTCAGTTCAGCACTGACTTCTTCCAAAGCTTCAAACTTGGACACTTCTACCTTTAAATATGTAGTATACAAAATGCGCAATTTAGTTTTCAGATATAATGAGCATATGCTCATTATATCTGAATAATAGGAGAATTCCTATTAGTAAGTTTTGGTACAGTGATTGCTTGGCAGAATGTGCATCCTAAACGGATTAAGAAAAGGAGCACTAGAAACAAATGAAGAAAAAAAGAAAGCTTCACAAAATCCCACATATATTAGAATTTCCATTACAGTAACAAAATATAACTCCTGGTATTTCCTTAGAACTTAAATATTCTCCAAAGATATAAATATTGTAAGAGTAACACAGGCATTCTTCTTTGAGTTGGATTATACATGCACATATATGTTAGGCCTTCTAGGGAAAGCAGATGAGTCTTTAGAGGCACTGATTT
The DNA here is from genome assembly GCF_000951035.1 of Colobus angolensis palliatus. NCBI lineage: Eukaryota > Metazoa > Chordata > Mammalia > Primates > Cercopithecidae > Colobus > Colobus angolensis. The sequence continues at coordinate 5,820,636 of NW_012112919.1, read as the reverse complement.
ATATTGGGCTTCTGTACTTAAATGGCAGAAGAAGATGATGACTGTGCGGTAGCTGGTGGGGAAGATGGTGAAGTTTAAGACGGAGAGGACAGCATGGTTTCTGACTCTTTTCTAAACACGGACTTTATATGAACCCCATGGAGAGGAAGGGTGTAAGAAAATCTGAAGAAGATATTTTCATGAGAAGTGTTTTAAGATTGCCTTGGCTCAACGCTGGGGAAACTTTCAGGGAGTTAGTTGGTTACACAGAAATTCTTGGACTTTGACATTAGGAATTTAGTCTTGCCTTCCATTAAGAGTTGCAAATGATTTCCTGCAACCTAGATTAGTTAGGCTTTCACACCTATTCTCCAAATAATTGAAAGCCACAGAAGGAAGGCTAGATCAGAGGCAATCAGGAAGGAATCAGTCACGAAGTCATAGACAGGGAAGATGGAAGGAGGAAGACACACTTTCATTTTAGGTTCTGTGATTTTTAAAAATTAATTTTTTAACTTTTCTTTTTATTGTGGTAAAAACCACATTAGTGAGATCTATTCTTTTAATAAATTTTAAGTGTAAAGTACAGTAATGCTAACTATAACAATGTTAACAATGTTATTTATTGTACTTTTTCTAATAGTTTTTCACGTTGCATAACTGAAACTTTATACATCTAGAACAACTCCTAATTTCCCCCTCCTCCTAGCCTCTGGAAACCACCGTTCCACTTTCTGCATATATGAGTTTGACTACTTTAGATATCTCATAAAAATGAGATCATGCAGTATTTGTCCTTTTGTAGCTGGCTTATTTCACTAAGCATAATGCCCTCTAGGTTCATCCATGCTGTGGCATAGCAGGATTTTCTTCTTTTGTGAGGCTGAGTAAAATTCTATGTTATGTAGATACCACATTTTCTTTATCCATTCATCTGCTGATGGACATTTTAAGTTGTTTCCATATCTTGGCTATTGAGAACAATGCTGCAATGAACATGGTAGTACAAATACATCTTTAAGAGCCTGATTCAATTATTTGGGATATATGCTCATAAATGGGATCATTGGGTCATTTTTAATTTTTTTAATTTTGAGGAACCACCATGCTGTTTTCCATAGTGTTCGCACCATTCTACATTCTCATCTACAGTGTAAAGGATTCCAATTTCCACACATCCTTGCCAATATTTATCATTCATTTTATTTTTGTAATGGTCATTCTAACAGATGTGAGGTGATACCTTCTTGTGGTTTGATTTTAATTTCCCTGATGATTACTCATGTTGGGTGTCTTTTCACATGCCTGTTGACCATTTGTATGTCTTCTTTAGAGAAATGTTCATTCAAGTCCTTTGTCCATTTTAAAAACTGTTTATTTATTTATTTATTTATTTTGGCTATTGTGTTGTAGGAGTTCCTTATATATAAGGAGTTTAGATAATAACCTCTTATCAAGTATATAATTGACACATTTTTTCCCTCATTCTGTATGTTGCCTTTTTACTCTGTTGATTGTTCCCTTTGCTTTGCAGAAGCTGTTTAGTTTGATGTAGTTCCACTTGTCTATTTCTGTTTTTGTTGCATTGGTTTTTGGTGTCACATCCAAGAAATCATAGCCAAGGCCAATGTCATGAAGATTTATCCTACATTTTCCTCTAGGAATTTTATAGTTTTAGGTCTTTTAAGTCTTTAACCCATTTGTTTTGAATTGATTTTTGTGTAAGGGTTCAGCTTCATTCTTTTGCACGTGAACATCCAGTTCCTTAACACCATTTGTTGAAGAGACTATCCTTTCCCTGTTGTGAATTTTTGGCACCTTTGCCAAAGATAAGTTTACCATATTTGTTGATTTATTTTGGGGCTTTCCATTCTGTTTCATTGGTCTGTATGTCTGAATGTATGCTAGTACCACACTATTTTAATTACTATAGCTTTGTAATATGTTTTTAGATTAGGAAGTGTGAAGCCTCTAGCTTTTTTCTTGTTTCTCAAGATTGCATTGGGTACTCAAGGTCCTCTGTGGTTGCCTATAAATTTTAGAATTTGTTTTCAATATTTCTTTAAAAATGTCATTGGGAATTTGATAAAGATTGCATTGAATGTATAGGTCACTTTGGGTAGTACAGGTATTTTAACAATATTAAGTGGTCTAATCAATGAACATGGGATATCTTTTGATTTATTTGTGTATTATTTCATTTCTTTCATCACAGTTTTTTAGTTTTCAGTGTGTGAGTCTTTCACCTCCTAGGTTAAGTTTGTTTCTACTTTATTATTATTATTTTTGATTCTGTTGTAAATGGCATGCTACTTTTTATGCTACTGCAAATTGTTTTCTTTATCTTTTGGATTGTTTGTTGTTAGTATAAAATGCAACTAATTCATGTAAGTTGATTTTGTATTCTGCAACTTTACTGAGTTTATTTATTAGTTTTAATTTTTTCCCCCTGGAGTTTTAGGGTTTTCTACACATAAGATACCTAGAATATGCTGGATCCTGTCACTACTCCAAGACAGGTGATATAGAAGTTTGTCCCTTGAGCAGTCCCCTGATAATGTATCACACTGGGCAGCCACTTCAAATCTTTCCCTGTCCAGGTAGAAGCTGAGATTTGGGAATTCTTGCTTGCTTACTCTGCACTGAGTCAGGGGTCGGGGGAGGAGTGTTAATGGCTAGTGAGTGCAAACTGGTCGGAACTGTTGCTTTTGTTCTCAGTGGTTCCAACCTGGAGCCTTTCCTGTCCATAATCAAATTCAGGCAAGAGAGAACCAGTCTCTCAGGCAGACTCCTAAAGTGTCAGAATGCCGTATATTCCATCCAGTCTATCTTTCCCTCCCTCACCAGGGAGAGGCTGAGAACTTCCTCCTAACTGTGTAGCACTGTGCTGGGGGCAGAAATCACAGTGAAAGGGTGTTACAAATTATTCTACTGCTTCAATCAGCTGATTTTTT
>NW_012112919.1:5786972-5816978 GCF_000951035.1 Colobus angolensis palliatus | reverse complement strand
CTGACCTTGTGATTTGCCAGGCTTGGCCTCCCAAAGTGCTGGGATTACAGGTGTGAGCCACCGTGCCCGGCCAAGTTGTAGCTTTTTATCAAGTAGTATTTCCTCCATACCTTGCTCCTTACTACATACCTTCCTGTCTTGTAGGTCAGTTAACTCAACTGGGAACAACTTTGAACTCTAGTTGCTTCACACAAATCTGCCTCAAGTATCACCAGCCTTATTGGCTGGTATCAAGTTCATAATTTTCACATTTCTCTACCAATCCCTGGACCCTGGAGTAGACAGCATGTCAGATCACTTTCTGATCATCCATCTGGGGCTCTGCAAAGACAGGTGCATTCCCCTGTGAGGTTCAAGCATGTTCCTCCAATATTTTTGGGGAGACCAATGGCATCTTCCTTATCGCTAGGGGCTCCCTGGTTTTGTCCAATAGGAATATTTTCTTTTCTATTCTGTTTTCTTGTTGTTGGTCTCTCTAAAAGCTATTGAAAGCACCTGCATCTCTTGACCCTTTCTCTTCATGTTTTTTTGAGACTTCTTTTAGCCTTTCAAATATACCTTTTTTAATTTCTATTTTTTTATTTTTTGAGACAGGGTCTCATTCTGTCACCCAGGCTGGAATGTAGTGTCACGATCTTGGCTCACTGCAACCTTCACCACCTGGGCTCAAGTGATTCCCCCCCCGTTTAGACTCCCAAGTACCTGGGACTACAGGTGTGTGACACCATGCCTGGGTAATTTTTGTATTTTTAGTAGAGATGTGGTTTCACTATGTTGGTCAGGCTGGTCTCGAACTCCTGAGCTTAAGTGATCCAACCACCTCGGCCTCCCAAAGTGCTGGGATTACAGGCATAAGCCACTGCTCCTGTTCCTCAAATCTACCCTTTTACAACCATTTATCCCTGGCTTAGCTGGGGATGTCATTTTTATCAAATTGGCACATAAAACCAGTGTAAATCAGGCAATATTCATGGAATCATAACACACATATGAATGTAAAGGAAGCCTGAATGTCACTTAAGAAAGGATAGTGTGGTTTTAACTGACCACATTTAAAAATCCACTTACATTTTAACATAGAAAGTAGAGTTCCTTGTCTGAAAGTTTTGCATAATTCACAATTATTTTAATAAGAAAGATATTTGGTATCTCATGTGTATTAGTCTTTAAACACTTCAAAGGCAGGGAACATATCATATTTTGTATTTGAGACTATTTGTAACATGCTGACTAGCACATAGTTGTCCAAATATTGAATGTTTACAGTTACATTATTGAAGTCCTTGTGCATATATGCAATTTCTATACACACATTTCTAAGATAGATAGTGTAAAACTGTCATTACCTTAAATTTCTTCTGATAGGACTTATACTGAAATGCACGTTTCTGAAGATCAGCCAGAACAGATTGCAGATTATTCAATATGAGCCTTATTTTGTCTTGGTCGGCAGAGATATCTAGAATCTGCGGATCCTGTAAATTTAAGACAGGTTTTGGTTAGCCATTCCTGCTTTTTGATAAAGACTAATTAAATTAAATGAATTAATAAACATTTTTAAAAAGATTCCTTTAATTCTCTTTTCTTTTTGATTTTTAGAAATCATGTTTAAAATTGTTGCTTTCCTGAATTTTAAGCCAATGCATAGACATTATAAAAGGTACGCATTTGTATAAAGTGCCATGGAGATAAAATTGTTTTAAAACATTACCTAATATATTCTTCCTCATCTGCTTTCATTTCCTACACTTCTTCAACCAACGTGACCTCAGATAAGGAGAGGTGAACGCAACAGGGAAGAGAAGGAAGGGGATATGATATAAGGTAAATTTCCACTATACAATAAAGGAATGGAAAGGCCTTTGTATTCTAAGATGAGAGAAAATGAAAAACATAAATGGCAAGACATATGTTTTATGCTTGTCCTGTTAGGATTGAAACCCCAGTGAATGGGAATGGAATAGTTCAGGAGCAAAGCAGAAGCATGTAACTAGATTTAGGATAATCTGAGAAAACTGAAGGAGTTTGAGAACCATTATAGCTATAGCTCAGGGAGGCTAGTTAGTCCATGTCTTAAGTCAGCATGGCCATGCATTCAAATTGGCAACATGCTCTAGATTAGTAAAAGCCAAGGGATGTGTCCAGGAAGAAGGGGCTTACATTGACATTCTGGTGTCTTGTGACTTGGTATGATATACAGGGAATCCTGAAGTTCTCATGTGTCTTGATTCTGGTAGTGGGAACTGTTGTGAGAACTGGTGGACCAGAAGATGTCTGAGGCCAGGATGAGAAAGCTACAGATTACTTGGGATTGTAGGTTATGGAAGCAATGATGGATTGCAGCATAGGGGCTAGCATGGTGCCTGAAGAACCAGGAAAGACCCTTAGTTAACAGCAACCGGGACAACCAGGTGCAGCCCAGCCAAACTGCACTGGAAGCTGCTATGGCCCAGAAGGTAGCATGAAGAACAGATGACCTGCCCCTCCCATCTATTCGCCATGAGGGAATGCAAGCTTCCCTTTATGGGGCAATAGGTAGGACGGGATGGTGGCATAGGTGGCCCAATAGGAAGTTTAGATTTTCAGTTGAATTAAAATCTATTCAAAAGAGACCCAGGTAGAATGGAACAGACATTTCAAACTGAAAGAAATTATTATTAATGGTCACATTTAGGTTTTCTCCCAAATTCCCCACAACAGCAGGAATGAGGGTCTTGATAGCAAGAGAGTATCATTTATGGAAATGATGAAGTTACAGTCCTTTGCCCAACAGAATTAACTTCAAACCTTCTACAGAAAAAGCACTAGTTAGAATGAGCCCATGCTTTCATTTTGTGTATGTGCATCATGCTATTTAGAACGCATGATTTGCCTGCAGATATTCATTGCAGCACTATCCACAATAGCAAAGACATGCAATCAATCTAAATGCCAATCAATATCAGATTGGATAAAAAAAAACTGGTACATATACACCATGGAACACTATGAAGCCATAAAAAAGAACAAGACTATGTCCTTTGCAGGAATACAGATGGAACTGGAGGCCATTATTCATAGCAAACTAATGCAGGAATAGAAAACCAAGTATTGCATGCTCTCACTTATAAGTGAAAGCTAAATGATGAGAACACATGGAGGCAAAGAGAGGAACAACAGACACTGGGGCCTACCTGAGGGTGGAGGTTGGGAGGAGGGAGACGATCAGAAAAAAATATCTATTGGGTACTAGGCCTGGTACCTGGGTGACAAAATAACCTATGCAGCAAATCTCTGAGACATGAGTTTACCTATGTAACAAACCTACACATGTATCCCTGAACCCAAAATAAAAGTTTTTTAAGAAATAAAAAATGCATGATTATACATCAAGCATGTGCTGGCACTTTTGCTTTCTCTAATGATCTATGCATACATAAATATTCATACTTTTTAACAGTATGCTGTGTATAGAATACAGTATATGGTACAGCAATTAATAGCAGACTATTAACCACTGACAGTAGACTGCTTAAGCTTGAATCCAAATTCCTCCATTTAGTAACTGTGTGACCCTCAGCAAATTACTTACCCCTCTACCCTAATTTCCTTTTCTGTAAAATGTGAATAATAAAACTCTAAAGTGTTTTGAGATTTAAATGAGTTAAAACATGAAAACATACATAAGAATATTTCTAGGACTATTACTCATCATTGCCCAAAATGGTAAATAATCCCAATTTCCATCACCCATGAAATGAATCATTGTAAAATACAAGAAAATACTACATAGCAACAAAGATGAATAAACTACATCCACAAATAGCAATATGGATAAATCTTAGGAACATACCAAAATAAAATAAAGGGCACACTGTGTGGTTCTAATTAATAGAAGTTCAAAAATAGGAAATTTATAGCATTCCTGCTCCAGATGGCCTGCCACTGCCAACACGCCTGCTGCAGGAGGGAGGCATGGCTGGGGCTGCACACTTCATGGAGCCAGTGGGAATTAGGGACAAGTGGGAGCCTTGCCCCTTCCAAGTTGGGGTGGGAATTCCTTGGGTGCAGCTGTACCCACTCAAACTGTTGCCGTAGACTCAGGCAGTCCTGTGCTCTTGGGGGCATGGGAAGGCCCCTCTGCCCTCACAGGCTTGGAAGTGCCTGCTTCCACTGCCTGGTCTCTCCCTGCTCTGATCTTGGAAGGGAGAGAGGCCAGGCAGTGGGAGCAGGCACTTCTTCGATCTTCTCTGATCTCGGAGCAGTCAGGGCCCAGCCCCGCTGCCATGAACAGCAGCAGGAGGCAGACAGATTCCTGGATAGAAGGGGGTAGGTCCCTGGTGAGGCCCCACGTTGGTCTGAAGGCTGGGGGCTGGGCTGCCAGTCCCACAGACCAGAGTAGGAACTTGTGATGCTTTTTCCAGCCTGCCTGTTATCCCCCACGGGCCCATCAGTGTACACTTCCTCCTCTCTGAGGTCCATAAAAGCCCTGGGCTCAGCCAGAGCTGAGCAGACAATGGGACAACCAGCAGCAGAGGGGAGCTACCCTCTCTGCTGAGAACTTCAGAGACCTGCAGAGATGTCGGGGCTACCAGCTGCAGAGAGTAGCAACCTACTTCAGGGCCTCCTGTCTGCTACGAGCTGGGCGTACATCGGGACAACCAGCTGCAGAGAGGAGCTATCCTGTCCAGGCCTTCTCTCTGCTCAGAGCTGCAGAGATGATGGGACAACCTGCCTGCAGAGAGGAGCCACCCATTCCAGGGTCTCCTCTCTGCTGAGAGCTGAACACTCAATGGGATGACCTGCCTAGAGAGGAGCTACCCACTGCGGATCTCCTCTGAGCTGTTCTACTGAATAAAGCTCCTCTTCATCTTGTTCACCCTCCACTTGTCTGCATACCTCATTCTTCCTAGATACAGGACAAGAACTTAGGCAAAGGTGCTACCGGCCACAGAGGTTTCCAGCCAGAAAAATGACACCCCAAAGATCCCATAACAAAAGGATTAGTAATTAGGAGGGGACACTAAGGGTATCATAATGCTTTACTGACATGAGTAGTGGATACATAGATGTGTTTATTTTCAGATAATCCATTGAGTTGTACAGTAATTAGTTATGTACACTTTTGTCTGTAAGAAAATACAAAAGTGCTTCAATACAAAAGTAAAAACAATGCCAAGTCCTTCGAACACTGGTTGACAAATAGGAAGCACACAATGTGAGCTGTTTTTACATTTCCATGTTAATACATGTAAAGGTATACCGTAATCTTTAATGTCTGTACTATATTCTTTTGAGTCAGTGTACCCTGTATCTTTTCTATTGTAAAAGTGGTACAAGGTAACTAAATATTCTTCACTACCAATTATCAATGTATACTCTGTCTCTTTCTAAATGGGAAATTTCTAACATACTAGCAAAGTTAATTTTTATTTTTTATTTAGCTTTTATTTTAAGTTCGGGGATATATGTGCAGGTTTGTTACACTGTTAAAATTGTGTCATGGGGGTTTGTTATATGAATGATTTCATCACCCAGGTATTACGCAAACTTTAAAATTGTGACAATAGCTGCAAAATGTGCTAGCAAGTCATTAAAACTCTTCAAAATAAAAAATACAAGTTAGGACTAGAATTTAATTGGCTAGATTCAATTTTAATATTACATATATGCTTTGTGATAGTCTGAAATGCATTCACTACTTAAAGCGAGATTTTGAAACATTAATTTTTAAGTAGCAGCTCAAACACACTGTTGATTGGTTAGAATGAAACTACAAAAAACTAAAGCTACATCAGTTAAATGTGTTCTCTAAATGGTTTGAAGAGTAGTCTTAATTATTCTCACCACAAAAAATGATGTATATGAGGTGATAGACACATTAATTAGCTTAACACTTTCACAATGTATACGTATCTCGAAATATCACATTATATATTGTAAATATATACAATTTTTGTTGACTATACTTTAATAAACAAATGTAATAGTAAAACTTTGCATAGATTATTTTTACAAAATAATGATTTAACTTACCTGTGCTTGCAGTTTTACTTCATTCACTTCGTTGTTTAATTCTTCAAGATCACTACCCAAATGCACACAAAATTGCTTAATGCTTGATTCTCTATCACCCACTGATTTATCAATGGCATTCCGAACAGCAACAATGGATGGCTTCATAGTTGCAAAAACGGCAAAGTCTTCAGGAGGTGTGGGCACCTGATATTGTTCAATAAGCTTGTACATTTGAGTCACTACATTTCCTTCATCTTCAAGGCTTTCAATCTAAATGGAAATATAGTTTGCTCATAAAATGTAGCAGAGTCCTAGTTTAGTCTTGAAGTTTGTTCTAATAGGAGACAGCCACTGTACAATATGAACATTGTATTAATCTGTTTTGCCGCTGCTAATAAAGACATATTCGAGACTGGGTAATTTATCAAAGAAAGGTTTAATGGACTCACAGTTCCACATGGCTGGAGAGGACTCACAATCATGGCTAAAGACAAGGGAGAAGTAAAGGCACGTCTTACGTGGTGGCAGGCAAGATAACTTGTGCAGGGGAACTCTCATTTATAAAAACCATCAGATCTCATGAGACTTATTCACTAACATGAGAACAGTATGGGGGAAACCACCCCCATGATTCAATTATCTCCACCCGGCCCCATCTTTGACATGTAGGAATTCAGTTCAAGGTGAGAGTTGGGTGGAGACACAGCCAAACCATATCAAACATCAAACTGTGAATAGTTAGCACAGAAGGAGTGTATTATAATGTAACAGTCAAATTGGCTAAAGCCTGCTGGATGACAGTCTTTGCTATAATACAGGTAATCAGGTTAGGAGGTAAATTATTCAGAGCTGAGCTCTTATAAATGTTTCCTCTTTCTTTCTGTTTTGTTCTTTTGTTGTAGTAAACAGTGCCAAACTTTAAAGTTTTCTAAGAAAACATGTGCTGTGCGGTTGTTCAGCTGTAGTATCTGAGCTTCTAGCATGTGTGATGGGCAGTGATCATCCCAGAGCAGCCAGAGGGATCGACAGGCTGTGGACTTGGCTGCATAGGGTTAGAACCCAGATCTATGGTGAGATTTCCACTATCCTTTAATAAATTATTTTACCGCAGCCCAATGACTACTAAACATCTTCACTTTGGTTTCTTACTTTCAGTGGACAGTATTGCTTGTCTTTCCTAATTTTCTGGCAAGGGATCCCCCAGTTTTGGGAAAATTCCTTACCCCCAGCTCTGCCACATGGTTATAGAGGGAGCAGCCATGTTCATACTACTTGGCCCAACTTCCTGGCCACAAGCTGAACAAAGGACCATCAAACTGTGATCTAAAGAACTTAGCTCAGTCTGACCTTTTTCTTGAACACAGGAAGAGTTAGAACTGAGGCCATTTACTTTCATGTGGAAACAGAACAGGTCATTAACATGAGAAGATAACTGCAGACAGGTTTTTAGAGAAATAGTTCTCAATCTTTAGCTTCCATTGCAATGACCTTGGAAAGCTTGTTAAAACAGTTTGCTGAGCCCCTCCCAAGAGTGTCTGATTCAAAAGGTCTAGCAAGTCATAAAAACACTGTAGTCATGGAGGGTGGGTCCCAAGAATGAACATTTCTAACCCATTCTCAGGCGATGCTGCTGCTGCTGATTTGGAGTCCCCGTTTGGGAACCACGTTCTGGAGGAGCAGAGATGAGAGAAGGAGAGAGGCCTTTTTGTAAAGGCCTGGCTCTATCCACACTTTAGGATTCCGAAAGATATTCCTGCAAACTTAGAATAAATCTTCCCATTTTTCTAAGCTATTTATGTGAGTTTTTGTGACTTTCAACCAAAATTTCTAACACCTCGAACAAGTTATGTATAGAACTAAGTCTCTCTACATCAAGATCTGTTCATCTTTCTCTATTTCCTCTATTTTGGGTGAGTATATATCCAGGTTTCTCTGGGAATGTCCTGGGTTTACACTCATTGTCCTAGTACAATGATTAATAGTGTCTCTTTCACTCTCAGAAAAATGTACTGATCAGACAATGAATTATGTAGTCTACCCTCCCTATACTGGTATGAAATTGCTAAATACCCATTCCCTGCAGAATGATACCTACAAGTCACCTCATTCTCCTCTCACTGTCCCCTCATTCAGTTGCCCATTGAGTCCTTTCAGTTCTACTTAACATCTTTATAATTAATTTCTTCTCTCCTATCTTTGAAAATACTGCTTTAGCTACATAGAGTTCATCAACTTTCAACCAAACATTCTTTCTCCATAGCATATCAATTGCTAAATCCTGTTTTTGTCATGTTGCCTCCTGTCTTTGCACATAGCTTTCCCTCCCCCTGGAATGCCCACCTGAATGTTTCCTGTATTTTATGATAGCTTAAATATCCCATCCTCCACACAACCTTCTGTAGCCCATAGGCAAGAATTACTACAAACTTCCCAGTGCTACAACAGTATCTTATACCTACGCCCATTGTATCAAAATTATCTGCTTGCATTCAAGACTCAACTTCTTTAAAGCAGGTTTATTCATTGTAATTTTTGCACCCTGCTAAGTGGTGCTCACTAAACTTGCTGACTGAATGAATGAAGTTCCAGAAAAAGTTTCTGTGTGTGCAGAAAATCTCCCTAAAGGAAGTTGCTTTCCAAACACACCATCCAGCAAACACAGACAACCTCCTGGAGATGGGACACAGTCTATGTTTTCTGCATACTGCATCAACTTGCTGTTCTGGAACCACAAGTTGATAGCAGCTGACCCTCTGCAGCCATTGATTATGATGTCACCCTACGTTCCTGACATAGTTTATAGAACAGAATAGGAGCTCTGAATCAATTTACTAGACCTTTAGAATCAATATTGAAAAAGAGAGATTATCTCTTTCTTGCCGACTGGCTAGACTTGCAAGCTATAGTCTGGGAGCTGCTGGTGGTCATGTTTACTGCTGTGGTAAGAAGCAGCAGAAGTAGCTGTCTGCAGAGGGAGAGAAGTGAAGCAGACCCTCAGAGAGATGCAGATAGCAGAGATGGAAGAAAGGACTACCGGGGCTTCCAATGACTGTCCTATTCCAGGTTCTGGTCAGTTCCTGAGCCTACTTACATTCTTGACTGGGAATTCCATGAAGCACCCCTGAATCCTTAAGTGGGATCCCTATTTTGGCCTAAGCTTTCTCAAGTGGGTTTGGGTTATTTGTTTGAAGTGACTTAATGAATACAAACAATAAGAAGTAATTCACATCTTTAGACTCCTGGGATAATTTATAAGCAAACCTGAGGAGAACCACGATCATCTGCCTTTTTGAGAAGGCATGATTTCTTGAAACGAGAAACACTGTTACTTTTGTAGTCATGTGAAATAGCATTTATTATTAATTTGGTTAATAATTTATATAACATTCATTCAGTTTACTTTTTTAATTGAAACATTTCTTCAATTTTCAGATATTTAATAAAATAATTTATCTATATTTTAAATGCCAATCTAATATGAATGAAAGTTTATGAAAAAACCATTGGAGCCAAATGCTAGATTGCTTCCTACAGGGAAGAGGCTAAGAGGAGGAAACTAAGTTTCCAGAGAAAAAGAAGCAAGAGACAAAGGAGACAGCGAGAGAGAGAGTGTGTGTATGAGAGAGAAAAACACAGACCTGATTCCATCTGCATCACTTGAGTCCCCATATCCACTTTTTTCTCCCCATCTCCACCTCCCCACTTAAGCAGGTTTGTGTTGGGTTTCTTTCATTCTTAACAGTAAGTTTCCTATTAAGCAGTCAGACTTCCATTATGATTAATATCTAGATTATAATGGTATTACCATTTACTAAAAATTGGAATTCCAATAAACTATGGTTGAGAACAGGGCTTTGTAGTCAAAGAGACTCAAAGCTAAATTCTAACTCTTTCACATCCATACATGTCTGTGATCTTGGATAACACATCCTGTTTTGGTTCCTGTTTCCTTATCTGCAGAATGAGGATAAACATCAACACTTCTTAAGCTTTTGTGAGAATTAAAAATGTAATGCATGTAGAAAATGTAATATGATGCCTGACTGTAAGAGTCTGATTACTGTCAGCTGGCTTTATTCCTGTGATGTAGAATGGTCACTTACTTTTAAAGTGTTTCTGGTATTTTGACAGCTGTCTTTTGCCCTTTAGTCCTTCATTTTTTCTTGTACTATGTCTTCCTTCCTACTATAAGATCTGGAATATTGAGTTACATGAGATAATCAACTCACCCGTTCCTGAATTTCATCAAGAAATAATAAGCTATGAACATATTCTGTGGTAGTAGTTGGAACAAACTCAAGTTTATACTCTGCATCTTGTGCCTCAAAGATAATGGCATCCACTTTTTTCTTGCTTTGATGAGGAAGCATAAAATTTAGCACCTAAGAAAGAAAATAACATGTGAATTGTAAATAATTGAATATTTTCATTTTAATATGTATTTTAGACAAATTCTAATTGGACATCTGTTAAATCAGCAGGTATTGGAAGCAGCAGTGCTTACGAAGAGACTTTTTTCTCATTAAATCACTGCTAGTTAAATGTGCCAACAGGAAGGCCAGGTTTTGAAGATCATTTCTACAGCTTACCAAAAATTTTCTGTAAATGCTCTAAAATCTTGCAAGTATCCTTTCTGCTTCTTCGTCCTATGTAGTGGACATTGTGCTGCCCTGTTCAGCATCAGTCCCACTCTTTTCATGTTGGGTGCTAGCCATGCAGTTTGGGGGAAACTGATCTCTCCTTCAGAAACAAATATGGAGTCTGACTGATCACTTGGCAAATAGGAACATGGCTTTTTTGGCCAAAGTGATCAGATTAAGGTTGTATCAGTCCATTTCCACACTACTATAAAGAACTGCCAGAGACTGGGTAATTTATAAAGGAAATAGGTTTAATTGACTCAGAGTTCAGCATGGCTGGGGAGGCCTCAGGAAACTTACACACATGGCAGAAGGTGAAGGGGAAGCAAGGCACCTTCTTCACAAGTCAGCAGGAAGGAGAAGTATGTGAGAGTGCAGGAAAAACCACGATTTATAAAACCATCAGATCTTGTGAAAATTCACTTACTGTCAGGAGAATGGCATGGGGGAAACCACCCCCATAAATCAATCACTTTCTGTCAGGTTCCTCCCTTAACACCTGGGGATTACAATTCAAGATGGGATTTGGGTGGGAACGCAAAGCTAAACCATATCATGTGTGAACCTCTGACTTTAGTTGATTCAATCAGATAAAGGCCCACACTTTTATTTATGGCTGAGAGAGATATATACTCAGAACCCCAATCTTTCTCTTTCTCTCTCTATACAAACAAATAATTGGCTTGTGAAGCTTTTGACAATCATTTCACAAACATCTGAGGATGAAGCCTGCACATAGGAGGTTCAGGAAAAAGAAGGAAAGAATTGGTTCCTTGGTAACACCACTGAGCTACTAGATCATACCTCCTTGATATTGACCCAATCTCTGGACTTTTTAGATGCATATGCCAATAACTCTTCTGATTGCTTAAGCCAGTTTGAGCTCAGTTTTCTTGGGCTTACAGTAAATTTATACTGAAATATTTCTCAAGCATACAGTAGCTAAAAAATGCTTGTTGAAATGGAATTAAGTTTGCTCCAGTTATATAATAATTATATATACATAAATAAGTATATATATATATATATATATATTTCTTTTTTTTTTTTAACCAGATGAAGAAGCAAAACTCTAGAAGGAAGCCCAATACTATACAATTAATTAATAACAGAACATATTAACACTCAGGTCTGTACTCTTTTATATAGTGCTCTATCTTCTATCATCTATTGGGGCCAGAAAATGTTTTCTATAAGGGCCAGATAGTAAATATTTTAGATTTGCAGTCAATACAGTCTCTGTCACAATGACTAAACTTTGTCTTTCTAGGAAGAAAGCGGCCATAGATGATATGTAAACCATTGTCACGGCTGTGTTCCGATAAAACTGTATACAAAACAAGAGGCAGGCTGGGTTGGCTCCGTGGGCTACAGTTTTCCAATCCCTGCTTTATATCATTGTCTCTCTGTGGGCATCGGGAAGATACAAGTATACTCTGGCTCCAGAGGAAGTTATTGTATTGGTTCTGAAACTTATTACAGAAATTTCCCTAGTTCTATAACTTACCAAAACATAATCAGACCTGTAGGGACAATTCCAGATCAGAAAATGATTTCCTAAACTTGATCTTGGTGGTCTAGAATCAACCATCACTGCCTCTGGGATATTGAGCTGTTATAGCAGTATCCTCTCTGCAGGTCTTGAAATGCTCCGACAATAGAAAATGGAGTAGGAGCAAGAGGCCAGTGTGAGTCCTGCAGTCCCCTCCATTATCTCATCTAAAAGCTGATTCTGCTTGTGACAAAAAGACTATAGAGCTTTTCTTAGAAATTAAGGATGTCCAATAGTATTATGTTAATTTATACATTTGCAATACTATAAAATAAATAATAATAGGTTTCTGTGCAGTAGAAAAATCATAAAATAATTGTAGAGAAAAAATTAAATTTTTTTCTAGTTTATAGTTACCTCTAAGCATCGCAAAGGTGATGGAATTAATTTTTCTCTTAGCAGCCTAGTGTCAATGAGCAGCAATCCTACATTTCTGGTGGGTCTGAGAGCTACTGCGTCCTTGTGCTGTTTGTGGTATTTTTCCAGTTGTTCACTAAAAAAGTTAATATCTACAAAAAAAATTCACATAAAGCATAGAATATACCATATTGGATTTTAAAAGATCATTACAAAATATATTAAAAATCATTGCATTGATACATTTACACATGTATGTATAATGTTATTATCTGTAGTTAGAGTATCTCATGTAACTTTAAAATGCTAATTTGGATTGCTTTATAGTATTTTATTCTCGTGATAAACTAATATTTTATAATGTAAATATGTCTTCTGGCTCCTATGAAGAGATGACAGATGAAAATAATTTGCAAGTGCATTAGAGAACCTAGTATGGAATTGATGAAATTTCAGAGCTAGGTTGGTTTCAAGTTGGGCTTAATCTAAATGTTCTCTCCCACATGGTATCTCAAAGTAAAGAAGCATTTTGAGAATATAAACAACGAATTATGAAACATAAGAGATCACACATAGCTAAAATTATCTCCATTCCTCTTTCCAACACATCTCTCTGCCATTCCTGCACCCTACATCATGGTCAAGGCCTTTATCAATTTGCATATGCTGCAGTTGCATTTTGATAATCTTCTTGCCTCTATTTTCTCCCTCATCCAATCCATCTGGAACCAATGGAAACCTGATTATCTTTAAATATACTCTCATCATACTATCAGACAAAAATAGCTCTCTCTGTAATGCATATACAATTCTAAACTTCTCTGCTTTCTTTCAAAATTCTGTACCTTCTGGGCCTCTAAAAATTTAGCTAATTTTATTTCTAATTACCTCCTACATTTGGGTCAAATGGATTTCCTTACTGTCTGCCCTTTTTCCTCTTTCCATAACCTTCCTCCACCACCCCAAAGAGAAAAGGGTGCTGTTTCCTGCCTTTACTCATGCCATCTCTTCTCCTAATTATAAGGGGTAGTTTGATATAGTATAAAGAACACACCAGAGAAAGTATTAGAAGACCTGAGCTCAGGTCTTTAACCCATGTGTGGCCTTGGGAAAGTCACTTAGTCTTTCTGAGCTTCAGCTTCCTCATAATATAAAACAGAAACAGCAATTATCTCCCTTACTCACTTCAGAAGGTTTTGATTCGTGTATTTTTGAAAGTCAACCAAATTAATGTTACATGTTCTAATAAGTCCTATGGTAAGGATACCTGTATAATGCTGCGTTGTTTAGTATTTTCCAAATTTATTTGAGCACCATGTTTTCTCATGGTATCATGTAATTATCCCTCAGAACAGTGCCAATGAACACAACTTTCAGAACCATTGATTTGGTCCAAAACTCTTATTTTATAGAGAAATTGATATCAATTGAAGTCGTATGACTGGGCTATGGCCACATAGCCAAAAAGGAATAAAAGATTAAAGCCAGTAGTTGGGAAATATGATTTCTTCTTTTTTTTTTTTTTTTTTAATTGAGATGGAGTCTTGCACTGTCCCCCAGGCTGGAGTGCAGTGGCGGTGCGATCTTGGCTCACTGCAAGCTCAGCCTCCCGGGTTCATGCCATTCTCCTGCCTCAGCCCCCCAAGTAGCTGGGACTACAGGCCCCCACCACCACGCCCAGCTAATTTTTTTGTACTTTTAGTAGAGACGAGTTTTCACTATGTTAGCCAGGATGGTCTTTATACCCTGACCTCGTGATCCACTCACCTCGGCCTCCCAGAGTGCTGGGATTACAGGTGTGAGCCACTGTGGAGAGGCAGTATGTAAAACGGTTAAGCAGACAAGCTTTCAAGTCAGAGAAATTAGATCTGAACTGCTCACTAGCTGTTTAATCTTGAAGTTGCCTTATCTCTTATTGATCTGCTTTTTGTTTTAATAAAATGGTAATACTAATACTCTCCTCAGAATTGTGAGGATTGGATGAAATGTCTAGATATTACTTAGAACAGTATCTACCATGCTGTAAGTGCTCAGTTAAGTGTAGAAATTATTAGCAAATGCTGACATTTATAGGAATTTGGTGGTGAAATGTGGCTGCTTGTCAGGAAGCCAGAACCTATCTGCTGGTTGTTCTCTGAGGTGGGACAGGGAGCAGCCTGGCTAAAAGTTCAGTTAGACATTTATTAAGAATCTACAATATGTGCTAAGCAATGCTGTAGTCATTTGAGGATATAAAATAACAGGTAAGGATGATATCCAAGGGCAAAGCCCATCTCTATAAGCCTCTGGCAAACAATTGGATTTAGTGGTTTAGGATGTATTGGGGGGTTCCAAACAGAGGAGGAGCACAGAGGTTAGGAGTCCAGGCCAAGGTACTCCAAAGTCGCAGCCATCAGAGTGTTGGGACTGGGAGATTTGGTTCCAGGATTGGGTTTCAAAGGCAGGACCAGCAAGACAAGGTAGGACTAGCTGAAGAGCAACCTGGGAGACAGGGGACTGCACCCTGATGGGAACTTGCTGAGGGATCACAGTTATCCAATGTGAGGACTGTGGTAGCAGGAGGCTAGGAAGCCTTGGGCTCAGGATATGAGTAGAAGAGCTCAGGGATTAGAACTGGCTATTTTGATCAGGCCTCCTTCTTGTGCCAAAATTCCAGGCTTCAATCACCTGCTGCCACTGTGATGCCATGACATAGCACAGGAGGCACCATGTCCTCACGTCCCTGTCAGTGTGCTTCTGTTCAGCACACACTAAGTCTCCGTGTGATCGTGTTGCCAAAGAACAGTGGAAGTAGGCTTGTCTAAATTTTGCTTTCTAAATTGGGGCCCCATGTTGGTCTAACAACTTAGTATCTTGAAAAAAAGGAGTCAGTTTCAGATTTTTAAAATTTAAGGGACTTAACAATCAGATACAATGCCTGATCTTGGACTTGATCCCTGGCCAAATCAGCTGGAAGCTGCTTTACTTGGGGAATTTTGAATATGGAGTAAGTGAAGATATTAAGGAATTGCTATTTTGGTGGGGGGAGTGGTGTGGGATGATACTATTTTCATTCTGTAGAAACATGTTTTAGAGATGCCTATTGAATTATTTAACTTAAGAATGCAGTGTCTAATTTACTTTAAAACGCTTCAGCATAATAAAGAATAAGGAATTGAAAGAGAAACATAAATACAAAAACAAAAAATTAGTGCTGGTTCATAGAGCAAAGTATCAAAGTAATTATATTTATATATAAGAAAATAAAGAAAGCTCATGAAACAAAAAATATGAAAGACATGCATCATGTTTTAAAATAGCAAACAAATATACTTATTTTTTATAATTTTCTGAGAACTTGCTTGCCTGAAATTGCACTTGGATATTATAGATCATCTTCTTTTGTTAAAGACAGTATTAGTGAAATAAAATAGCTTTTCCCACGTCTAATTTCATGACTAAGAGTTGTTGATTCACATCCACCAGATCTTAATGTAGTCCCAGAAGAAAAAAGAGTAAGTTCCTGAGATAGAAAAACTTATGTAAACTTTATTTAATGGAATTGGTAGAGGTATCCATTCCTTTCAACTCCTTCTCATATGCAGGTTATATATTCTTAGCACCGATACAACTTTAAACTAAACGATCAGCAATTAGGAAGGAACTGCTTTCCATAATATCCTGAAATAAAACAGTAATACTGAATAAGGAGAAAGGAAAAAAGTAATTCTATAGAAAATAACCTGGAAATGAATTAACTCTTGCCTTTTGTCAGGCCAACTCTTTTGGGCTACCATTTGGGTACCCAAACACCACCAAACAGAATCCTAAAAGATGACAAATCTCATTTCCCTATAAAAATAATTAGTAAGTAGAAATGGACAAGTTACCAGGTTCCTGAAGTTTAAGAGCTTGTAAATCAAGACTTTCATTTTCCTTGAAGAATATCTGGAACTTTTCAAAGGTAGCTGCGTAGAGGCGGGCCGATTCAAATGCTGCCTGAATGGTTTCCTAAATGTTATAAATAAGCAGACAAATATGACCGTATTTTTGTTAAGCAGAATTTAATTCAATACAACTAAACAAAGAAACAAGCAAGCACACATACTCTATGCCCAATAGTATGTTTTGATTTGGGAAACATGAATGAAGGAAGATACATTCTTGATGTCAAGGAGTAATTCATGGATTCAAGAAGAAACTGTTATGAAATAAAAAAAAATTCATCTTTAAACCTGACTTTTGAAGAATTATTCCTGTGACTGAAAGGAAACACACTTACAATTTGTTTCTGCTTCATGGTGAGCTTATACATTGACAGTAAACATATGGCAAAGAGGCAATTCTTGTTTATTTTCCCAACTGCATATTTTACGTCAAAGCGTTTTTGAGCAAAGGCAAACCTATTTAGCATGCCCACAAAATCACTTGCTTAATCTTACTATCAAATCCTTGGCATTGGTCAGTCTCTTATTCCAAAATGTCCTTCATACTTTGCCATAATAAAACCTTTTTTTTCCACCTCTCTTAAACTCGGTTCTAACCCATATTTCCCCACTTGGGTTTTTAAACCAAGACAATGATTTCTAATCATTTCAGTCCCTTTAATAACTATGTCAACATATATTATCATATGTTCAAAGTCTATGAAAGGCAGTTAGGATTCACCTGCTGTTGGTCTTGGTCCATGCCTACTTGGCTGTGTTCCACACCTTTTCCTTGTGTTTTCTACCAAGACTTGTAAAAGCCTGAAATTTGTCCTAGGAAAACTAGAGGTGATCAACGGAATTGCACAAATCCAACACACCAAAGCTAGGGAAAGTGACTCAGTTATGCCTTGCGGTAGCAGAAAATTTAATTACAAAGAATAACACATGCCCTATATGTCTACATTTAGTTATTTGTTCATTTGTTTTGCTTTAATAGGCTTTTATGAATATTCCAGAATGTTTCTGCTGTTTCTTTTTTTTATAATAAACATTGAAAAAGAACTTTATCAAACTATGTTTCCTTTGCGCTGACTAAATAGTATCTCTGATACGTCATCACGCAGGTGCTAGAAACAATATAAGACTTGTAAATGGAAAGCCCCACCAATGTTCAAAATATGGTTTCAAAACATTTTTATTTTGAAACAATGTATGATTCACAAGAGTGTTGCTGGGATAGCACAAAGAATTTCATATTTCTGTCACCAAAATTCCCTAAATTTCAACAATTTATCATATTTAATTTATAAGTCTCTCTATATATACCTATTATTATACTCTGAACCATTTGGGAGAAGGTTACAGACATGTGGCACATTTATGCCTAAATATTTCAGGGGTTGCTTACTAAACACAAGGACATTTTCTTACATAACCACAGTATAATGGTCCAAATCAGGAAATTAACATGAATATTAATACTGTTACCTAATTACCGACCTCATACAAATTCTACCATTTGTTCCAGTAACGAATTTCATAGTAAAAGGAAAAAACATTTTTTGTTCTGTTCTGGTCTACTTTCCTACCTAGGATCATGTATTGCATCTTTTCATATCTTTTTGGTTTTCTTTTTTCTTCTTTTCTTTTTTTTTTTTTTGAGACAGAGTCTCGCTCTGTCACCCAGGCTCGGCTCACTGCAACCTCCACCTCCACCTCCCGGGTTCAAGCAATTCTCTGTCTCAGCCTCCTGAGTAGCTGGGATTACAGGCACCCACTACCACGCTATTTTTTTTTGTATTTTTTAGTAGAGACGGAGTTTCACAATCTTGGCTAGGCTGATCTTGAACTCCTGACCTTGTGATCCGCCCGCCTCAGCCTCTCAAAGTGCTGGAACTACAGGCATGAGTCACTGCGCCCGGCTGGTTTTCTTTAATCTGGGACAATATCTCAATCTTTCTTTGCCTTGCATGATCTTCACATTTCTTAAAGGCACCTCAGTTGTGTGTATATGTGCATGTGTGTGTTTTATATTTACTCATTATGAGACTCAGATTTAAATTTTTGGCAGTAATAACACATAAGTGATGTATGTTCTTTGCAGCATCTCACAAGGCACTTGTTGATTTGTCTCATTACTGGTAATATTAACACATTGGCTAAGGCAGTGTTTGGCAGACTTATCACTGTAAACTATTTTTCCCTTTGAAAGCAATAAGTAGCTTATAGACAGAGAATTTGAGGCTATGTAAATACTCCATTTCTCATCATACTTTTGCATACTCGTTTTAGTACACATCAGAGATTCTTGCTGATTGCTGATGGCTTCTGCAGTGAATCTTCTAATGGTGTTTTCTTTCTACATTTGTTTGCATTCTACCAAAGGAAAAACTTTCTCTTCTCACTCATTCAATTAATTAGTTAGTTAATTCATTATTTCACAACATGGACTCATATATTCTCATTTTATTCAAGGGATTTGGTGCTGATCAAATTGTCCCAGTGTGTCCAGAATTGGTTCCTTCTGGTGGGTTCCTGGTCTCGCTGACTTCAAGAATGAAGCCTCAGCCTCTTGCAGAGAGTGTTACAGCTCTTAAAGATGGTGTTTCCGGAGTTGTTTGTTCCTCCCATTGGGTTCGTGGTCTTGCTGACTTCAGGAGTGAAGCTGCAGACCTTTGCAGTGAGTGTTACAGCTCTTAAAGATGGTGTTTCCGGAGTTGTTTGTTCCTCCCATTGGGTTCGTGGTCTTGCTGACTTCAGGAGTGAAGCTGCAGACCTTTGCAGTGAGTTTTACAGCTCTTAAAGGTAGTGCACACCCAAAGAGAGAGCAGCAGCAAGATTTATTGTGAAGAGCAAAAGAACAAAGCTTCCACAGTGTGGAAGGGGACCCGAGCAGGTTGTCGCTGCTGGCTTGGGCCGCCAGCTTTTATTCCCTTATTTGGCCCTGTCCACATCCTGCTGATTGGTCCATCTTACAGAGTGCTGATTGGTCCATTTTACAGAGTGCTGATTGGCGCATTTACAATCCTTTAGCAAGACACAGAGCTCTGATTGGTGCATTTTCACAGAGTGCTGATTGGTGCATTTACAATCCTTCAGCTAGACACAGAGTGCTGATTGGTGCATTTACAATCCTCTAGCTAGACAAAATTAAGTTCTCCAAGTCCCCACTCAACCCAGGAAGTCTAGCTGGCTTCACCTCTCACCAGGGAGACCCTTCGAGGTGGCTTTTTGTCTTTTCTACATGTCTCCATTGTTATTTGGGCATGTTCTTATTTTTTAGCTGAATAATATTCTCAAGGCTCATATTGTACTGTCCTCCCCCCGCCCCTTGAAGAAGAGAGTTCTGCAAAAAGAACAAAGAGAGTTCCTTTCAATTGGGAATGATATATAGAAACTAACATGTGGATACTAGATGTGCTCATTGGTATTGGGATGTCATTGCTTGTAGGCTATTTCAGCAGACAGGTCTAGGAAACACACATACACCCCACATACAATCACGAAACCCTACACATTTCTTTATCTTTCTACAGATCAATTAAAATCCATGAGTTCACAACTCCATTCCAATGCAACAACATAGAGTTCATTCCAGCCTTCCCTCTTCCATATTTGTAACTCCCTTTCTGAGGATGAGTAACCTCATTTCATCATTCACAATACATTTATTTGTTTTGCTCAAGTCTAAATAAAATACACAGAAAGTAGTTTCAGCATTGCTAATACACTAACACCACTGCAAAAAACAAACCTATTAACCAGAGTTCAGTATTTGCTGCAGTTATGGTGGTTTTTCATCCTCAGGGTACATGGCCAAAATATTGTGCTCAAAAGTTACTTAGTTTAGTTATTTTCCCCCATCCCTTTAGTGTGGTTATGTATTTCACTTGAAATACATGTGGGTTTATTTTTTTTTGTTTGTATTTTGTTTTAGGGTTTTGCTCTCCATTTTGTTGGTATTTTTAGAACTATATTAAAAGGTATACTTAGAAAATAGTCACTTCCCCATTTTTTTTCACTTCTTACCCACCTTCCTCACCCTTCCTACACCATTCACATTACCTCCTCTAGGTAGCTAATTTCCTTAGTTTCTGGTTTATCTCTCTTTCCTTCCTACTTCTGACATAAACAGTAGTATACTATAGATAGATATTCTTTTGTACTTTGCCTTTTCCATCTAACAATATGTCCTGGAAATCACTTTATATTAATTAATAACCACTTCTTCATCCATTTATTCGGCCGCATAGTATTCCTTTGTGTGGATATACCATAGATTATTCAATAATTTTTCTATACATGGCTATTTTGGTAGTTTCCAATATTTTGCACTCATAAACAATGCTGCAATAAGTAATCTAGTGCATATGTACTTATGTATTGTTGAAAACGTATTTTTAGGATACATTTTAAAGGTTGTATTGTTGGATCAAAAGGTAAATAAATGTATGTATAGTTTTATTTTGCAAAATGTTCTTTTATTTTTTGCATTCCCACAAGCATAATGTGAGAGCGTTTATTTACCCATAGGGTAATCACCAGCAAGTGTTGGTATACTTTTTAATTTTGCTAATCTGATAGTTGAGAAATTATATCTTAGTTTTAATTCTCATTAATCTTATGAGTAGACTACCTTTTCATACGTTTAGATGCTATGTTTATGAACTTTTTATCATAAGTTTTGACCATTTTTCTTTTTTAAAAATTAAATTAAACGATTTAATTTTAAGTTCCAGGATACATGTGCAGGATAGGATATGCAGGTTTGTTACATAGGTAAATGTATGCCATGGTGGTTTGTTGCACCTATAAACCCATCACCTAGGTATTAAGCTCCACATGTATTTGCTATTTATCCTGTTGTTCTTCCTCTCCACACACCCTGATGGGTCCCAGTGTGTGTTATTCCCCTCCCTGTGTCCATGTGTTCTCATTGTTCAGCTTCCACTTATAAGTGAGAATACGTGGTGTTTTCTGTTTATGTGTTAGTTTGTTGAGGATAATGGCTTCCAGCTCCAGCACAGGACATGATCTACATGATCTCATTCTTTTTTATGGCTGCATAGTATTCCATGGTGTATATATACCACATTTTCTTTATCCAGTCTATCGCTTATGGGCATTTGGATTAATTCCATGTCTTCGTGATTGTGAATAGTGCTGCAATGAATATGTGTGTGCATATATCTTTATAACAGAATGAATATTCCTTTGGGTATATACCCAGGAATGAGATTTCTGGGTCAAATGGTATTTCTGGTTCTAGGTCTTTGAGGAATCACCACACTGTCTTCCATAAAGGTTGAACTAATTTCACCAACAGTGTAAAAAGCCTTCCTATTTCTCCACAGCCTCACCATCATCTGTTGTTTCTTGACGTTTTAATAATTGCCATTCTGAGTGGTGTGAGATGGTATCTCTTTGTGGTTTTGATTTGCATTTCTGTAATGATCAGTGATGTTGAGTTTATAGATATATATATGCCACATATTATATAATATATATATGCCACATAAATGTCTTCTTTTGAGAAATGTCTGTTCATGTCCTTTGCCCAGATTGCAGAAAGTTTTCCTATTCTGTAGGTTGTTTGTTCACTCTGATGATAGTTTCTTTTGTTGTGCAGAAGCTCTTTAGTTTAATTAAATCCCATTTGTCAATTTTTGCTTTTGTTGCAATTGCTTTTGATGTTTTGTCATGAGATCTTTGCCTATGCCTATGTCCTGAATGATATTGCCTAGATTTTCTTCTATAATTTTTATAGTTTTGGGTTTTACATTTAAATCTTTAATCCATCTTGAGTTAATTTTTGTATAAGGTGTAAGGAAGGGGTCCAGTCTCAATTTTCTGCATATGGCTAGCCAGTTCTCCTAGCACCATTTATCAAATAGGGAATCCTTTACCCATTGATTGTTTTTGTTAGGTTTGTTGAAGATCAGATGGCTGTGCAGTTTTATTTCTGAGATCTCTATTTTATGCCATTGGTCTACATGTCTGTTTTGTACCAGTACCATGCTGTTTTGGTTAAGGTAGCCTTGTAGTATAGTTTGAAGTTGAGTAGTGTGATGCTTCCAGCTTTGTTCTTTTTGCTTAGGATGTCTTGGCTATACAGGCTCTTTTTTGGTTCCATATGAATTTTAAAGCAGTTTTTTTCTATGTCTGTGAAGAATGTGTTTTGATCATTTTTCTACCTAGTTTTGGTTTCCCCTCTCTCTAGTATTAGAAATATTAGCCCTTAGCTGTAATATGTAATACAAATAGATTCTCCCTGTTTATAAGTGTATTTTTACTTTGTTTACAATTTTTCTTTGCAAAAGATTTGTTGTGTAATCAAATTTATCAATTCATTCTATTCTTGCATCCAGATTTTTGAGTCATGGTTAGATAACCCTTTTTATGAACAAATCATAAAAGAATTTGTCCATCTTTACTTACAGTTTTATTTTATTTTCAGATCCCTAATCTATATATTGGTGCACAGAATGTGAACCATAGATCTAATTTTATCTTTATCCAAATAGCCATTCAGTTGTACCAGCTACATTTATGAAAAATTCATATTTGTCTCAGTGATTTGAGATATTACATATTTTATACATTTCCATATGTACTCTGGCATCTATTCTATTCTACTGGTCTGACAGCTATTTATGTGCCAGTACCATGTTCTTTTAATTATAGAGTGTTTATATTAAATATTTGGGCAGTATAGTACTCCTCATAGCTTTTCTTTTTTCAACATTTTGGTAGTTATTCTTAGATATCTATTTATGCATATAAGCTTTATTATAAACTTGTCAGTATTTTCATTGGCATGTGTTAAAATTATAAATTAACCTAGAGAGAATAAAACATCGTTATCATGTTGAGGCATCCCATTTAAGAAATTTTTATTGGCATGTATTAAAATGATAAATTAACCTAGAGAGAAAAATCATCTTTATCATGTTGAGTCATCCCATTTAAGAAATTTTTTCCAAGCCTATTTTTGTGTATTACAGAAGATTTTTTAAAAACATAAAAGTGTTCTTCATATGGGTTTTTAGCATTTTTTATTAAATTTATTCCTAACTATATTACTTTCTTTGCTGCTATCATGAAAGAAGCATTTTCTATCAGGCATTTTCAATATTCTAGAATAATTGAGGTGGCATTGTGAATATCTAGTCTTTGGAGATTTGATAAATTTCCCCCATTTGGGCCTGGGGCTTTTCGTAGAGTATTTCTTTGGTAACTTTCTCTATATCTTCTGTGGATATTAGTAGGAGCTCTATTTCTAATGTGCATAATTCCAGTAAATATATTTCCCTAAAAAATTATCAATTTTAACTAAACCTGAATGTGGGGTTAGTTAAGTGGTCTAAATGCTCCATGTAAAAGACATAGAGAGGATAGCTGGATAAAAAGACAAGACTCAACCATTTGCTGTCTTCAAGAGAACCATCTCACATGTAACAACACCCATAGGCTCAAAGTAAAGAGATGAAAAAAGACCTACCATGAAAATGGAAAACTAAAAAGAGCAGGAGTCACTATTATAATATCAGATAAAATAGAGGATAAACCAACACCAATTAAGAAGCAAAAAGAAGGGCATTACGTAGTGATAAAGGGTACAATTCAACAACAAGACTTGGCTATTCTAAATACATACACAGCCAACATTGCAGCACCCAGATTTATTAAAAAATTACTTCTAGACCTACAAAAAGACATAGACAGTCACGCAACAATAGTGGGATCCTTGAATACGCCCACTAACAGTGACTGATCATTGAGGCAGAAAACTAATAAAGAAATTGAGGACTTAAACCTGGCACTCCAACAATTGACTCTGGATTAACAAATAAAAAGAAAAAAGAATAAACACAACCAGAATTGACAAAGATGAAATTACAACAGATTCTAGAGAAATAAAAAAGATCCTCAGAGACTATTATGAACAATTCTATACACAAATTAGAAAATCTAGAGGAAACGGATAAATTCCTGGAAATACACAACCTGCCAAGTCTGAACCAGAATGACAGTGAAACCCTGAACAAACCAGTAACAAGTTTAGAAACTGAATAAATAATTTTAAAAAAACTACCAAAAAAAAAAAAAACACCAAAAAACAAAAAGCCCTGGACCAGATGGATTCACAGTCAAATTCTACCAGATATACAAAGAACTGGTACCAGTTCTAGTAAAACTATTCCAAAATATCGAAGAGGAATGTTTCATTCCTAACTCAATCTATTGAATACTAAGGTAGTATCACCCTGACACCAATATCTGGCAGAGACACAATGAGAAAAGAAAACTTCAGGCCAATATTCCTGATGAACATAGATGCAAAAAATCCTTAACAAAATACTAGTGAACAGAATCTAGAAGCACATCAAAAAGTTAATACACCGCAAACAAGTAGACTTTATTCCTGGGATTCAAGGCTGTTTTAACACATGCAAATCAATAAATGTGATTCACCAGATGCATAGAATTAAAAGCAAAAATCATATGATCATCTCAATAGACACAGAAACAGCTTTTGATAAAATGCAACATCCCTTCATGATAAAATCCCTAAGCAGACTAGGGATCAAAGGAGCAGACTTCAAAATAATAAGAGCCATCCATGACAAACACACAGCAACATCATACTGCATGGACAAAAGTTGAAACCATTCTCCTTGAGTCCTAGAACGAGACAAGGATGCTCACCCTTACTGCTGTTATTCAACATAGTACTGGAAGTTCTAGCCAGAGCAATCACGCAAGAGAAAGAAATAAAAGGCATACAAATAGGAAGGGAAGAAGTCAAATGATCTCTTTTTGCTGATGACATAATTATATACCTAAAATCCCCTAAAGACTCCGCCAAAAGACCCCTAGAACTGATAAATGACTTCAGTAAAGTTTTGGAATACAAAATAAATGTACAAAAATCAGTAGCATTTCTATACACCTTATATGGTCAAGTTAAGATTCAAATCAATAACTCAATCCCATTTTTGATAACCACATACACACAAAATGAAATGCCTAGGAATACAGCCAAACCAAGGAGGTAAAAGATTTCTACATGGATAACTACAAAAACACTGCTGAAATAAATTAGAGATGGAAAAAGATTCCATGCTCGCGGACTGGAAGAATCATTATTGTTAAAATGGCCATAATGCCCAAAGCAATTTACAGATTCAATGCAATTCCTATCAAACTACTTACATCTTTTTTCACAGAATTAAAAAAAACCACTATTCTAAAATTCATATGGAACCAAAAAAGAGCCCACTAGCCAAAGCAATTCTAAACAAAACCAAAAAGCTAAAGGCAGCATATTACCTGGCTTCAAACTATGCTACAAGGCTACAGTAACCAAAACGGCAAGGTATTGGTACAAAAACAGACACATAGACCAATAGAACAGAACAGAAAACCCAGAGATAAAGCTGCACACCCCCAACCATCTAATCTTTGATGAAGTTGACAAAAACAAGCAATGGGGAAAAGATTCCCTATTCAACAAATGGTGCTGGAATAACTCACTAGCCATATGCAGAAGAATGAAACTGCACCTCTACCCTTCACCATATACAAAAATTAACTCAAGATGGATTAAAGATTTAAATGCACAATCTCAAACTATAAAATTCCTACAAGAAAACCTAGAAAATACCCTTCTCGACACAGGCTTGGCAAAGAATTGTTGGTTGTTTGCAAAAACAATTGCAACAAAAACAAAAATTGACAAGTGACACAAAATTAAACTAAAGAGCACCTGCACAGCAAAAGAAATTTTCAATAAGCACACAACCTACATAATGGGAGAATATATTCACAAACTACACATTTGACAAAGGTCTAATATCCATAATCTATTAAAAACTTAAATCAACAAGCAAAAAAACAAATGACCTCACCAAAAAATGGGCAAAATACATGAATAGACACTTCTCAAAAGAAGACATACAAGCAGCCAGCAAACATATGAAAAAATGCTAATTATAATTAATCATCAGAGAAATGCAAATCAAAACCATGATGAGATGCCATCTCACACAAGGCAGAATGGCTATTATAAAGCTAATAAATAGCAGTTATTTCTCCATACCTAGGGAGGCTATGGAGAAAAGGGAATGCTTATACACAATTAGTGGGAATGTAAATTAGTTCATCCACTATGGAAAGCAGTTTGGAGATTTCTCAAAGAACTTAAAACAGAGCTACCATTTGACCCAGCAATCCCATTATTGGGTATGTACATGTATTAGTCTGTTCTCACACTGCTAATAAAGACATACCCAAGACTAAGGACTTTATAAACAAAAAGAGGTTTAATGGACTCATAGTTCCACATGGCTGGGGAGGCCTCACAATCATGGCAGAAGGCAGAGGAGGAGCAAAGGTGAATCTTAAGTGGTAGCAGGCAAGAGATCATGTGCAGGGGAACTGCCCTTTATGAAACCATCAGATCTCATGAGACTTACTCACTATCACGAGAACAGCACGGGAAAACCCGCTCCCATGATTCAATTACCTCCTACTAGGTCCCTCACACTACACTTGGGGATTACGGGAGCTACAATTCAAGATAAGATTTGGGTGGAACACAGCGAAACCATATCAATACCCAAAGGAAAATATATCATTCTACCAAAAAGAAGCCAGTCCTCAAATAAAACCTTCATCATTGAGACTCTAATGAGCTTCCATGATATTTCATTTGTGTTGTCAAAATCCACTGCTGGAGGAATTAAGTGCCTCCTGTGTGACTCCACTGGAGAGGACTCTTGGAAGCTGTGCCTGGTTTCCTCTGAACTTTATCCCATGTGCCTTTTCCATTTGTTAATTTTGTTTTATATCCTTACACCGTAATACATCATAGCCATGAGTAAAATTATACACTGAGTCCTGTGAGGTCTCTTAGCAAATCATAGCATCTGGCATTAAGGATCCCTGACTCAGAGGATCACAAGCCCCATTTTCTTATTGTTTACATTTGCCCCTACAACATTGAGCATCTTTTCTTTTTTAACCTTTCTGAATCATTTTGTTTTTGATTTCTCTCTTGTATCCAGAATATTGTTTTGTCTTGCCTTGGGAGCCAAATTGAAAATCTTTTTCTTTTAATAGATGAATTGAGCTCATTTATATTCATCACATTACTGATATATTTGGTCCCAACTTGGTCATATTATTTTCTATGTGTCTTATGGTTGTATGTGTGCTTCTTTCTTTCTTTCTCTGAGTGACAATGTATTTCTTAAAAATACCATTAGTCACTTGTTTCCTTATTAACCTTTCATACTTTGATTTGTTGGTTTTTACTGATATTCTTTAACTCCAGCCTATTAACTGTACATTAATCAAGAACCTTATTCTACTTTTCTCTTATTCTCTTCCTTCTCTATTTTTAAAGTTGCACTATTTTGACTTCAATAGAACATACATTTATATACTAGCTTCCCATTCTTGTCTCTATCTTTTTTTTAAGGCTCATATAGATCTACAATTAAATATGTTAAATGTTCCCTATCAGCATCAGCTTTTTTCCCCCAAAGTTATTTCTTAGCTGGATAAAACTCATCGTGTAGTAGATTTCTAATGAGTACCAAATTCCCTGGGTTCTTGCATGTTGAAAACTATTTTTGTATAGCCTTGATACTTAAAAGACTAGCTTGGCTAGATAAAATTCTTGATGCACATTTTCTTTCCATGGGTTTTTTTTTTTTTTTTAATTTCTCCTCCATTATCGTCTTACTTCTTATGTTGTTTTTGAGAAGTCTGATGCTAGTCTAATTCTCTTGTCTCTGTAAGACCTGCAGAAACATTCTTTAGCCTTCAAATCTAATAATTTTAAAAGGCTATATCTCAGAGTTGATTGTTGTGGGTAATTTTCCAAGGAACTCTGTAGGCCCTTTCAATATATACATTCAAATTTTCTTTTCCTGAACTACAGTTATAAATAAATGTTTGCTGTATCCTCTTCTTTTGTTTTTCTCTTACAGACACACCAATTATATGTATGTTATTTCTTCTTTGCCTGTCTTCCATTATAATTATTTTCTCTCTGAACCACTTTACTGATTTCTCTATCTTATTTTCATTCATTCTCTTGGTTGTTTTCTTATCTTTCTTCTATACTCATTACTTTGGTTTCCCATCATTCTTCTAGTCATGTTAAACTTTTGACCTTATTCTCCTTTGAGCACTGTGTAATTTAGTCTTCATTTCTGAGATGATTTTGTCTTTTTTCCCTTCCATTTATATTTTTAAATTTTAATTTTTAATTCATTGTGGCTTTTTGTATATTTGAGTACTTCTTTGAGAATATTTACTTCAGTGTGTAGTGTTGTTTTTGCTTCATGGTTGTTAGTAGACTTGCATGTAATCTATTTTAATTTCTTTAGCTCAGGGATTGGGTGATTTATAAGATTTTTAGTTCAAGAGCATTCTGTTCTGTCAGTGGAACAAAATGAAATATATTTTATTTTATTTTATGGTGACAGGAAAAGAGTTGGATACACTCTCATTTATTTGATTTTTTCTTGAGACAGAGTCTTGCTCTGCTCCCCAGGCCGGAGTGCAGTGGCATGATCTTGGCTCACTACAGCCTTTGCTTCTGGAGCTCAAGTAATCTTCCCACCTCAGCCTCCCAAGTAGGTTCTTTTTTGTTTTACAGAACTTACATTTTCAGTAGTTGCTTCATTTTCTCTGCACCATCCAGTGTTCACATAATGCCTCATCTTCTTTAGAAATTTTTAAAACTTTTTAATTTTTATTTTTAACCTTATTTCCTCCCCCAGAACTAATGGCATCTTGAGTAGCCTTCACTTTTAAGTCTCCTTCCTGTAGTCAGTCCTCTGATACACCAGAACTTTTTAAAATCATTTTTGCATGTAGGATAGGCTTCTTTCTGGCTGTGACTTTAGATTAGCCTCAGCTTCTTAGATTAACTGCTAGCTCCTTGCTTCTCTCTTTTGTAGATTTCCCAAGGATTGGCCTCACTGTCTGCAAAGGCTGTGGCAGGAGCATGAGGAAGAAAGCTCATTGGTATATGTGTTTATTTTTCTACTCAGAGGTAATTTGACACTTGGGTATTCTCTTTCTTTCAGTTTCTTCCTAAGGGCATAAATTTTGTTTAGTTTTATTTCTTTTTCTTGTAGGTTCTTACTAATTTTGGAAGATATGTGGGTGATTCATATTTAGACAGTTGCCATTATTCTTGGCTCTCTGAATTGAAAATATAACTTTTAATTACAAATGTTATAGTCATAATATAAAAAAAATTGTCTAAGGGAGAGAAAGTTGATGAATCAGAAAACTATTTTGGTACCAGAAAATCTGGTAGTTAGTAAATGAAATAAGGTTGTGGAATATCCTCCTTAGTATAAGTATTAATGCAAAAAACACAAAAACCTAGGATGAAATTTTAGAATTAGAACATACATGGAGTATGGCCGGGCGCGGTGGCACAAGCCTGTAATCCCAGCACTTTGGGAGGCCGAGACGGGTGGATCACGAGGTCAGGAGATCGAGACCATCCTGGCTAACACGGTGA
>NW_012112919.1:5750680-5786562 GCF_000951035.1 Colobus angolensis palliatus | reverse complement strand
CTTTTAAAATCATACCATGACAGTTACAACCATATTTTGATGAATAAAGAGACTGAAACACTATGCTAATTTTAAGTTACATAGGAATGTATATATAATGGATATTTATGACTGACAAATGGGTAAATTTTAAGTTTGGAAATTACAGTATCATTTTGGTGTCAAGAAGAAAAAGTATTTGCAGTATATTGAGGGCCGCATTCCTATTTTTCCACACAGGAGATTAGGTTACCCAGAAATGTAGGAGAGAAGCAAGTCAAGGAATAATGCTTGTTTCTTTACCTTCTCACGTCGATCACCTTGGTAAGTGTGCTTTTGAGTTTAAAACTTGGGACAACTAAGATAAAACTTTTATGTGTAGAATACTATTTTCAAAGTCTTCAAGCATGCTTTAGTTAGTGCTTGCATTTGAGTGGCTATGGTGAGTAACCCTGGCTCTGACTGTGTTTCAGCATCCTCAACAGCCAGGATTACTTTCTCAAAAACATGTGCACATGGGTTGCTAATGATAAGTAACTGTTTCTCCAGATATTTTAATGCCCTTTTTTTTTTTTTTTTTTCAGGTGGAGTCTCACTCTGTCGCGCAGGCTGGAGTGCAGTGGCTGGAGTGCAGTGGCGTGATCTCGGCTCACTACAAGTTCGCCTTCCAGGTTCACGCCATTCTCCTACCTCAGCTTCCCAAGTAGCTGGGACTACAGGCACCTGCCACCACGCCTGGCTAATTTTTTGTATTTCTTAGTAAAGATGGGGTTTCACCGTGTTAGCCAGGATGGTCTCTATCTCCTGACCTCGTGATCTGCCTGCCTCAGCCTCTCAAAGTGCTGGGATTACAGGTGTAAACCACTATGCCGGGCTCTATTTTAATGCTTTTAAAAAATTATTTCATGCTCAACAGGACAATTTCTAGAGAACAAATATCATTTTCAAATTTTACCATTTAGAGATTAGGCACATGCCAATTTTCACATCAGAACATTTAGAGATAAGAAAGAAAAAAATATATATTACTTAATTTCATAAAAATTGAGAATATTATAAAATAGTTTTAGAGTAAACATACCTTTATTTGAGAAATAATTGTGTGAAAATTCTTATCATCCTCGAATACTGCTGCTAAACTTGGCCCAGTTCCACAGGTTTTTTCTTCAAGTTTGTTGTTAATATAAGGGCTGGTGAAAGCATCAAAATACGAATCAGGCACGAGATTAGGAACTGATAACACAGTGTTTTGACAATGATTAACTGCACCCAAAATACCATCCTGTCAACAAGAAAGGCATAAATATAAATGTAAATGCGCATGTTTATAAATTCTTTTGAATTTTATGAAATGCTAAAATAAATAAGAATAACTTATTCAACTAGGCTGGGTATTGTGCTGATTCTGAGTGTACGACAAATCAAAAGACATGGCCCTACCTTCAGGACACATGTTTTCTAATTGAGAGAGACAAAAAAATTGCAACACATGGTGATGAGTTCTACATTTGAAGTGCGAACAAAACACTAGCAGGTCACAATGGAAGGAAAGCCAAGGAAATCTATGGGAAAATTTAAAGGTAGGGTTAAAAGTTTATATTCTTTGGGTAGTAGTTTATATTCCAGAAAGCTAATCTATGGGAAAAATAGAAATGTAAACAAAGATTTATGTGCAAGGACAATCACTGCAGTATTTCTTGTATTAATAACTAATCAGAGAAATACTTAAGTGTTCAAAAGTAGAAGTATAGTTATATAAGTTCTGGTGCCTTTATACAATGGAAAATTACATATCCTTACAAAATGGCATCTCCCAAAAATAATTAATGACATGAGAAAAAGCTTATGATATAATGTTAAGTTTGAATAAAAGAGAGTGAGCAGGATATAAAACTGGTATATAATATTATCTCAATGTAAACATGTATCCATATCTATCTCTGTAGATAACCTCATGGTAAGTTATGTATATCAGCATATCAGTATGCACTAAGACAAGACTGGACAGAAGCATATAAAAATGTTAATGGGTTTTTATTTTTGGTACATAATATTATCGATTATTTTAATAATTTTTTCCTGTGTTTTTCAAAGTCTCTTCAATGAGCATGTTTAGTTTGTAATTTAAAATAAATATAAAGTCTAATTAGAGAAAATGAGATAAAGAAAACGTAAGTCTTTAAATGAGTCTCAAAAGATGAAGAGGAGCTTGTCAAGTGTATCAGACAACAGTATAATCCTTGCTAAGTCATTGTGTATGGGACCCAAAGGGGCAGGCAGGTGAGTCATTTAGGTACTGGAGCATCAGCACTGCAGTGCCGAAAGAGGGTACTCTGCAGATGCAGTCAGCCCCTTCATGAAAGGCCTTGTGCATGATGCCAGTGTTAGCCCATGGGCCAGCAATCCCCAAACTGTGATCGGGGACTACCCAGAGGATAAAGGGTCCCAACTTCCAAGGTAAATTTGAGAAGAAATCTTGAGTTACACGAAGTTAAACAGGAATTTTCTCAGGACCTGCTAAACAGGATTTTTTATATCTGTTAATATATAAATGCATATCACAACCCCCTTTCTCCTGGAATGCTTACCAACAACTCACAGAACATCTTGTGAAAGATGCTACTACAGGCAATGGAGAAATTTTAAGCAGGAAAGGGACATGATTAGATTTGCTTATGAGAATAATCTTGCTGTCAGCAATGTGGAAAATGGATTAGAAGGGAAAGAGGCAGGCAGATGAGAGCAGACTATTTCAGCAGGCCAGAAGAGAGATGATGAGGTCCCAATGGAGAAGAGTGGCAGAGTGGGTGCAACCATGGTTCAGCACACAAGAACTGATGAGCTGATCTCAAGGAGGTAAGGGAGACTCTAGGGGAACTCCCAGATTGCTAGCTTGGGCATCTGGGCATCTAGGAGAACTGCCAGATTGCTGGCTTGGGCACCTTTCATTGAGATGGAGACAGGCAGGGAGGAGCAAGTTTTCAAAGAAATTGATAAGTTCAATTCATATTGGTGAATTGAAGTTAACTGTGGGACATTCAGGTGAAGATTTCCAGATGACCATGAGTGAGGCTTAAAAGAAAAGTATTGGATCTATAGATATAAAAGAGGCTCTCGGAAAGATGAGTGAGAAGGAAAAAATGTTGCTACAGAAATAGAAACCAAAGGAGGAGTCTATTTCAATTAAACCAAAGGAGAAGTCTATGTCAATTAAACCAAAGGATGAGTCTATTTCAATTAGCAGAAGCAGTAAACAGAATCAAATGCAATGGGAGGTTTGTCTCACACAGCAAGAAATATTAGAATTCAAAAGTATATATTGAATAAAATGTTAGGAAACCATAGGTAACCTAAGCAAGAGCAAAGTAAGAGATCATGACTTAGGTATATAATTTTCCTTTAGATTAATCTCTGTGTGTATGTGTGTTTGGAATCATTGGGAATGATTAAGGCTAATGACTAAAATTGTAGTGAAAAAATAGAAAATTTATGAATAATAGTCCTATTTATACTTCTATTGGCTGATTTTTGGGTTATATGAAATAAAATCTTATTTTGGTATGAATAGACAAGCATGCTAATTATTCCCAAAGTTTGGCCATGTATGTTTCATATGTAGAAGTTAAAAATACCCATGTGGGGAACAGGGTCCTGTAATAGGAAATGGGAAGGGTATTCAGTTTTTTGAGGCCCACCCCTTGGGGGTAAAAGACAGCCAGCTGCTTGTGAGAGAGCCTCCTTTTGTCATCTGCAGTCCAGGACACCTGCATCCCATGTGAAGGACACGAGTCTTGTGGCCAGGAGGGGACATGAGAGTCCAGTGCCTCTTGGCATGGGAGCTCCTGAGCGAGCTTCCAATCACAGGGACCTCAGTAGTCTGTTTGTCATTGTAAATGCCTTCAAACTGCCTATCCCATAAATTACAGAATCATAGACTGCTGGAAGAGGAAGCAACGCTAGAACTCATATGCCTTCTCTTCATATAAATGCAGAAACTGAACCCCAGAAGTGGTTTTCCCAAAGTCAAATAGCTTATTAATTGTAAAGCCAAGACTAAAATCTAGAGATCTTGATTACTAGTGCTTTTGAATCAGAGTACAGCAGCTAACAACAGAAGATACAGACTTTGACTGGTTTACTAACCTATGCACCTCTGCAAATATAGGAGGCAGAATTCTAAGATGACCCCCAAAATTCCTGCCCCTGTGTACACACGCTGTTCAATCCCCTCCTTCTGAGTGTGGGTGAGAGTTGTGAATATAATACGATGCCAGTCCCATGATTAGGTTACATGATGCGGCAAAGGTGGGGGGATATTGCAGGGGCCCAACTCAGTTGTTTTCAAGTTAGTCAAAAGTGATTATCCTTGATAGATGTGACTGAATCAAGTGAAAGCCCTTAAAAGAGGGATTGAGGCCTTCCTAAGAGAGTGGTCCATCTGGCCTTGAAGAAGTGAATAGCCATATTGTAAGCTGCTGAGAGAGTGGGCCACATGGCAAGGAACTACAGATGGTTTCTAGGACCTAAGTAGGGTGGTCTTTGGTTGACACCCCTTAAGGAAATGGGGATCCCAGTTTTACAGTTGCTTAGAGCTG
Source organism: Colobus angolensis palliatus (assembly GCF_000951035.1). Lineage (NCBI taxonomy): Eukaryota > Metazoa > Chordata > Mammalia > Primates > Cercopithecidae > Colobus > Colobus angolensis. The sequence goes on along the minus strand of NW_012112919.1, from coordinate 5,781,988 downwards.
AATTCTTCCAGCAGTCTGAGGGAGACCAAGACCTTGAAATAGAGGATGATCTGAGTAGCCAGTGAAGCTCCTGACTTACAGAAACTGAGATGTTTCATGGAGGATGTTTCCAACTGCTACCTTTGTGGTAACTTGTTACACTGCTATAGATAACTAAGACAACAAAATTCTCTAGGATCCAGCATACCTTTAAAAAGATTTCAAAAATGGTATTTACAGGCTGGGCATGGTGGTTCACACCTGCAATGCCAGCACTTTGGCAGGCAGAAGCAAGCGGATCACTTGAGCCCAGGAGTTCAAGACCTGCCTGGCCATCATGGCAAAGACCCATCTCTAAAAAAAAATAGCCAGGCCTGGTGGCATACACCTGTAGTCCCAGCTACTCAGGAGGCTGAGGTGGGAGGATTGCTTGGGCCTGGGAGGTTGAGGCTGCAGTGAGCTAAGATCACATCACTGCATTCCAGCCTGGGTGACAGAGTGAGTTCCTGTTTCAAAAAAGAGAGAGAGAGAGAGAGAAAGAGGAAGGAAGGAAGGAAGGAAGGAAGGAAGGAAGGAAGGAAGGAAGGAAGGGGAAAAGGTATTCACAACAGAGTGATCTCTTGAGCTGTCCTTAAAGGGATCCCTATAGTCACTTTTAAATTTTGTATAGAATGTTTTCCTGTACCTTACAAAGCCTCTAATCTGACTCAAGTTAAAGATAATGTGCTAAACTTTTAGATAGTTTATATATAGCCATAATGCTGTGACAAAACAATGCTTTCTCTCTTTCTTATGACCATCTTGGAGTAGTGACAACTGCAATTCTGACAACCAATTGACAGCAAAACAGCTGCTTTGTTTTCCAAAAGGGTGCTTGCATGTGAGTAATACATGAAAAACACACACCAGAAAGTCTTCCAGAGAAGGCTCAAAGAGAAGTGACTGGACTGTCAACATTAGTTCTGTGAGAAACATAGGGATGAGAGATTCATCTTCTTCTTGCTTTTCCACCACAAGGGTCCCCTGAAATGAGTATATTTACAGTGTTATAAAGACACAAGTATCAAGGTCTAAAACAAAATAAAAAAACAAGGGACATGTAAACTGAAGTTTATATAATTAGCTGAATTCATAATCTTGGCATGCGGAAAGTATTTCAGAGAATAATAAAGAACAGAAAGAAAAAAAGGCAAATATTGAAAGGCTACATAACAGTTTAAACCTTTTCTCCTTGTAAAAATACTACCAACAAAATGGAAAGGTAAACAATAAACTAGGAAGACATATCAAAAATGTATATAGCAGATAAAAAGTTGATGATATTTTAATAAAACTATAGTTGATATACTTAATAGGACTATATGCCAATAATATATTAAAGAATCCTTACATAGAAATATATTCAAATACATATATACTTAAGTAGAAAAATGGGCAAAGGACATAATCTGAGAATTCTTGAAAGCAAAATAGAAACGATGAATTCACCTCCTTATTCTTCTCTTCCTTAAAATAGTTTATTCAGTAACAACATTTGCAGAGAGTTTATGTTCGCCAGGCACAGTGCTGGGTATTTGTGTAATTCCCACACCAATCTTCTTAAACAGGTTCCATTATTGTTCCCATAGGATGAAAATGGGATTTGGAGAAGGTAGAATGTTTCATCCAGATCATACTAGCTAGTAGGCGGCAGACCAGAATTCAAACCCTGATATTTCTGATTCCTAGACCCATGCTTTTATTCCTGCCCTGGGGTCATAATTACAAGAATACAACATTTGAAGGCAGTGATATACCACTTTGTATATTACTGATGTAGATTAAAATGAACGGTAATATTATTTAGTATGCAGGTGGGTAAATGCTTATTCTTTTTTTTTTTTTTCTGAGATGGAGTTTCACTCTTGTTGCCTAGGTTGGAGTGCAATGAAGCGATCTCAGCTCACTGCAACCTCCGTCTCCTGGGTTCAAGCAATTCCCCTGCCTTAGCTTCCTGAGTAGCTGGGATTATAGGCACCCACCACCACACCCGGCTAATTTTTGTATTTTTAGTAGAGACGGTGTTTTAGTATGTTGGCCAGGCTGGTCTCGAACTTCTGACGTCAGGTGATCCACCCGCCTGGGCCTCCCAAAGTGCTGGGACTACAAACATGAGCCACTATGCCTGGCCTAAATGCTCATTCTTAAACATTGCTGTAAATTGACAAAGCCTTCTGGAAAGTATATGTCAGTGTGTATGTATCAAAAGCCTTAAAAATGTGCATATTTCTGACTCAATTTCACATCTAGGAATTTTTTTCTAAGGGGAAAAATCTGAAATGTGTGAAAAATGTATAGACAAGGATACCCTTTAACATCATTATTTGAAATAGTGGGAATGTGATCAATAATTGAAAATTATTTATAAGAATTATACATTTCTCTGTGAGAATATCATGTGGAAAAATAAATGTTGATTTGGGAAATATTTCATAATACTGTATTGCTAAGAGGAAAAAGCAAGGGATAAAGCAGTAAGGAAAGTATAATATCTTTTTTTCCCTTTGAAGTAATTATCTTTGGGTAGCAAAGGTGCTTTTCTTTGTATATTTCTGTGTTTTCCTAATTTTGTCACTTAGCATAAATTACTTTTAGAATAGAAAAATAAATGTGACTTTTAAAATTTTGATACTATTTATAAAAAGGAGAAATTCAGAATAGGGGAGGAGAGAAAGCTATGAAAAGGAGTACATGACTATGATTTAACTTTTGGAAGAAAGGGAAACTAAGGCTGAGAGCATCAGGTCTTGTATAATTAGGTTTCTGTGGAGCAGGAGACTTAAGCTGTGAGGGTAGGAGGTTTGATGAAATGAGATGAGCATGTTTTGCTCACCTTGATGAAATCAGGTGAGCATGTAGGTATTCTGGAAGGAAGCTATTAGTACTAAGGATGGAGCTAGGGCAAAACTTACTGGAAATTTGAATATGAGCCAATATGATCTTTCTTTTAGCTATGCTGGAATGCACGAATTTGTACTACTTCATCCAAACTTCTCAAAGTACTCTGTGTCTTTTAGATCAACATTCTCATAAAAGGCCATTCCCTCAAAGCACAGTAATTTGCTTCTTTTCACCTCTAAACCATTGTTTACCTCTTTTATTTATACCACTTTTCCTGCTTCTGCCTGCCAGTTTATGCCCACAAGGAGCACTTATGTCCCCATGAACTGTAAGCTTTGGGGGACAAAGATCCTATCTATGCTTTTCATGACTATCTACTCAACATCCAGCACAGGAATTAGCACAGAGTAGGTACTTAAGAAATATGTCAATGAACACATGAGTAAGCTTTAGCAAGTTCCTGTGACGGGAACTTTCTCTCAGTATGGTGGATTTTTACTCTATTATTAGATACTTGTTGATATGCTGATTTTCAGTCTGCCATTTCATGTGTATTGTAGGCTTTGATTATAACATGAAATACTCTATGCCCGGGGTCCCCAACCCCCAGGCCATGGACCAGGTACAGATCCAGGCTGCGCAGCAGCAGGTGAGCAGAGGGTGAGCATTACTGCCTGAGCTCTGCCTCCCCTCAGATCAGTGGTGGCATTAGATTCTTGTAGGAGCCCAAACCCTACTGTGAACTGTGCATGTGAGGAATCTAGGTTGCATGCTCCTTATGAGACTCTAACTAATGCCTGAGGATTTGAGGTGGAACAGTTTCATCCTGAAATCATCCCCCAGAGTCTGCAGAAAAAATTGCCTTCCATGAAACTGGTCTCTGGTGTCCAAAATGTTGGAGGCCGCTGCTCTATGCATTTCTCTCTTTTTTTAGTGCACAGAAATTAGCATAATTCATACAGCATAGTTTGCGCTCCTCAATAAATGCTGACCAATAAAATATTCTTAATTTTGTCTGAGTATACCTTTTTATCAGAGACTTCAGGCTTCTCTTCAGTAATCCATTTCTGAATGACATCTGCTGAAGGTGTTCGTTTTAGCTTGTCAGTGAGATGGTTCAAAAGTGAATTAACAGCATTTACGGTTAAGACATGCAATATGTTCTCAATTAGATAGTCGTTTAGACGAATAAAGCTTGAAAAGAAAAAAACAAATACAACTTCAGTTTTTTATATTCACTACATATTTTTGACAGTGCCTCTAAAGCAAATATTTAAACTGTAAAATATCATAATTTCTCCTCGAATTTCCATTTAATTATACTACAATATCAGATATGTATTGTCCAGAAGAGTTGTTCTTAGATATTTTTCCTTTTAAAACACAAATATATTCAAATATGTAGCATTAATTCAGTTAGATGTTCTAACTCTTCAATAGAATATTTAATGAGTAATATAGCTGTTAAGGAAAATGCATCTAGTTTATCTAGCTAAAAGGGCCATAATTTTTTTAAAAGATGCTTTAAAGGAGAAATCAATGCATACAACATCTGTAACTTGCATTCTAATAGTAAAAGTGTAAAATTTTTGCTATTGAATAAATGTTGATGGCAATTGCTAACCCAAAGGTTTGAAGTTTATGTTTCCTTACTTGAGTGCTTACTTAGAATGCAGACTGAGTCAGCAAGACATTTAGAATAGTCCTATTCTGCCCACGTGGAGCTCTAAGGCCTCTAATACTTTCAGGCCCACTATGGTAGCCTCAGAGACTGATTCACTGATTTCTGTTGCTACACAGATATTTTCATACATAAACTGAGATACAGTTAAGATGTATTACATAATTGCAAAAGTTGGATTAAGTCTGTGAGGACTGAATAACAATAATCAGTATTTTATAGTTCCAAAGACATGAGATTTTAGAATGATGGGAAATCCAAATTCTGGAACAGTCAAGGTCAAGATCCAGTTGGGTAAGCAGGTGTCAGAGCTAGTGCTAATGAGAGTCCCCTGGTGAGGTCCTAGGAGGGATATTTCTCTCTCTGGCTCCCAGTGGTAAATCCCATTTTAGGGATTGGGTGCACCTTTGTGAAGTTATGCAGCTGCCTATAGCTCTTTTGTGACCAAAAATATGGAGCACGTCCTCCAGGCCCACTTGAGGAGGTCCATAAATCTGTGTGCCTGGTTTCTCCCTGCCACAGCCTGCTGTACTGCGAGTCTCCATGCCCAGGCTGGGCCAGAGGGAAACAAAGCCAGAGAGATCAAAGAGGAGCTCTTGGCCTTGGTCTCATGCTCTGTGTCTATCAGCTCACAGTCCCAGAGCTGCTTTGGTTGGTGGCAGTTTGAAGAGGGGGTCTTCTGGGCTGTGCATTCAGGTTACCATGTCCCACAAATTTCTCATCACCATTCATGAACAATGTGGTGAAGGGTTCCATTTTTTTTTCCAAGTGAGACATCACTTAGGTCCTAGAAAAGATTCTACTTTTCATTTTAATTTTTTATGGTGTGTACTTAAGGTATACAACACGATGCTTTGATATACATAGTGATATGATTACTCCAATTATGCAAATTAACATACTCATCACTTTCTGGGGTTTAATTTTTAATGAAGCTTAAGATGGATACTACAATTTTTCTTGAAAATGAGAACAGTCTTACCACGTCAGCCTCATGCAATGATGCCTTTTGCTGGCCTGCTCTGTATACGTCATTTTCTCAGAGTCTCCATAAGTGGGCAACTCATATGGCGTATTAATGAAACTTATACTGCTCTGCATTTTATGATAATCTAAGAATAACAGAAGGCACAACAACAAGTGTACTTGTATAAAAGTTCCATCTCTTTCAATATGATTCAAAGAAAAGATAAATAAAATTCAAAAACAACAAAATATTTTGGTACATGAAGCATTTCAAACCTGCAAAACAGCCCAATTATCCAAAATAAGTTTACATCAAAGGATTTCAATTCAGCAAGATTGTAGACAGTTTACTGACATTCTCATTAACAGGATTTGATCTGTATATTATGCTACCTCTTTCCTAGGAACAGCTTTACCCTCCTTTTCTACCTATTATTTAGTCATCCTTTATAGTACACGCCAACCGAGTCAATCCTAAGGTCAATCCAGTCCCTTAATTTTAACAAACCTATTGTATGTGCTAGTAGACTGGACGTACCTTTAAGCAGAGAGATGCTGAGTCCACTCTAAAGTGCTTATTAATCAAGATTCTGTATCCAGTTTAGAAATACTATATACAAACAGGAGTAATGGGAGAAACATGCAGTATTTTCTATTTCCCTCCCTTCCACAAAATATATTACATTTATAACATCCATCAAATGTTTGGAACAATTCAAACATAGAATCATTATTTAAACTTAAGAAAAGTAAAATTAAAAAGGGCTGAAATTTTAGAAAGCCACTACCTCTGACATATTGAGGTTCTTTCCCCTTCATACCCTCAAAAGGTCCAAAAGGACAGTCATCAGGAACAAATCCTGCAGCACGCAAAGCAAATCGACAAGCCTTCCTGACTACATATTTTGCCTCATTTCGAAATTCTCCCAGGCGTTCTGTCACCTAGATATCGTTGAATATGTACAGTTAGTGATACTGAAGCATCAAAAATAGGGAAAAAAGCTTTGATTCTTATAGACAAAATTTGTTACCTCTGCTAGCCATATGACTTGTGCGGCCTTAAATTCCTGCAGGGTGTACGTATGACACTTTTCAATATAACAAAGTCCCATAAAACTCAAATAATAACACAATTCATTTATTTTAAGAAGAGCTGGTCGCAAATGCTGAATGAAAATAGGAATTTATTATTTAGTAAAAATATTCTGTACTTTAAAAGTATAAACATTCAAAAAGCAAGAATGGTTATTAAGGATAATAAACACTTCTGTGTGTGAACTTTTGCTACAATTACAAAACGCATATGTTAAAAGATCACTTCTATAACTCTTTTCTAAAAGTATTCCTTGAATTATCAGATTTAATTTGTCTGAATTCCTTTCTTTTGATTTTGAAAACACATACATGTCTTTCAGCTATTTAAGGAATACGGCAAGTGACTTAAGGAATTGAGGGCAAGTAATAGAAAACTGGGTGTTACCTTAAGTACTTTACAATGTCCAGTCATAATGATAATGGAAAGCCCCATCTATTAACTTAAGAGGTTAGGACACAGAAGAAAGTCAAATTTAACATTAAATTGTTATTGGGTAACAAGTTGCTTTGGAAAACTGCTTCATGTTTTCTCAAAAGGTTAAACATAAAGTTGCTAATGACCCAGCAATTCCACTCTTACATACGTGCCAAAGAAAAATGAAAACATATGTCTAGACAAAAACTTGTACATGCATATTCATAGCAGCATTATTCATAATAGATAAAAAGTGGAAACAATCCAAATATCCATCAATAGATGGACAAATAAAATAGGCATATCCAATATAATTTGCCAACTTTTAAAAATGCTATGCCACAACATAGAAGAAGAACCTTGAAAACATTATGGGCCGGGCGCGGTGGCTCAAGCCTGTAATCCCAGCACTTTGGGAGGCCGAGACGGGCGGATCACGAGGTCAGGAGATCGAGACCATCCTGGCTAACACGGTGAAACCCCGTCTCTACTAAAAATACAAAAAACTAGCCGGGCGAGGTGGCGGGTGCCTGTAGTCCCAGCTACTCGGGAGGCTGAGGCAGGAGAATGGCGTAAACCTGGGAGGCGGAGCTTGCAGTGAGCTGAGATCCGGCCACTGCACTCCAGCCTGGGAGACAGAGCCAGACTCCGTCTCAAAAAAAAAAAAAAAAAAAAGAAAACATTATGTCAAATAAACAAAAGTCAGTCGTAAAGGACTACATACAGTCCTTGTGTATCCTCGGGTTCCACAGTCATGGATTCAACCAACTGTAGATTAAAAATGTAGTAGGGTATACATTGTTTGTGTCCATATCAAAGATGAATAGACTTTTTTGGGTCATTATTTTCTAAACAATATAGTATAACAACAATTTACATAGCATTTACATTGTATTAACTATTAAAAGTAATTTAGAGATGACAAAGTATATAGGAGGATGTTTGTAGGTTATATGCAAATACTATGCCATTTTATATAAGGGACTTGAGCGTCCGTGGATTTTTGGTATTTGCTGGGGTGGTCCTGGAACCAGTCCCCCAAGACACTGAGAGCCAAGTGTATTGTATGATTCCATTTATGTGAAATCTACAGAACAGGCCAATCTATGGAGATAGAAAGTAGATTAGCGGTTGCCTATAATTGGGAGAAGGGACAGGAAAGTCAGAAAGAAATAGAGTGACCACTAAAGGGTAATGAGGTTTCCTTTGGAGTGATGCATATATTCTAAGATTGACTGTGGTAATGGTTGATCAATTCTGTGAATATACTAAAAATAACAGAATTGTGTACTTCCGATGTGTGAATTGTATAGTATGTAAATTATATATCAAAACTGTTATAAGGAAATGACGTAGGCACAGGTGCCAACAAAATTGATTATTTAAAAAAAAATCACAAAAAGAAAACAAGGACAACTCAGTATGTCTCCCTTCAACCTTGTCTAGGGGAATCAGCCCTAGTTAACTAATTATAAATATAAGACTAGTGGTAAGTGTGTGGGTGATTACAGCATTTAATACATATTTAAATGACTGCAATGATTCTGTTATTTAGGCCAATCCTTGCTTAAAAGGATGAGAGCTTTCTAGTCTGCTGGGACTAAATTTAAGAGAAGATACTATAAAGGCTGAAACACCACTGGTGTGAATGATGGACACAGAATGAAAACTCTCAGCACAATAAGAGAACATGCCTCGAGGATTGATAGAAGTAATTTCAAAGACAAATTAAGAATGAACTATTTTACATACCTAGCAACACATGTATGATATATGTAGTGTTCAAGACATGGTAAAAGATGAAAGATGGTAAAATAACTTCAAATGACTGATGGATCCTTACTGAAATTTGAGTTTCATGTCAAGAAGGACTGGAATAGTTTTTCACAACTCAGAATGCACAATGGAATGGATGACTTGAGATAGTCCATCTTATATATTTGTCTTGTACTAATGTTTATGTTAGCCAGAGACCTTGAATGTTTCCCTATTGTGTGACTGGCATGTTGATAAGTCTTTCATATTACCATATGCAAAGTGAAGGAAATGACTAGTAAAAAGCAAACTTGAGATACTGTCACAGAAATAAGACAGCTGAGGACCAGAACTCTGAGTGTGACGGTAATGATGATTGCAGTTTATTCCTGGGGGCCAAAAGGAAACTTCTAATGCAAGCTGAAATTCAATAGATAGAAATTTTAAATATGGTCACACATTTTTTCACAGTTTTGTTTTCATGATTGCCCCGTTGTCCAAAGTAAAAATTTTCCTACTGTATGAATCCATTGTAAAGGAAACATATGATATATTGGGAGCTACTGACCCATGAAAACAAGGCCCTAACTTATTTTGGACTCTAAAGTCCAGAGTGTCTCAAAGATGAGGGGAGGTAATAGAGGCTACCAGCCTACTCTGCTCAAAATGACATATAACTTTCCTAATCAACAACAAAGGGGATCACAAATCCAAAAACTCTGGGGCGACTTCTAATCAAAAGGGACCTGTCCAACTCTCTTCTTATATTTTTGCATTTTGCAACCCTAGTTAAAATGTAGAAACACCCCTAGATTGCTAGACTCCTAAATGACAATACAGGATGAAAACTGGGAATTCTCTTAAGAATATAAAATATTTGATTTCAAGAACAGTCTATACCAACAGCTATAATAAATTACCACTTTCTTTTTTTGTAAGTAATTATTTTAAAATATGAATGATAAATACATACAGGATTAACAATGAACAAATTTTTTTGTAGAGATTTTCGACATCTGGTGATTTTCTTGGAGCGGACATTCTTCCTCCACACACTAAAAGCCTTCCATTTCCGGAACAGTGAAAATATGGGAATCTTAGTGAGTTCTCTGTGATATAGATATTCCTGTTCCCATCGATCAATTTCTATAAATTCAGCGTCTTCATTATAAATGTGTGTTACTGCCCTTTGGCTAATAGTATAGTAGTCATTTTTATTGATGTTCTCATAACTTACAACTCTATAAACAAATAAAAATTGGGACTAATAAATAAAGTATTCAATACAAAACAAAGCAATTGCATTACTTTTTTATTCTACAGAGATAAAACATTTCTGGAAAGCAAACATTATTTAAAGTTAAAAAATTCTAAACAACTACTTTCAGATTAAATACATTACTCCAGAAAATGAGTTAAACAAGTTGGGCTTATTATAAAGATTTCACAACTGTGGCAATATGCTTGATTATTTCAGTTACATGATTTTTACATTAAAATGAATTGACTATAAATTACTAAAATTTAATAGTTCTTCATTAAAACTATCTGGAGCCAAATTTTTATCTATTATTAACTCTTCAGAAACTATTCAAATATAGCATAAAAGAATTTTACACTATCAAGTCAGGACAGAATTATGAGAAAGGTAAAAGTAAGGAAACATTAATTAGGTGAGATAAGAATCAAGACCAATATTATATGCCCAATTTATCACCAACAAAATATTTATTATTGATAAATTGTTTAGTTCATCGTATCTCTCTTTCAACTGTTGTCATGGACATTTTTCAACTGTATGAGTAACAGAAAACTGATCAAGTAAAGAAAAGAAGCAAGAACAAAGTAAAAACAGAAGAAAGGATAGGAGAAAGAAATGAAGCAATGAAAATAGGGCTGATTCTCTAAAACTGCTTAAAATAAAATTTTTCCTACAGCAAAACGATATTCTCTGTAAGTTTAGTTATAATGCTGAAATACTGAATGCAAGACATATTCAGTAATAGAACAAGTGTGAAATATGATATAGCACCTTATTAAAATATATTTAGGAATTTAGGAAAATAACATTTTTCTAAAATGTTTCTGTTAGGAGAGCTTAGTAAAATAAGATAAAGGTTAAGGGCAAAAACAAAGCCCCGAATTATTTCTGTGTTAAAACTATGCAAAAATTACATGTACTACAGAGAAATTAGACAGGAACACTCCAGTGAAAATCAGCTATCTTCCACATCTTTCAGTTCTTGGCTCTACATTCTGAACCTGGAGTCCACGGTCCTATTTATTTTATTTTATTTTATTTATTTTATTTTATTTCTACTACTACTATTATTATGATTATCTTTGAGATGGAGTCTCACTCTGTTGCCCAGGATGGAATGCAGCCATGTGAACTCGGCTCACTGCAACCTCTTCCTCCTGGGTTCAAGAGATTCTCCTGCCTCAGTCTCTGGAGTAAGTGGGATTACAGGTGCCCGCCACCATGCCTGGCTAATTTTTGTATTTTCAGAGATAGGGTTTCACCATGTTGACCAGGCTGGTCTCGAACTGCTAACCTCAAGTGATCTCCCTGCCTCAGACTCCCAAAGTGTTGGGATCACAGGCGCGAGCCACCACGTCTGGGCCACAGCCCTTTAACGCAGCTGTCAGGTTATTTGTGAAATCCCTGAAACTGTTTTATGGAAAATTCATGTATATATGTATGATCAGTTTTTAAGACACTGGAACAAAATTCTGTTTTGGGTCTGTTAATAAAAGAGTAAGAACCACTGGTATAAATCATTTTTAGTTTTTAATTTCTATTTTCATTTTAATAAAACTGAATAACAAAAATATTTTTTAAATTATGGCACACGGGACGAGAATGAAAGCAAACCCAAACCAAGAACTGTTCATGTGAGCGTGCAAGGAGATATTGGGGGGCTGATGGTGCTGTGCGAAGTCAGAGAGGAATAGTCCAACTTCAGGGCTGCCACGGAAAACCTTCAACCTGCTCGGCTTTTACCTGATTCCACTATCTGACTTTTTGTCTGTGTTCCAATTAACTCACCTCAGAAATGTCTGGAAAAATGCCAGGTATTGCACAGGCCTGCTGAGGAATATGGAATACATTTCACATGTTTTTCCTTTTCTCATTGTCAATAGCTGAAGATATAATTAGGGTATTCTTGGGGTGATTCTCTCTAAATGTAAAACTTCAATTTGCCACTGAAATTGTAATCAACTTCAGATGTTTCATTAACATCAGGCATCAAAGCAATTTAAAAACAAGAATAAATTGCTGACCACGGCCCTGGTGCATGTCTGGAAAACTTGCTCTGTGCAATCTATCTGCTAGTGATGGCCCTTCTAGAAGATGGTAGCTGTGGTCCATGATGTTGAATTCTAACTTGGCACTCAGTGTCACTTAGAAATTCTTTTTATTTATAGAAATTTATAGAAATTCTTTTTAAATCTCTTCTTATCGCAGAACGTCATTCTTAAGCCCCCAAGTCTTTTCCTTCTTTACACATCTCTACTGCTCATTGAAAACTGAACACACGAGAGCCCTTTCAAAGGTTGGATCATCATCATCAAAATCATCTGGGGTGCTTATTAAGAATCCAGATTTCTGAGTCCAACGCAGAATCAGGATCTTTATGTATTCCAAGACTCAAGGATAGGGAGATGCCTGGGTGACTGCGATACACAATAATGTTTGTGAACCACCAAACTTTATTTCAAAACAAACAACAAAAAAAATGTGAAGACAAGGCAAGCTCCCTCTCATATCTTCACTTGAAGTTCAACATACCATGTTTTTTCCACCTGATTGTTTCTCTCATGCTTTCCTCCAAATGGAGATGGAGAGGTTTCACCTCGCTTTTCTCTAACTCTCCCTAGTTTTTTTGTTTCTTTTCCTCCACATCTAAAAGTGTGCAGAATGTCCCTTTAGCATATAGAAAATCTTTTCTTGACCCTTCCACCTACTTAACTAAAATCCCACACTTTTCTTCTTAAGTTTCCTTTATAATGGTGTGTGTCAATGGCCACATCCACCTTATCAATTCCTTCTTAGAGTTCCTGAAAAACGGTTTTGTTTCCTGCTACTCTAATGGAATTATTTTTCCAAAGATCAACAGGGACTTCCTTCAGGCCCAATCCAGTCGGTAGGTAGAAGGGGCCACAGGGTCAGGAAAAGATTTGCATAAAAGAGAGTGTATGCACATTTCTCTGTGATCTTATTCTTAGACTTTCCAGTTCATTACTGAGAGGTCATCTCCCAGATCTACTCCTTGGACTGGCGTGTTTTGCTCTACATGCTCTGCCTGAAGTGTTGATCCATTTTAGGAGTTTAGTTGGACCACAACTCCTATGATGATGACTGCCCCCTCAGCATTTCTTAGCACTCAGGATCAAACTTCAGCTGCCTCCTAGAGTGTGGTTTTGGATGTTTGTTCCACTAAGACCTTTCTTTGAGGAGATAATCAGAAAAAGTAGGCTTCCTTTAAGAAACAAAAAGAAAACTTTTTAAAAATTCAAGTGTTATGTTATAAAATTCCTACTTTTCAGATAAAGAAGATGACTTTAGGATCTAGTTAACTAGAGATCCTTGGATAGTTAACCAATTAGATTGAGATGGACGTCTCAAATAAAATTATATTTAACTATGCTCTACTATCTCATAATTGGAAAAAATATATGTAGTGCTTTCTTGCTGCTCAGCGAAGATCAAAGGGTCCCTTGTCAAATTATTTTACAGTAGAACCTGTCTGTATCCATCTTAAATGAAACTTAGACTTCAAGACTTCTATTAATTTCTAAAAGTATGTGTGTTTCATGTGAGATAACCATATGAACTTAGAGAATTTTGGGGCCCTTGTGGTAGGTCAATCATTGTCCTATTATTATTATTCATTTCAGATATAACTCAAAGTAAACCTACTTTGGGGCTTAGAACCCCTCTGGGGTTTAAAAAATTTTTTCTCCTCCTGAAATCAATTCATTGACTTCCAAAACAATAAAACCTCAATGTGATGTTATTTCAAATAGCAGTTCCATCTGTTATACACTGCAGTGATTGGAAATGCTTCTACTCATCCTTAAACCAATCTACCAGACTAATACTGCAGAAACATAGTTTGCCTCATGTGACTGTTGTGCTCAGGAACCTTGAATAGCCTCTTATTGCTCCTGTCATTAAATCCAAGTTATTCTCCCAGGTATTTGTGGCTGCCTGTTTCACATTAGTTCCTTCTCTGTCCACACAAATCATCCTCTTTACTTAGGCTGATTTCTTCATCATATTCATCTTAGGCCATGCTTGAATGCATATATCTGTCTTCGTTCCCTGTTACCTCCTGCTTCTTTCAAATTTCTGATTTCTACAAGAAAGAGTTATTCCTTACCTGCTTTAAGGCTGAATTAGATAAGCTCTTGTGGCCCTATACAACTCTAAGTTGTCTATTTTCATTATTACATGGTTTTAAGTATTATGATTTGGGTGTATTCATTGAATAAAGGTAAGCAAGCAAGTGCCTGGGAAGAAACAGGCCACTTCCTGAGTTCTGCATTTACCAACCTCAATCTGTTTGATGATGGTCCTTGCCATGACTCAATATGAGACTAGATCTAACCTAACCAGGGGAAGAGAAATGCTTGCTTTATTTCTGGTTTGATTAACCAAAGATGGCAAAATATCTGGTAAAGAACTCCTTTCTACCTGGAAAATTAAACAAGAGCAAAACTAAGAGGAAACTTCCAAGTTTCATCACTAGGAGAATGCTTTAGGGTCAATGTTTCTCAATGTATGGTCCTTGGAAGAGCAGCATGAGCACTACGTGGGAATTGCACATTCTCAGGCTCCACCCTAGGCCTGTTAAATCATCTAGGGGTTTAACCATCTGTGTTTTAGCAAGTCTTTTAAGGCTTGAGAAAAGGTGCTCTAGGTCCATGAGGCATAACTGTGATTGAATCTTAGAATCAACTGGCAAGTTTTAAAGAAAAGCTGTTGCTCAGGCTCCACCACAGACTGATCAGATAAATCACAAGTAACTGGAAGTACAGCCTGGGTGATTCTATTGAGCAGCTAAGGCTAAGAGCTATTGCTCTAGGTTCTTCAGATTTTTGTATGAAATGAAACCATCATTCACTAAATCACCATAGCTCCAGAGCAGTGCCAGGATGTGTGTGCATGTATGTTTGTGTGTGCATGTGTTTGAAGGAAGGGTAGGGAGACAATCTGGAGTCTAGATCTAACCAATGCTTGGCTTTTACTAGTATTGGGGAAAAAATAGATCTAACGTAAACCAGGGAAGAGAAATGTTTGTTTTATTTCTGGTTTGATTAACCAGAAGGAGGGTTTTTGATTATTCCAAATGAAAATCCAAAGTGTTTCCACTTGCTGACTCAAATTTGACTTAATAGATTTAAATGTCTTCATAGATTAGCCTAAGAAAACTGCCATTGTGTTAGAAAACCTGGTGAGGTTTTTTTGATAATATGGCTTCAGAATGATCTGTTCCTTATTATGTAATATATATACCTCATTCTAAAGTTTTAAAAAAATAATTAGAATTTCACACATAAACTAGAATGCCTCTACTTCAGAAGGTTTTAAGCTGGCATCTGTGTTTTCTGTTCTTGGCCACTAAATAGTAATACAATTTAAAGGATAAAATAGCTCTAGTGTGAAATTTTAAAAGCTGCCTAAAAAGTACTTTTAACAAGTTTAAAAACAACCAGAGAACAAAATTAGTTGTTCAGAAGGAACATGTCCTGAGCTTAGAGAAGAAGTTGATACAGTTCTAATATCTCAAGTCATGTACCTGTGTTTCAAAGATTCTAACCAGAATCCTAATCCCAACTACTGACTTAACAAAGTTTCTCAAATTTACATGATCACAGAACACATCTGTTAACCACCTATCAATTAGAATCATTTAGATCTAATGTTCTTGGAAAGACACACTGGGAAACACTGAGGTATAGGAGACATGGTGTCCTGTTTTAGGCATTCTGTGGACCCAAAAGATGTTCAGATTTTGGGGAAGGCTCTGCCATACAATCTGAACTATCTGTTATATTTTAATAGCTTTAAACTTGACATTGCACAGAGAATGAAATCATAGAATTGAAAGATGGGAGTATCAGACATTACTCTGAATTTCCTACCTTCAAATCACAAAACAATATCAAATAGAAAAGTCGTTAATCTATACCTCAATTTTCTTATCTTTCCACTATAGATAATGTCATTCTAATAGGATGTTTATGAGGAAGAAAGAAGACTAATGTACTGAAAGCACTTCGCACAATGCCTAACACAGTGTGTGTGACACAAATGCAGGGGTAGTTGTCATTATGAGGATGAGTATATTAAGTGGCGTGCATGAGGACTTGGGTTCTAAAATCCAAATAATCTGAATCTCAGCTCCATGACTCACTAGCTATGTGAACTTAACTCTGTGATTTTCATCATTTGTAAAATGGGTATATCAACCCCACCTACCTTAAGAGTTGCTGTGGAGATTAAATGAGCTAATACATATAAAACATTTAGAACAAGATTTGGCATACACTATAGTTGGTGTTAACACTATCACGTGGCAGTACTCACCCATTAACATCGTAAAGACTTAGTACCCCACTATGCCTTATAAAAGCACCCACAGTTCCTTACCAATGTAAGTTTGTATTTCAAAGGCCAAAACAAAAAACAGCAAAATGTTAATTTATATAATTGAAATAACGGTGAGGTGAAGGGTTACATAGATATGAAAAACATCTATCATCTACTAGGGAGAGAATTATCTAATATCAACAGTGGGTCCTTTTACACTAGCCTGAAAAAGAAATACTTTAATACGCCTCACCAGGGGTCTTCTTAGATCCAACTAAATGTTAAAACTCACAAGACTTTCATATACTTCTTTTTGGCATTCATCTAATCAGAAAAATCTGGGACAGGAACCACTTATTGCCATCAGAGCAGCATCAGATGTTACTTCCCCATTGGAGTCCTTGCAGCAGTCTAATAGCCACCTGGGAGCTATCTTCTCCCTAGGTGTCAACTCAGATGCAAAAAGATGAGATCCACATTGAGTGGATATGAAAGCCACTCTGGCCTAAAAGCCTTATTACTCACAGGAGCCAACATCTCTTGCAATAACCCCATAAGCACAGATTTCAGTGTTCCTCCAGGGCACATGCTCAGAAAAAAAAATAATTTGAATTATGGAAAGTCAAAAGTTATGACTCCCCATAAGGTATTTATAATTCTTTCTTAGTTCCTCCCAATGCAGCTATAATTTACTAATCGATGTCATTTTTATCATAAGCAATGTTGCCTATAAACAATCAACATTTTACTCTGTTTAGGTTGTCAGTGGTACAGAGCTGTGGTGTTAGCCAAAGGTCAGATTCTCATGCAGGAGAAAATCGTTCTACAATCCTCTAGAACAATGCTTCTCAAACTTTGAATGTTATAAAATCCATGCAATGATAACATTTTATAAGGCACACAGATATAAACTGCAGGGGCTTGGTGAAGACATTAACTACAATTTCTTTATATAGTATGACTAAACACAATGCACATAATATGTGGGATTATATAATTTTTAATTTGGGACATAATTATCCCAAATTAGGGATATAATATTTAATTTGATAAAACTTCCAATTATGTCTAGCTCATAAGCAACCACAGCTGTGACCATAACTTTTTTGAAGTAGCTACCTCATGTCTAATCAAGACATGATGAATGATCTGTCCAAGTTCTTGATAGTCGCCAC
Organism: Colobus angolensis palliatus; assembly: GCF_000951035.1. Lineage (NCBI taxonomy): Eukaryota > Metazoa > Chordata > Mammalia > Primates > Cercopithecidae > Colobus > Colobus angolensis. Next base: position 5,764,442 of record NW_012112919.1, on the reverse strand, counting down.
TCCTAAGAAACTTTGTAAAAGTAGCAGGCAGCAAATGGCAGAAGATGATTTATTTATTGTTTAGTCTCTGATATATAAAAACTCCCTTTTCCACTAGCCAAAATTTGGATAACTTGTTCTCTTGAAATTATTCACCAAAAGTACCACCATTCTTTAACTCTAACAGTTGTTACTTGTCTTTCTTTGATGCAGTGTTGACATTTCTTGTAATGATTTTTAGAAACAATGGTGAAGATTTCTCTCAAAGAAAGACAGATGTTATTCTATTTGACTTAATAATCTTTCTTTAGGTTCAAATCCACAACTAAAAAATCATGAGAACCATTTTAAACATTACATTTCCCAAGTCGAATTTTTGCTGTCAATTCCTAATTTTTGTCAGTAAGTGTTATTATACTCCCTGGTAGCTGCTATAATTTTTCAGTTAAGCTATTCAGGTGGTCAAATGTCAATTAAGCAACCCAGGTGTGTAGCCAAGAACTAACCTTTACTAAATCTGCAAAGTTAAATCACTTGCAAAATACTTCCCAATTCTTGATAAAACTCATCCTTTGGATTGCCAATGCACTTAACTATGAAACAACAAAAAATAGTATTCTTTTCTCATTTTTTTTTGTAGAAAGCTAAAAACAAATGATTATGTGGTTGACAGCTTGGATTTTATCATAGACATCATTTTGACAATATTTTAAAATTCGTAATTCATAATTTTAGGAAACCATTTACATATGGAAGTCCCTCTGCAAATAAAATATTACTTGAATATCAGTGTTATCAGAGTAAACTTTGGTTGTAACAAACATTTTTAAGAAGTATTTTCATAATATCTCATTTGCCTTGAATATTTAATCCCCAGAGATTTTTTTTTCTTCTTTCTAAACAAAGTTCTTCCAGACATTTCACCTCAGAGACTCTAAATAGTGCTGTCTAGCAGTTACTAATGTCCATAGATTCATCAATATGCAAGTAAATATTGCAATAAAACTTTAAATAATGTCTTGGATTATGATCATCTATATCATCTAATATGTTGGTCTACTAATAATGTTATTGATTTTTTTTTCGCTTTTCTGGTTCCAAGTAGTATAAAAACCTTCCACACAAGCTGGTAAAATCACAGTTCTACAACAGTGATTCATTCTGATGTTAGATATTATATGCTCTTGCACTCCTAGCTTCCTGAGCTTCTTTAGCTGATACTAATCTAAAAACAGAAATTTGTTTCATATTTTGTTCTCGTAATGCTTTTAAAAGTTCAAACCCTTTTCTGGGTGGGGTGGGTATTTCTGATAAGGTGTTGAAATAACTTGTTTGACACCACTGATTAATCTGGTAACATTTTTATACAAATAAGATATTTAGGCAAAAGGACAGGTCTATTACTGTAGTTTAGAAATCTAAGTTTGAGATAAGCTTAATTATGCTGCCTAATTTCTCATCTCTTTTGACTGCTGTGTTTGCCATATAGATCTGATAGTTTTCTAGCTTTAACAGAAAACTTTCCTTATAAATGAGCAAAAAGATAAGTATCTGTCAAAATTAAATCCATATTACCATAAAGCATTTAAGAGAATTGTAGACCTTAACATCAGCAAATGATTTAAAATGTTTTAAAAATTCAATGATGTGGTAAGAAAATATAAAGTATTGGTATATAGGTTTCATTAATTTAAGACGTAAAAGTATACATTTTTAAAAAAAATAAACCTTACATTCATATAGGATCAAAAACATCTTTGAAAATTACAAAAGCCTACAGTGCTCTTTACCAAGGTAATTTTATTAGAATATGTTTTCTAATAAAGAAATGTTATTTCTAATGCTTAATATGTTATTCTATTCCACTTAATAATCTTTCTTTAGGTTCAAATCCACAACAGTGTCTAAAAAATCATGAGAACCATTTTAAACATTACATTTCCCAAGTTGAATTTGAAAATTCAGCTTTGAAAAACAATTTTTTAAGTTTTAAAAACAATTCATTATGAAATTCAATTAAACTTCAGATTTTTTTGAGTTGGTAACATCAAAAACGAAACAAGAGGAAAGGAGGAAAGAAAGGACAGAAAAAATAATCAGAAACATCTAATTGCTTATTTTTTTTAGGAACACTTAATGTGTCAATAGGAAAACATAAAAAAAAAGCAAATGAAATTTTAAAAAACTGAACAAGGATTTCTTTGTGTTTCTCACATACACAAAACAAAGAGTTTTGCTGATAAACTGAGTTTGTCTTAGAAACCTAAAGGAAGTGTCTACAGTGACAATCAAACTCAGTGGGATGGTTCAACAGGAAGGTGGCAGAGGCTGTGTTGTGTTCCCACTACAGAGCTGCTCTCTGGCAGAGGGGGCTACACAGTCTTACTCATGGAAATATTTTCTGAATTCAGGAAGTTTAACGAGGTAATCATACAAATATTAGAAAAACAAAATTTCACCCTTGGTAAATTTCTGAGTAATTGCATCTTTTTTAAAAAATAAGTTTTTACCACCATAAACAATTAGGGCACACCGGAAGTCACTTGCTTGGCTGCGGTTCTCTCCTTGGGAAGCTTTGCTTTATAGCTGTGTTTAACACTTAGCATCTGGAACCACTGACTGGGCATTTGATACTCACTCAGACCATCAGTTTTACGTAAATTTTGGGAAGGTCTCATTGCAAATTTTAAAATAATAAATATAAGCCATAATTTTAAAAAATTAGTAACAAGTTTCTCTTTAGCCACCTGAATGATGGGTAGTGTGAGCCACAGATGAGGGTTCACACACAGCTAGTTCCTTTTCCCCGTTGTAATTTTTTTAAAAAACTAAAAGATGTTAACAACCTTAGTTCTTTGGAAATGAGACCATGTAACTAGAACTTCTATCACATAGTTCTGGACCTCTAGACAATCTATGGATCCAGAGTTTCTGATCATTTCACTGGAGTCTGCTTTTAGCACTAAATCAGATGGTAAGCCAACAAGTACATTATGCTATAAAGCTGCAAGGCTGAGTGTTTCAATTTAGAAAATGGAAGTAAACAAATTCTTATCAGCTCTTTGGTTAAATTTGGATTGAAAATATCTTCTCAGGTTTTTGAGTTTAAATATGATTTTTGGATAGATATGCCCACTAAGACGTGATCAATTATTTTCCTCCAACTAGTAAAATCATAAGAGGCTGGAAAGAGCCAAATCTGTCCTAAGGTACATTTGTCATATACACTAGAATTCAGTCAGCCCAAAATCCCAGTGTTGTATTCTTATCTTCAAAATATTTTGGCACCAACGTGATAGGTTATCTACTCAAAATATTAAACATATCTCTAAGACATGACCCTTGAGTAAGCCCCCTAAAATCATAGAAATGGTCTTTATTAGTATTATTAGTTTCACAAAATGTTTTAAATCTTACTCTTCATTTCCTGCATATTTCATGATCAAAATAAAATCTTTTACTTGCTATTGCACTGTATGACCATGGAAAAGTATACAGTTAGTATCCTTGATTTGAGGAGATCTATAATTTTCACTCTCTGTCAATGCTAAGTCAAAAATGAGAGGTTTACTATTGTATGTGAATGTTGTCTGTGAGCAGGGCAAACCTTTCTTGCTGAACACAGCTAAGTGCTCAGACACTACTGATTCCTATATGCCTTTTGCAGTCTAAATCCCTGCTCACAACTAAATGAAAAAAATCTTCTATAGCACAGGTTTTTAGTGATAACTGGAAAAAAATTGTCAAGCATATTTTTCTCATATGTGTACTGTATTTATGGCAAACACTGATACCTGCATTGCACATTTGTGATTAAAGCAAAATACCTGTCAGCACACTTTATAGTGATGTGCATAGAGTTAGTTAATAAGCGAATTTTGCAAATAACTTATAACTTATTCTATTTTCTCTCTAAGCATATCTTGCCATAGGTGCTTCAGCAATAGCATGACATATTGTTTCAAAAACATTTTTGCTATAACAAGTGCAACTTTAAATGATTTCTACAGTTTAGATCGCAATTTCACCTTTACTCAGTTCTATATTGAGAAGCATTATTTTGCATTTTGTTCACATATTTTTCTGGAAAAAAATCAGTAGACTTATCAGAGAGACAGATTATTGCTCTAGACTGAAAGATTATAAAAAAATGCTTCCACAGCTTCACCACATTTGTTGGGTAGTGAAGACATTCTTCAACAGCAAACTCACAGCCTTACAGTTATTTTATCACGTTACTTTTAAAAGGAGTTTGGCATAACATGACCTCATCTTGTTGACACAGTATATACTACGTTTAACTTCCAGTTTAGCTGCTGCCAACTCCATAGCATCCAAATTATTGTCTTTACTCACAAGGTTTATGATATTTCAAGTTCAAGTTAGGGAGGAAAATTTAACATCAAACCCTAAAATGTAATAATGATAAACCATGATAAACCAATGATAAACCATGATTCCAAAATATCTTTTTATTTTTATTTTTATTTATTTATTTATTTTTTGAGACAGAGTCTCGCTCTGTCGCCCAGGCTGGAGTGCAGTGGCCAGATCTCAGCTCACTGCAAGCTCTGCCTCCTGGGTTTACGCCATTCTCCTGCCTCAGCCTCCCGAGTAGCTGGGACTACAGGCGCCCGCCACTTCACCCGGCTAGTTTTTTGTATTTTTTTTAAGAGCCAGGATGGTCTCGATCTCCTGACCTCGTGATCCGCCCGTCTCGGCCTCCCAAAGTGCTGGGATTACAGGCTTGAGCCACCGCACCCGGCCCAAAATATCTTTTTAAATAAGACCTTACATATTACTATTAAGTGTCACTTCTGTGAGTTCAAAAAGCATAAAATATCAACTCAATCTCCCTAGTAGAAGTGCTCAATAGTCTAGAAATGAATCTCCAGAACTGAACAAAAGCAGTTTTCAGTCTCCTCTTCAATCCTTTAGCTTGTGCTGGTAAGTAGATGAGAATCAGTTCTACATGGGGCAAAATTTGGCTCTTCTCACAGTGGAAAATGAACATCACAAATAGCACCCTTTGATATCTGGGTTATTAGATGATTTTTTTTTTCTTGAAGAGAAAACTATGAAAATATTTTTCACATATGAATCAAGAATTATGTTTTAAAATCACCAAATAACCCACTTTCCATCAGTTTCCACTTAAGATCTACAAGTTCTTCACCAAAAACTTACAAAGAACTATAAAAGGGAGTAAAGTAGTGGTAGGAATGACAATACTATTAAGGGTTTTTTTTTAATTGAAGGGCTTTAAATTACATTGTATGTTAATTCTTCCATCTTAAAAAAAATGAATTCTCTCATGTTGGAAAAAGTCTCTTTTTTACCCCAATTCTCCTTCGTCTACCATCTCTTCTCCTTTTGACATCCCAAAATTAATGTATCCGAACCCAAACAAGTATTTTTCCCTGATGATTCTGCTCCATTCAGTCTTCCATGTCTCAGCTGTAAAAAGAAAATAAATCTTGGGGCCCCAAAATCACTAAACTAAAGATAAAAGTCAGGCTGGGAACTGCTAAGGGCAAACCTGCCTCCCATTCTATTTAAAGTGACCCCTGTGCTCACTGGGATAAATGCATATCTCATTGCTTCATTTGGAAAGGCTAATCAGAAACTCAAAGGAATGTCTCTTATCTACCTATGACCTGGCAGCCCCCTCCTCGCTTTGAGTTTTTTCATCTTGGCCTTGAGTTGTCCCACTCTTCCAGACTGAACCCATGTACATCTTACACATATTAATTGATGTCTCATGTCTCCCTAAAATGTATAAAGCCAAGCTGTGCCCCTACTACCTTGGGCACATGTTATGTCATCAGAACCTCCTGAAGCTGTGTCATGGGTACGCATCCATGATCTTAGCAAAATAAACTTTCTAAATTAACTGAGAACTGTCTCAGATTTTCAGGGTTCACAGTCAATAGCAACTCTACCCCTCTTGCTCAGACAACTGGATCATTAAACTCATCCTGTACTCCTTCTTTCTGGTTGTCTACCCTACATAATGTCTGTTAAGACAGCCCATTGGTTTCACCTTCAAATTGTTTTCAGAAGCAGACCTATTTCTTACCACTTCATCATCATCCCCGGTCTCTTTCTTGCTTGAGCATCTACGGCCTTCAATTTGTCTTCCTTTTTCAACCCTTGTTTCCTCAAAGCCTATTCTTCACACAGCAGCCAGAATGGTTCCTTTAAAAATGTAAATCAGATCATGACACTTTTCTGTCCAAAATCCTTCCATGGTTCTCCATTGTTGTAGCCAACAAGGTCTTGTGTTATAGATATATCCTTTATCTCTTGTTCACTCTACTGTAGTCACACCAGCCTCCTCTTTGCCCCTTGAGCATGCCAGGTCTGCTCCCAGTTCAGGACGTTTGTATTCATTTTCCTGCTGCCTGGAATGCTCATAACTGCACCACCACATAATTCATTTCTTCTCTATCAAGTCCTTGTTCAAATGACAGCTTCTCAATAAGGCCCACCCTGATCACCCCAGTTAATTCACAACCTCTTCCCCAGCACTCCCAATCCTCTTTGCCTCTATTTTTTTCCTCCAATACTTATCACATTTTAGTATTCTATGTAATTTACTCACGTGTGGTTTATTATTGCCATCCTCTGCTAAAATGTCAGTTCCATGAGGGCAACAATTTTGATATGGTTTACTAATGTGTCTCAAGCACGTAAAACAGTTCCTGCTACAGAGATCATGCTCAACAAATTTTGCTGAACAATTGCATTTTCATAAGCATTTCTGTTCTTCCTACAAGTTATTGCTCACTCCTGTTAAGCTCTTTAAGATTTACAACAAATCTGTCATTTTAAATTTTGATTAAAACGTTTTTCTTCTCTACCCATTTTCTGCAGCAGGAGAGCTGCCCTCAGTGTCATCTTCTCAATTGAAACTATGGTGCTGAATAAGGGAGAATAAGAGAGCCGTGAATGGGGAAGGTAGCTCAATAAATTCGGTGGTGAAGCTAAACTTATCACCATCAAGAAAAGACTGTCTCAAGAACAGCTGTCAGCCCAACTAAATAACAGAGGAAAGCCAGTATCATCTTTAAGTTCTACTATTATCTGTTGTAGTGCACTTTAAAGCAACTTTCAGACTCACAATTATGTGACTTTCAATTATATCAACAACAAATGTGTGGCAACGACAGAAAGTAAGTGTGTATATATTATTCATCTATATGAATCCCTAAGTTATCAAGCTCATTTTATTAAACAATCCTTATTTCTACTCTATAAAGCAAAGATGAAGTAACATGAAAAACAAATCGTGGTTCATCTACCTTTTATATATTGCCATCCTCTTTCCTCAGTAATCATAAAATATCAAAAATACATTTGTAATACTGATTAAAAATATATGGCATAACGTTACATAAATATACGAGAAGCTCAATAGTGCAGATAAGATAGATAATGTTTCTAAATAGATAAAGGGAAATTCATGAAAAAATATAAAATTGTTGTGATTAGGATTCATTTATCATTGAATAACCAAAATTATATTTGATATCACTATCATTAATATCCCATCAATTATGAATAATATGTGCAATCTTATTTGTAATTTTTATGTTAAAGAAATTGCATCATAAAAAAGAACTCACTTTAGATTATATGTATCATATTCAATGGATGATCTTGGCACTGCAGGGATCACATAAAGAAATCCAAGATGTTCATTTTCACGTATTATTTTAATGATTTCCAAGGGATCCCGAATGTTGGCTTTAACAACTTCTTCTCGGTCGTGGAAAGTGTACTTAGGGTAAGCTAAAGACCTAGTCCTGAAGAGATCTCTTTTTCCAGTACTGCTACATGGCAGTTTAGGAGGAGAGGGAGAGAACACCTCAACATAGGGCTGATGAATCTAAACAAAGCCAATTTTTGAAAAACAAAAAATGAGTCTTTGCACACACACACAAGAGCGACAAAACATTACCTTCAAGGACTAATGCCATATTGCATGAGATGTCTAGAGCTCAAAGGCAAGCATTTTGGCACTGAAAATTTTCAAACTATTGTTAGGCAGTCATATTCCTTCTCAGGACTCCCTATCCAGATACCCATTCTTCTTCCACAAAGCAGTCCCAGTTTCAGCTTCCATTGCCTTCTCCTCTCCTTTAACTCAATGTTTATCGCATCAAAATATTACCAGGTCTTTGATGTCCATGGGAACCCTCTTCCCTCCTTGCTTACTTGCTCTGCATCTATCTTTTCTGGGGCCTTTCCTCCCAACCTCCCCCTCTGTTCTGACCGCCTTGATGCTCTTCAGTGAGTGAAGTCTTGGACAGCTGCTATCATAACTCATAATAACTTTACTTCTTTGTGAATATGAGGGGTGGTTATATTGAGTATTGAGAATCACTATGCAATAGCCTTAGAGAAGCACTGATTTTATCAACTAATATTGCCTGTTCTTTAGGCCAGTGCTTCTCAAACTTTAAATGTGCAGTGAATTACCTGGGGTTCTTACTAAAATGCAGATTTTGATTCAGTACAACTAGGGTGGAACCTGAGATTCTGCCTTTCTAACCTGCTCTCAGGGGTTTGGATCCTGCTGACCATGGACTACACTTGGAGCAGCAAGGCTGAGTCCCACCCACCGCGCCATGCCCACACACTCCAGCTTTGCTCTACTCTCTGGGCTTCACTGTCTGTGCTCTCAGTGCCACTCACACCCCGCCAAAAAACTTAGGTGGCATCACTCACATCTGTTCCTCCCATGGAGGAGGTTAATCACTGTGTTTCAAGAAATTTGACACTAACTCCAAAGGTCATCACCTTGCCTCTCTGGCCGTATAGGAGTAACTGGCTTTAAGATAAGAGTCACCATAGTAGACCTGCTTTGTTGAATAACTACTGTAAATATACGCATGAGTATTTTATTGCCTATTAACATAGCTGGCAGAGGCTGCCATTTCTGCAGGGATTTATTACTACAAGCTCTGTGGAACGACTTCTCCAGAAAATCTGTACTCACGGGGAACATTATACCCCAACTCTGATTAAATATACCCTGTTCAATAGCAGTTTGAGAGAAGCCTAACAAGTTCAGAGCTGAAGGAAACACATCTTTGAACTTAAAAGGTAAAATGTGTGTCTTTGACTTCTTGGCCAGGGATGGCAGCAATAACACTGTTCTCTTCTGAGAATGAATAGGCCAAACCTGAACCAGAGAAAACACACATCACCTTATCTCAATGTTTCAACAAGGGCTAGTCCACTTTAGTATTTTTATGAGACTAAAGTGTTACTGTTTTAACAGAAAAATGCATTTATTTTATTTGTTCTAATCTTTAAAAAGTCTTATTGCATTCTAAGTGGAAGACTTCTTCCATAACAGGGTTACATATTTTCCTCTGAGCCCTAATTTCTCATTATGTAACTCAGTGGGAAAATGTGATTTACATCTTCAGCAGTAACATAGGTTCAGATTTGGGGGTGGGAAATAAAGAAAGCATTTATTCATAAACTGTACAATGTAGTACTCTTCTCTGATGGATGCTCAGTCCAATTTGATAAGTCAATTTCTTCCTTAATTAACAGAGGCCTCCAAGTTCCTTTCCTGCCTGCCTTCCTTTATCTCCCAGGAAATCCTCCTTGTTGCATTTCTATTTGAAACTCATTCTGATAAATCAATTTCTGAAAAAATTACCTTTTTCTCAGAATAAATACCTTTCTTATTTTATGTAACACATCCCCTTTTCCATATTTCTCTTTAATTCCTAACTCTTTACTGAGTTCTTCACTGAGTGACAGCTACAACCAGGAAGCACAGCTCACAACCTGAGATTCCTTTTCAGTCCCACTTTTATCCCAGATGTCTACACACATTCTCTCCTTTTCTTTAAATTCAAATTTTTGAAGCACTCTTTATGCCAAATGAATTAATTCACAGGCAATTAAACCTTTCTTGGCTCAGATCTTTTCTGGAGAAAGAGCTCCCTCTGGCTCCCCTTCACAGACACCATAGTAACTGAGGCTTTATAATTCCATCTAGTTCATCATATGATTTCATTCTTTCAGGATGATCTCACCCAAACCCAAAGTAAGCTCCTGCTCATCTATTTTCTTCTCGAGCTCCCATCTCTCTCATCTTATCTATCCCATTAACTTTCCACTCATTCTTCTCAGCTTAGTGCAACTCCCAAAGGTGGCTTTTTATTCACTGACTGGCCCCCCAACGACCAGGTGTAAGAGTCCCTTTTATTTAGTTTTTCATTATTTTGTACCTTAAACAACCAAGGAGAGCTCTTATACCCCACTGTGTTGAGTGTTCATTTGTCCACCTACCTACCTCTAGACTCTGAAATCCTTGAGGACAGAACTTGTCCTCAACTGTGCACGTCTGGCAGTTCTAATCCAATGCTTGGACCCAAACCAGCACTCAAATGTGTGACTGTCAAAGTTATCCTCTCAACCAAAAGCTCAGAGAAATCTTGGCTCTACTGGTATCTTTACTGCAGGTATGCCTTTCACATTTTCTCCCCTTACTGTTTTTTTTTCTTTAATTATCTAGAGATATTCATTTAAAGGCAAGCTCTGGTGATTTCTTCCCCGAGCTACCATTTCTTTATGGCTTTCAACACAACTTCCCCACTCTACAACTCTCACCAGCTACACAAATTGTCTCTCTAGCTGGCTTCATCTCCATTTTATTGCCCTTCACCAGGGTCTTCAAAGATTACCAGTTTTGGTAAAAATGATGAAAATTTCAAAAAAGTTATAATAACATTCAAAATATTATTATGTCTTCTTTATCATGTAAGAGAAGGTCAGAAGGCAACATACAGATGCTGAAAGTTTCCTTTATGATTTTCTTCCATTGTAAGAGTTTTCCTTAAACAGGAAGAATGAAGAAATGTTGTATTTCCCAAACTCATTATGCAACCTTATAGAAAATGACTTTGCTTCTATTCTTATGAGTTAAAAGCATGTTAGCAAATCTATACAAAACCAAATTAAGTTAAAAGAATCAGTTAAGTAGTTTAATATTATACCTGCATTTTTTTCACAGCATCTTGATGCTCAAGAATCTGAGTAGATGATGTGACAAAACTTTTTTCTGCTATGCTTACTGGGCGTTTAAGGAGTCCGGCAGTCCTTATCGGAAGTCGGTTCTGTTCATGTATGTATTCTGGCTGCTTACGATGTTGGTAGACTTTTAGCACTGGCTTTGGGAAATAGAGAGACATGTTAATCTTTTAAACATTCGTATAAACTTCTTTTATTTTTCACTACCTTTGGACTCTTTCTCCTGTTGGAAATTGATCTCCTTGGATTAATTTCCTATCAAAGACACAGTCCTAATAGTTAACTACCACCATTGCCTCTCTCTGGCCTATTGCTTGAGTAAGACTTTTCTACCTAGCTTCCATTAATTTTATACTTGAAATTATCAACGAATACTTGCAAGAATAAATTACAACAGAAAAGGCTCAGAAGTATGAAATCATATACTCCCTAATTGTCCATTATAAACCCCCATCATTTACTAATACTGCTACTATGGGAAGAAGTGCACAATTCTCCCACCAAAATCATTAGTTCTCTAAATCATCAATCACTTCTCATAGCCATAACTTATTGAAGATCTAAAAAAATAGGTGGCAGTATCTTAGGCTATCCAACTGAAAATTACGGCAATAAAACCCCAGCTTTTAACATAATAAAGTGAAGAATTCATTATAACGGCTTTTTGTTACTAAGCATTATGAGTTTATCATAATAGCTAGTCTCTCATATACTGGGCTAAGAAAAAAAGGCTTGAGATTAAGTAAACTGCAGTTAACTTTTCAGTTAAATTGCATTTGGTTTTAGATAAAAATCCCTTTTGAGCCAAATTACAAAGCAGTGCTCAAAGAAATCACAGATGACACAAAGAAATGAAAAACATTTCATGCTCTCCATGATAGGAAGAATCAGTATCATTAAAATCACCATACTGTGTAAAGCAATTTACAGATATAAGGCTACTCTTATCAAATTACAAATGACATTATTCACAGAACTAGAAAAAATTATCTTAAAATTCATATGGAACCAAAAAGGAGCCTGAATAGCCAAGGCAATCCTAAGCATAAAGAAGAACCCTGGAGGCACCACGTTACCTGACTTCAAACTATACTACAGGGCTACAGTAACCAAAACAGCATGGTACTGGTGCTAAAACAGACATGTAGACCAACAGAACAGAACAGAGAGCCCAAAAATAAGGCTGCACACATACAACCATGTCATCTTTGACAAAGTTGACAAAAACAAGCAATAGAGAAAGGACTCCCTATTCAATAAATGGTACTGGGATAACTGGCTACCCATATGCAGAAGACTGAAAATAGGCCCTTTCCTTACACCATATACAAAAATTAACTCAAGATGAATTAAAGATATAATTGTAAAATCCCAAACTATTAAATCCCTGGAAGATAACTAGGCAAGACCATTCTGAACACAGGAATTGGCAAAGATTTCATGACGAAGATACCAAAAGCAATTGCAACAAAATAAAAAATTAACAAGTGGGATCTAATTAAACTTAAGAACTTCTGCATAGCTAAAGAAACTATCAATAGAGTGAAAAAACAACCTACAGAATGGAAGAAAATATTTGTAAGATATGCATCTTTGAAGGTCTAATATCCAGAATCTACAATAAATGTAAACAGATCTACAAAAACAAAAGCAAAAAACAAGCCCATTAAAAAGTGGGCAAAGTACATGAATAGACACTTTTCAAAAGAAGACACAGACATAGCCAACAAGCATATGAAAAAAAGCTCAATATCACTGATCATTAGAGAAATGCAAATCAAAACCACAATGAGATACCATCTCACATCTCACACCGGTCAGAATGGCTATTACTAAAAAATAAAAAATAATAGAAAATTATGGAGTATTCATACAATCAGATACTGTGCCACCACTAAGTGTAAAAAGCTAGATGTATTTATTTGTAACATGAAAAATAAAATAATAAAAAATTAAAATAAAAAATAACAACCATTGTGGAAAGCAGTGTGGTGATTCCCTAATAGCTAAAAGCAGAACTCCCATTCAAGCCAGCAATCCCACTACTGGGTATATACCTAAAGGAATATAAATTGATCTACCATAAAGACACATACATGTATATGTTCACTGCAGCACTATTCACAATAGCAAAGACATGGAATCAATCTAAATGCCCATTATTGGTAGACTGGATAAAGAAAATGTGATATATATACATCATGAAATACTGCACAGCCATAAAAAAGAACAAGATCATGTTCCTCACAGGAATACAGATGGAGCTTGAGGTCATCATACTTAGCAACAGAAAACCAAATATCACATTTTCTCACTTATAAGTGAGAGCCAAATGATGAGAACACATGAACAAAAAGAGAGGTACAACTGACACTGGAGTCTACTTGAGGGAGGAGGGTGGGAGGAGGGAGAGGAACAGAAAAAACAACTATTGTGTACTACACTTGGTACCTGGGAGATGAAATAATCTGCACAACAAATCCCCATGACATCAGTTTACCTATGTAACAAATCTGTACATATATCCCTGAACCTAAAATGAACGTTAAAAAAATTACAGGTCTCGATCTCCTGACCTCGTGATCTGCCCGTCTTGGCCTCCCAAAGTGCTGGGATTACAGGCTTGAGCCACACGGTGAAACCCCATCTCTACTAAAAAATACAAAAAACTAGCCGGGTGAGGTGGCGGGCGCCTGTAGTCCCAGCTACTCGGGAGGCTGAGGCA
>NW_012112919.1:5720698-5750135 GCF_000951035.1 Colobus angolensis palliatus | reverse complement strand
TGTACTATGAAAATATTACAAATAAATATGAATTTGTACTATGAAAATATTACAAATAAATACAATTACAAATGTAAGTTTCATACATTTGTAAAGTTACAAAATTACAAATAAATTTGTATAAAATTGTTTCAGCATGGACGAAGGTGAGAAAGGACATATACTAGATTTTGTCAATGTTAGATGGCATAGAAAAGGGAGTCCGAGACTGGGGAATTTGGAGGTAAGGAAAAAATGTAAAAGAAGAAGAGTAGAAAAGAAAGAGAGAAGGAGAAGGAGAGGTAAGGGGAGAGAGAGGGGGGGAAGAAAAGAAGAAGGGAGAGGAGGGGGAAGAAGCAGTGGGGAAGAGGAGAATAGGAAGAAGAAGAAGGAGAAGGGAAAGGGAGAGGAGAAGGTAGTCGAGAGGAGGGAAGTCAATAACAAAAATACATCATTACCAACTCTATAAAAAGAAGTCAAACTACAGATGCCCACACGTGTGAAATTAGTCACTTGACTATTAAGCTACTTTCTTTCTGCATGGTGAAACTTCAGGTCATTTTCACTTTTTTCCTTTTTTTTTTTAATATTGTATGAATTATTTTATTCATGTATTATTTATACTTTGCAAGTTATCTGTTAGTATATAACATACTGCCTCAAACTTAGCAACTTAAAAACTAACATTTATTTTGCTAAAAATTCTGTAATTTCGGCAGAGCTCAGTGGGGACAGCATCAGTGCCTCAGCTGGTGCCCAGTGGAGTAGAGGCAAGATGTTCCCACTGAGCTCTGCCTAAATTGCAGATGTCTGGCAGATGATACAGGCTGCTGGCTGAGACTTGTTCAGATAGCATCTTCTCAGAGAGACCTCTCTAGTCACCCAATGTAAAGTAGTCTCTTCTGAGTCTCTACCACAGTCCATGTGTTCTTTTCTTTTCTTTTTTGTAGAGACAGGATCTCGCTCTGTCACCCAGGCTGGAGTGCAGTGGTATAAGCAAAGCTTACTGCAGCCTCTACCTCTTGGGCTCAATGACCCTCTCCCTTTGCCTTCCAAAGTGCTAAGATTACAGGCGTGAGCCAATGCGTTCGGTTTATTTTCTTAATAGTTACTATCACTGGATGAAATTGTTCAGTCTGCTTATTTAGAATTACTAGAATGTCAACATGAATCTTGTCTGCTTTGTTCATTTTTGTTCATTTGCTTTGTTCATTCCTCAGAGCATGGCTCAAATCCTGGCACAGAGTAGGCACGTAACAAACTTTTAATATACATGAGTGGATGACACTGGTGACATGCTGAACAACTTTAATCATCAACGGTTAGTGATACACTTTTGTCAAGTGAAGGCAAATACGTCGGAGAGAAATAGATGTAAAAAGTTTCACGCTAATTCCATGGGAGAAAAATGGAGAGGCGGACTTGGTGTCCCACACAACATGTGGTGGCGCAGGCACACTGAACCCTGGGGAAGAAGAGGGCAGCAGTCAGTGCCACATCCACCATGCAAATGAAGGTTCAGTGTCAAACCAGCAACAGTGGTGACTTTGCATTTTGCGTTGATTCCATTTGTATTGGTTTTGTATTTTCTTTGTATTTAATGTGTCAATTTGTTTATTAAGAATTAGAATTAATTCCTAGTGTAATAGTTTTTTCACATAAAGTAACATCAAATAAAAAATAAATTGGCACTATGGATCAAGAATGCTTTTCTTCAAGAGAAATCAGTACTCAAACTTAAGTTTGAGAAACAATGAAATAAGGATTAATATCCATAATATATTTTTAAAAACTTAAAAATAAGATAAAGACAACTTTTTTTTTGAATGGGGTTTCGTTCTTGTTGCCCAGGCTAGAGTGCAATGGCGCGATCTTGGCTCACCACAACCTCTGCTTCCCGGGTTCAAGCGATTCTCCTGCCTCAGCCTCCCGAGTAGCTGGGATTACTGGCATGCGCCACTACGCCTGGCCAATTTTGTATTTTTAGTAGAGACGGGGTTTTTCCATGTTGGTCAGGCTAGTCTCAAACTCCTGACCTCAGGTGATCTGCCCACCTCGGCCTCCCAAAGTGCTGGGATTACAGGCGTGATCCACCGTGCCCGGCCCAAGATAACTTAATTTTAAAGTGGACAAAGGTTATGAACAGATAATCCACATAATAAGTAATATATGTGGTGATGAAAAATGAAAATACACCTAACTTCATTAATAAGATGCAAATTATAACAACAATGTGATGCCATTTTTAACATATCAGTGTAGCAAAAAAAAAAAAAAAAAATGATAGACCAAGCAAAGATATGGGCAAACAGGCCCTCTCGTACACTGTAGGTGAAAAGGTAAATTTCTAGAGGGCAATTGGGTAATGTTTTTTGAAATTAAATATGTACATATGATCTAAAGATACCGTTTTTAGGAATGGATCTTGATGTGTATAAAGACAATGTCATTCAACACAGCATTATCTGAAACAGCAAAATAAAAACAAAACAAACAAAACCAAATAAAAGCAAAACAAAAAACAAAAATGAAATTACTTGAGCTCACATAAACATGAGACCAGTTAACCAGTACTATGTTATGGCACCTCTATGCAACAAAATACAGTGTAGCTGTTAGAAAAGACACTACTATATGCAAGGATTAGAAACATTTCTATATGTTTAAGTGAAATAAGTACTTTGGAGATCAGTATGTATTGTATAATCTTACTTTAAAACTGTCTATGTTTATAAATACAAATATACACATTTGAATAAACATAAAACAGTCTGAAGGGCACTCCACTAATGATGGTAGCTAACATCTAAAGGTGGAGAGGACAACTTTCACATTTTAATTTTTTCGCTTTCATGGCTCTCTACATGCATTTATAATTATCCAAGGGCATAAATGGTTTCTAAAAATTAAGTATTTTCAACATGCACACACTTTTTTAAATACAAAGGCATGTACTTTGAAAATAATAAAACTATATAACTAAATATAACATGTTTACTAAACTTCTCAGTGTTAAATGGTACCCTAATATCTAAAAGTGCCTAATAGCATACATAGTTAAGTGTCTGTATTGTACATAATCCTAGAGAGGACTTATCTGCCTGAAAACTTTGTTCACCACTGTATCCTTCAACTTAAACAGTGCCTAGAACTTAATATTTGTTTAATAAATATTTACCGTATTTACAACTACATAAACAGTTATTATCTTTTAGCTTTTCATTCCTTCTCGGTCAATTCAGAGTCTGGAAATGACTTCCATCCTCCAAAGCAATTTTGCAACTTCCTCTGTGGCTACAGAGGCTAAAACAATGGTTTCTGAACTTACCAAAGGCGGTAGTTTTACAGGCTGCTGTCGTTTTCTTGTCTTCTCCTGAGCTTTTGTAATGTGCCTAAATGTTAGGATTTGTGTATCAGATTCATTTTCTGTGGATGTCACATAACTCACTCTTCCTTTGGCTTTTTTATTATTCATTCTTGGAAGTGCTGAATTTTCAGCATACTCTTCAATATCTGTCAGGTCAGATTCACTATCTGTGGCCCGAGAAGTCATCCTTACTCCTGGAAAAGATAGGTGAGGAAAAAGAAAATGAAAAGTAGATCAAAAGAATTGGGGAAGAAGGCTACTGGAGAGGGACTTAAGGACTAGGAAGAGTTGAATTCGCTCACTCCCCTCAAATAAAACCCATCAAAGTTACCCCAGTCTTCCCGAACTGAGGACTTGAACCAAAGGAATAAAAATTAGAAACTGTGCCTAGGCTTCAAGAACCCCTGCAGCTAGGGTGGAACCCAGGAATTTGCATTTCTTGCAAGTTCTTGGGGGATGCTGCTGCCGTTGCTCATCTGGGGACCACACTGGTCTAGATTTGGAAGGACAAAAGGAAATGCAAATAGTATTGAGATCAATGTTTCTCATCTCCTGCGGAACTTGTTCAAAATGCAGCTAATTCTAATACACGCAGTCTGAAAAATACGGTATAGGTACTCAAGAAGAAACAAAGGACAAAAAAAGAATTGAGGTCTAATTTCTGACACAGTGCTTCTGGAGCTTTAACGTGCAGGACATCACTTGCAGAGCTTGTTAAGATGAAGGTTCTGATTCATACACTTTGAGTAGCAAGGTCCTAAAACACTACTGGTCTTGCACTCTGCACCACCACGCACACTTCCACCCCATTACATGAGTGGAGATACTTCGAAACACCTTCCAAAATAGTGTTGGCACAAGAGGTCTTGAATCAGGTATTGGCAGACCTAGGTTTTATATAGATCAGTGCTGGCCAATAGAAATATGAGAGCTTTGTATGCAATTGTAATTTTCAAGTAATAGCATTTTAAAAAAAGAAATAGGTGAAATTAATTTTAATATTATTTACCATATGCAAAACATAATCATTTAAACACACAATATAAAAATTATAGTGATATTTTCTCTTTTGGTATCACGCCTTCAAAATCCAGTGTGCTTTTTATATATGAACACATTTCAATTCAGACTAGCCACACGAGGTCTAATGATTACTGTATTTAACAGCGCAGGTCCAGATTTGACTACTCAGCGTGAGATCTTGGACAAGTCTCTTGATATCGCTATTGCTCGCTTTCCACCCCTCTAAAATGACGGGCGGATAGGAAACAATAACTGAAATGCCTTTCCATTGACTTTCTCTGCCTCTTTGAACCTTTCTTTATATTCTCCGAAAGCCAGGCTTTGTTTCTGGCCCAGTAATCGGAGCCCAGGCCGGATGGTCGGTTCCCAGGACTCACCAAGTCAGAATAGAGCAACCAACGCCGAGGGTCTCCAGAGAGAGCAATGCCTGGTCGGGAGTAGAAAGCATTCGGTAGCGCGGAATGTTTCCTGTTGCGTAGCAACCAGCGGGCCTTTACCGATATACTGCGCCACTGAGTAACACGTCACCAGGCAACGCGTCAACCAGTCACAGCTTTCGGTCCAGGAGCGCTCCAGGCAATCGAGCCAATTAGTGTCTCGGTAACATTTCCTACGTCGCTGATTGTTGGAGACTCCGCACAGACTGGTTCCTCCTCTGCGCTGGGAATTGAGTACTGTGCCAGGAGGTGTAGGCAGAGCAGCCAAAGGAGGTGGTTAATTCTGTTTGTTTCATTGCTTATCGACCACTCACACCCATCTCAACCTCTTACAAATGAGGTCCCACTCTCCAAGGGAGCAACCACTCTGCATCCCTGCCCAACCCGCCGACTTCCTCCTGAGTGTCCTAAGGCTCAAGAAATGTGGCCTCCTCTTCTCTTAAACTCCACTGTGGCCTTCCAACTAATGTTCTTTTCCACTTGGAAGTAACCTAGGTGTCAGGCATAGGATGAGCCCGTATTACTTGGTTCCCGTGCCCTTTCTACCAAAGCAGACCCTGGATCTTATTCTGGCGTTTAATCTCACTTAAGTTCCCAAATGACTGTTGCTAATGTTGTATGGAGCGATCCCATCGAAGGCCAGGGCCTGTTGCTTACTCAGGATGCCTTATCCCAGTTACTGATCAGGGGAAGAAATCCTTTCACCTGCCTTGACGAATCCTTACACCACATGACCGCGCTCTGGTTTTCAACCTTGTCTCCAGAATGACATAATCACCAGTGGAACACATCATTTTCTTTTGCTCTTTTTGGTTGCTCTTTGTTACCTTGGTATTTGTTTCTTGATGTATGTGAAGTTCTTTACATTATTGTACTCACAGCCTGCATCTTCTCAATCTTAACATAATCAGGTAGTATTTGATATGCTGGTATGATTCTCTAGATCATAGATAGAGCTAAAATGGAGATTACAGGTCACATAATCCAACTCCCCCATTTGATTAATAAGGGAACTGAAGCCCAGAGAAGGCAAGTACTTTAGGTCAGGCAGCGAGTTGTGCCACAGACAAAACTAGAATGCAGATCTCCCAATCCCTAATGGGAAACTGGACACAGCAAGAGAGTAAAGTCAGTTTAGAAAAGATTTTAAAAATTCAGAAAAACTTCAAATGTACACAAAATAAAGATTAATTCCCCAGAGATGAAAAATACACACAAAACTAAATTAGTCAGCTAGTAAAATGCAATCATGATATAAACTAATAGTGGAAAAAAATTCAAAGCCAACTCAATACATCAAAGCATAAAGTTATAACAACAAGCAATGTTAGACACACACTCAAAATAGATTTCATTTCAGATGTGCAGTGAAATTTTAATCTGTTCCCTTCAAAGTTTATGTAATGGAGACAAATCTATTGCTCCTCAATCCTAGACTCCCTTTTTTAGATAAAGGTGGATTGTACACAAGTGTTACCATGTGCACCTGAAAGTATTCCAAAAGCTAAGGGGTGGGTGTGGGTGTGTGTGTGTGTGTGTGTGTGTGTGTGTGTGTGTGTGTTGTGGAGTGGGGGTGGGGAGGATTGGAAGACACATAGTTTCACAAAGATATTACTATACGAAACACTACTCATCAAAT
This sequence comes from Colobus angolensis palliatus, assembly GCF_000951035.1. NCBI lineage: Eukaryota > Metazoa > Chordata > Mammalia > Primates > Cercopithecidae > Colobus > Colobus angolensis. The sequence continues at coordinate 5,743,690 of NW_012112919.1, read as the reverse complement.
CTCTCCAAGCTTATTTTTTAATGTGGCAAGATGTTATCTTCATTGTCAACTGACCACTTACTAAATCAATGTAGACAGCTTTGTGTATAGCCTGTTATTTTTATAGTTCTTATAAATAATTGTTACAATTCATTGGTTGTTTCTTATGTGCCAAGTACTGTGCTTTATACTTTGCATTCAATCTCTTAAGTACTGCTAACAAACATGAAATTCCCATTTCATAGCTAAAGAACTAGGTTACAAATGGTTACTCACAAGTTCACATCTTTAATAGTAAAAGTAAATGCAGTTAAAATTTTTTTAGCGTTAGGTTAAGATTTATATACCAGGCCATTTGTGACGGGTGCTATTCCACTAATCATTGCAATAACCTTATGTTTGAGGTATTACTATACTTATGCCACAGATAGGAAATTGAGGCTTAAGGAGGTTATGTAACTTTCCCAAGTCACTTCAGAGGTAGTAAGTGGCAGAGCTGATATACAAATCCAGATCCATCAACTTAAATTTCTATATGAATTTGAGCCCAAGATTATTGAATCATAGAATTCTGCTTCTGGATATATAGTGGACTATACCAGGGCTCACAGAAATAAGGGAATCCTCAAGGGTCAAAATAATAATCAGATGAAACCAGAGCAATAAATAACATGGAAGCTGTGGGTGCTGTGGGTACAAATGCCCATACAAAGAACATATAGCTTCAGGGATTAATGCTGAGGAGAAATAGAAGACTAGGCCTTGTTTGAGTCTACATAAAATGGAAGAGCAAACTACAGTTGCCACACACATCTGAGACTGCTGGAAGAATTATCCCCTCAATAATAGGTTGGACTAGGAAAAAACTGGCAGTGACAAAAATCTACAGGAAAACCAGCATATTTCTACCTGCAGATCCAGGTGGAAAAAATTGTTAAAAATATAATAGTCTCCCCCAGGAATTTATGAGTATAGACAAAACTAGTTCTGGGTTTTTAATTTACACTATCTGTGTGGTCTGGGGAAAAAATGCATGCTACTAGGAAATACTCATGAAGAGAAAGGCATCATCAACTCTGATTCCTTAGAATTCTCACAAGTTAGTTTCAGCCAAATATAAATTTACAATTAAAATAAAAAACCCAAACATACAAGAAAACAAGCCACTCCCAACAAGAGTTAGCAGAATAAACAAGACTTAAAAGGCAAACACATTATATATTAGAACTCTTAGATATAAAATACATAAACTATTTATGAAATGCTCAAGGATAATGACAATATAAAATTTAAAAGTAATGATGGGAATAACATTAGCAAAAATGGTAGAGTAGGAAACTCTAAAAGTCCATCCTTCCACAAAAGTTGTAAGACTTCAGTGACTTTAGAGATTTCAGTTACCACATGTGACAAAGTATACAGTCTTTAAATAGTAGTTTAGAAAAGTCAGCAACAAACAAATACAACCTACAACAAGCAGAAACAACAAATTCTTAGAAGGCAGGAGAATCTGATTTCCAGAGTTACCATATTATAATATTCAACATATCTGATATTCAATTTTCAACCAAAAGTATGATACATGCAAACAAAGAAAGTATGGTCCACTTACAGGAAGAAAAACTTAACTAATTATAAACTAAGATGTTAATTGTAATCATAGGGCAACCACTAAGAAAATAACAACAACAACAACAAAAAGATAAAAAGCGAACCAAAATGGTACACTTAAAAAAATCTACCTCATACAAAAGAAGGCAATAGTGAAAGAATTGAAAAATAACATACAGAAAACAAACAGAAAATGTCAAAAGTCCTTCCTCATTAGTAGTTATATTAAATGGAAATTGATTAAAATTATCAGTTAAAAGGCAGAATGAATAAAAAACATGACTCAAATACATATTGTCTACAAGAGACATATTTTAGATTGAAAAACACAGATAGGTTGAAATAAAATAATGGAAAAAAGATATTTCATGCATACTCTAAGCAAAAGAAAGCTGCAGTGGCTATATTAATATTAAACAAAATAGACTTTAAGACAAAAATTGTAATGAGAGCTAAAGGTCATGAAAAGAGTCAATCTTAACAGTCAGCTATAACAATTAAAACATATATTCACCTAACAATACAGCCCCAAAATATATGAAGTAATAACTAACAGAATCAAAGGGAGAAATAGACAATTAAACAATAGTAGTTGAAGAGTCTAGCTTTCAGTAATGATAGAACAACTACTGCTATGGTTTGAATGTGTCCCCTGAAGTTTATATGTTGGAAAATTAATCCTCAATGTTGAGAAGTGGTGAGAAGTGGGGCCTAATAAGAGGTGATTAGGTCAAAATGAAAACCTAATGCAGAGACCTCATGAATGGATTCATGTCTTTTTCTTGGGAGTGGGCTAGTTATTGAGAAGGCTTGTTATAAAAGTGAGTTGGTTCCTCTCTTGTTCTCTCATGTACTCTGTTGCCCTTCCATCTTCCATAATGGGTGATTGCAACATGAGGTCCCTTACCAGATGCCACTATCCTCTCAGTTTTGGACTTCCCAGTCTCCAGAACTGTAAGAAATAAATCTTTGTTCTTTATGAATTATCCAGCCTGTGTTATGTATTCCATTATAGTCACACCAAATTGACTAAGGGACAATAGAAAAGATTAATAAGGAAGTAGAATAATTGAGAAATACTATAAACCAAACACACCTGAAAAACATCTATAAAATGTCCCACCCCAAAACAACAGAAAACACTTTATTTTCAAGTGCACATGAAACATTCTCTGGGATAGACCATGTGTTAGGCCACAAAACAAGTCTCAATAAATTTTAAAATTTTGAAATCATACAAAATATCTTTTCTGACCACATGAAATAAAATCAGAAATACTAGCAAACTGAATCCAGCAGTATATTCAAAGGATTGTATACCATGGGTAAGTATAATTCATCATAGGAATGTAAAAGTAGTTCAACATAAAAAATTCATAAATGTAATACATCATGTTAACAGAAGAAGAGGGGAAAAAGCATGAAGAAGTCAATTGATGCAGGAAAAAACATCTGATAAAAATCCATCACCCTTTCATTATAAAAATATTAAACAAACTAGGAATAGAAGAAAATGTCTTCAACCTGATGAAGGGCATATGAAAAACCCATAGCTAACATCACACTCCATGCTGAAAGCCTGAAAACTTTCCTGCTAAGATTAGAAATAAAATAAGTATGTCTGATCTTGCCACTTCAATTTGATATTGTACTGAAATCTCAAGCCAGGGAAATTAGGCAAGAAAAGGAGATAAGAGGCATCCAGGTTGGAAAGGAAGAAGTAAAACTATCTCTATTCATAGATGAAATTACTTTATATAAAAATCTTAAAGAATTGACAAAATATGATTAGAACTAATAAATGAGTTTAACAAAGTCACAGGATACATGATCAACACACAAAGATCAGTTGTATTCCTATGTACTTGCAATGGACAATCAAAAAATGAAAAAGAAAACAATTAAATTTATAATAGCATTGCAAATGATAAAATATGTAGGAAAAAACTGAATCAAAGAAGTGCAAGACTCACATGCTGAAAACTGAAAAACATTGCTGAGAGAAATTTAAAACCTGTGTAAATGAATCTGAAAATTTACTATTATTAAGATGGCAATACTACCCAAATTGATGTACAGATTCAATACAATCCCTATCAAAACTACAACTGTCTTTTATAAAAGTTGACAAGCTAATCCTAAAATTCACATGGAATTGCAAAGGTCCTTAAGTAGCCCAAACAATATTGAAAAGGAAAAACAAAGTTGCAGCACTCACATTTTCCCATTTCAAAACTTACTACCAAGCTATAATTATCAAAACAGTGTGGTAATGTCATAAGAATAGACACATAGATGAATATAATAGAATTCTCCTGGATATTGTCCAAGTCCATCAAGGAGGTACCTCTATGAGTCTCCAAAAACCACAGTGTTACTGGGCTTGGGGTGCTCCCTCAAGCAGACACAGCTTAGACTACAACACCCAAGTCCTTTCAAATATCTGGAAAGCCTTCCGAAGGATGGCTACAAACAAGCCCCAACAGTGAAAACTACAATAAATACCTAATTATTCAATTTCCAGACACTGAAGAACATGTACTAGCATCAACACTATCCAGGAAAACATGACCTCAATAAATGAACTAAATAAGGCACCAGAAACCAATCCTGGAGAAACAAAGACATGTGCCCTTTCAGACAGAGAATTCAAAATAGCTGTGTTGAGGAAAGTCAAATAAATTCAAGATAACAGAGCGAAATAATTCAGAATTATATCAGATAAATTTAACAAAGAGATTGAAATAATTACAAAGAATCAAGCAGAAATTCTGGTGCTGAAAAATGCAACTGACATACTGAAGAATGCATTAGAGTCCTTTAATATTAGAATTGATCAAGCAATGGAAGGAATTAGTGAGCTTGAGGACAGGGTATTTGAAAATACATGGTCAGAGGAGACAAAGGAAAAAAATAATAAAAATAAATGAAATATGCCTACAGGATCTAAGAAATAGCCTCAAAAACGCAACTCTAACAGTTATTGGCTGAAAAGAGGATGTGGAGAAAGAGATATGGGTAGAAAATTTTTTCAAAGGGATAATAACAGAGAACTTCCCAAACTTAGAGAAAGACATCAATATCCAAGTACAAGAATGTTACAGTACACCTACCAGAGTTAATCCAAAGAAGACTATCTCAAGGCATTTAATAATCAAACTCCCAAAGGTCAAGGACAAAGAAAGGATCCTAAAAGCAACAAGAGCAAAGAAACAAATAACATACAATGGAGCTTCAATACATCTGTCAGGAGAACTTTTCCATGGAAAACTTACAGGCCAGGAGAGAGTGGCACGACATTTAAAGTGTTGAAGAAAGAAAAAAAAAAAAAACAACTTTTACCCTAGAATAGTATGTCTGGTGAAAATACCCATCATCAAACATGAAATAGAAATAAAGCCTTTCCTAGAAAAATGAAAGCTGAGGGATTTCATCATCACCAGACCTGTCCTACAAGAAATGCTGAGGGGAATATTTCAGTCAGAAAGGAAACAACATTTGTGAGCAATAAATGATCACCTGAAGCTACAAACTCACTGATAAGTCACAAAAAAACAGAATATTGCAACACTGTGACTATGGTGTAAATGACTCTTGTCCTAAGTATAAAGACTAAATGATGAAACAATAACAAAAATAATAACTACAGCAACATTTCAAGACATAGTACAATAAGATGTAACTAGAAATAACAAAAAGTTTAAAAGTGGGGGGATGAAGTTAAAGCATAGAGTTTTTATTAGTTTTCTCTTCCCTTGTTTGTTTATGCAAACAGTGTTAAGTTGTTATCAGGTTAACATAACATATAAGACAGTATTTGCAAGCCTTGTGGTGATCTCAAACCAAAAACATACAACGAAGACACACACACACACACACACACACACACATACAAAACTAAATAATATCACCAAGGAAAATCACCTTTACTACTGGAAGACAGGAAAGAAAGAAGGAAGGGAAGACCACAAAACAACCAGAAAGCAAATAACAAAATGGCAGGATTAAGTCCTTAGTTATAAATAATAACATTGCATGTAAATAAACTTAACTCTCCAATCAAAAGACATAGACTGGCTGAATGAATGAAAAACAAGACCCATTGATCCATTGCTTATAAGAAACACACATCCCCCATAAAGATACACATAGATGAAAAATAAAGGGATGAAAAAAGATATTCCATGCCAACAGAAATGAAAAAAGAGTAGCAGTTGCTATACTTACATCACACAAAATAGATTTCAAGACTGAAACTATAAGAGATAAGGAAGGTCAGTGTATAATGATAAAGGGGTCAATTCAGCAAGAGAATATAACAATTATAAATACATATGCACCCAATGCATATAAAGCAAATACTGTTAGAACTAGGATAGGCTCCAGTACAATCATAGCTGGAGACTTCAACACCCTACTTTCAACATTGGACAGATCTTCCAGACAGAAAAATCAACAAAGAAACATCAGACTTAATCTGCACTATAGAGCAAATGGATCTAATAGATATATACAGAACATTTCATCCAATGGCTACAGAATGCACATTCTTTTCCTCAGCACATGAATTATTATCAAGGAAAGTCCATATGTTAGGTCACAAGACAAGCCTGAAAACATTTTAAAAATTGAAATAATATCTAGTATCTTCTCTGACCCCAAAGGAATAAAATTAGAAATTAATAACAGGAGGAATTTTGGACCTATACAAATAGGTGGAAATTAAACAATATGCTCCCAAATGATCAGGAATCAATGAAGCAATAAGAAGAAGACTGAAAAATTTCTTGAGCAAATCATAATGAAAACACAATATACCAAACCGTATGGGATACAGCAAAAGCAGTAGTAAGAGGGACGTTTATAGCTATAAGTGCCTACATGAAAAAAGAAGAACTTCAAATAAACAATCTAATGATGCTTCTTAAAGAACTGGAAAATCAAGAGTAAGCCAAATCAAAAAATTAGTAGAAGAAAAGAAATAATAAAGATCAGAGCAGAAATAAATGAAATTGAAATGAAGAAGACAATAGAAAAGACCAAGGAAATAAAAAGTTGGTTTTTTGAAAAGTTAAACAAAACTGACAAAACTTTAGACAGAGTAATGAAGAAAAAAGAGAGAAGATCCCAATAAATAAGATCAGAAATAAAAAAGGTGACATTACAACTGATACTGCAGAAATTCAAAGGATCATTAGCTGCTGCTATGACCAATTATATGCCAATAAATTGGAAAATGTAAAAAAAGAACACATTTCTAGACACTTACAACCTACCAAGATTGAACCAGAAAGAAATCCAAAACCTGAACAGACCAATGACAAGTAATGAGATCAAAGTCATAATAAGACGTCTCCCACTAAAGAAAAACCCAGGACCTGAAGACTTCACTGCTGAATTTTACCACACTTTTAAAGAAGAACTAATACCAATCCTACTCAAACTATTCCAAAAAATAGGAGAGGACGGAATACTTCCAAACTCATTCTACAAGGCCAGTATTACTCTAATACCAAACCCAGAGAAAGACCCATTTAAAAAAAAGAAAACTACAGGCTAATATCGCTGAAAAATTTTGATGTAAGAAATCCTCGATAAAATACTAGCAAACTAAATTCAACAATACATTAGAAAGATCATTCATGACGACCAAGTGGGACTTATCCCTGGAATGCACAGATGACCCAACATATGCAAATGAATCAATGTGATACACAGTATCAACAGAAGAAAGGACACAACCATATGATCATTTCAATTGATGCTGAAAAAGATTTTGATAAAATTCAACATCCCTTCATGATAAAACCCCTCAAAAAACTGGGAATAGAATGAACGTATCTCAACATAATAAAACCCATAAATGACAGACCCATAGCTAGTATCATAATGATTGGGAAAAAAATCGAAAGCCTTTCCTCTATGATCTGGAACATGACAAGGATGCCAACTTTTATGGCTGTTATTCAGCATAGTACTGGAAGTCTTAGCTAGAGCAATCAGACAAGAGAAAGATATAAAGGACATCCAAATTGGAAAGGAAGAAGTCAAATTATCCTTGTTTGCAAATAATATGATCTTATATGTGGAAAAATCTAAAGACTCCACAAAAAAACTATTAAAATTGATAACCAAATTCAGTAAAGTTGCAGAATACAAAAATCAACATACAAAAATCAGTAGCATTTTTACATGCCAACAGCAAACAATCTGAAAAGGAAATAAAAAAGTAATTTCATGTACAATAGCCACAAATAAATTAATTCCATAGGAATCAACCAAACCAGCGAAAGATCTCTATAATGAAAAGTATGAACCACTGATGAAAGAAGTTAAAGAGGACACCAAAAAATGGAAAAATATTCCATGTTCACGGAAGAATCAATATTGTGAAAATGTCTATACTACCTAAAGTAAGCTACAGATTCAGTGGAATACCTATCAAATTACCAATGACATTCTTCACAGAAATAGAAAAGACAATCCTAAAATTTATATGGAACCATAAAAAGACCCAGAGCAAAAAGAGCAAAAACTTGAGGAATCACATGACCTGACTTCAGTTTATACTACAGAGCTATAGTAACCATAACAGCATGGTACGGGCATAAAAACAAACGCATAGATGATGGAACAGAACAGAGAACCCAGAAACAAATCCACACACCTACAGTGAACTCATCTTGGACAAAGGTGCCAAGAACATACACTAGGGAAAGACAAGACAAGGGATTACTAGCCAGAATATATAAGGAGCTAAAACAACTCTATTGGAAAAATAACTAATAACCTGATCGAAAACTGGGCAAAAGGTTTGAATAGACATTTCTCAAAAAAAGATGCACGCATGTCAAATAGGCATATGAAAAGGTGTTCAACATCCTTGATCATCCATGTAAATCAAAACTACTATGAGATATCATCTCACCCCAGTTAAAATGGCTTATATCCTAAAGACAGGCAGTAACAAACTCTGATGAGGATGTGGAGAAAAGGTAACCCTTGTACACTGATGGTGGGAATGTAAATCAGTACAACCACTACGGAGAACTGTATGGAGTTTCCTCAAAAAATTAAAAATTGAGCTACCATGTGCTCCAGCAATCCTACTGCTGGATATATCCAAAAGAAAGGAACTCAGTACATTGAAGAGATATCTGTACTCCTATGTTTGTTCCAGCACTCTTTACACTAGATATGACAGAATTGAGGTAGGGATGTTCCCGGACCAAATTGAGGGTTGGGCTGCTAGTTTTTGTGGCCCAATAATGAGATGTAGATGAACTGGGGAGGAAGAGAGTTTTTATTTCTGCAACCGGTTACATAGAAAAGTCCTGGAAATTAATCACCAGACCAACTCAAAATTACAGTTTTCCAGAGCTTATATACCTTCCAAACTATGTTTACGTGTAAGCGTGCATTTATCTAAAGACATAAGTGATTAACTTCTTTTAATCTATAACTAAGGTCTGAGTACTGAAGACCTTCCTTGGAGGCTCAGTAAATTTACTTAATCTACATGGGTTTAGATGCTGGGGTGATTACCCTTATCTTGCCCCCTGCTAAATCACAGAGGTTTGGAGAGTTCCCTCAGACCTCCAATAAACTTGTTTGTGGAGGCCTGGGGAGTTTCTTCAGATCCCCAATAAAACTTGTTTAATCTTAAATGGGTCCTGTTAAGAATTCCTTCATTAATTTGTCATGCTTTAAGGCCCAGGAAAGGCCTAGGCAAAAACCCTTGGTGGGCTTTTGTTACATCCCAGCCTTTGTACAAGGGCACTGGCTTTTAATATTTAACTTAGCTACTCAGTACTGAAACGTTGTTATGGAGGCTTGCATTAGGGAGACCTGGTCGGCCACAGGGGTGCAGTTATTACAAGAGATTGAAATATCCTAAGTTCATCAAACATTGTCTGTGGATCCAAAAAATAATCTATATACTACTATTCTCCTACATATATCAATTCAATTCAACAATGAGTTATTTGTGTCAAGCATTGTTCTAGGTGCTGAGGATACTTCAGTGTACAAAACAAACAAAAATACTCATCTTCATGGAAATACAAATTTTCATTAAAAGTGTACTGAAATTGTATTTTTTGTCATCATTTTATCAATTAAATGAAACTAAACATATAACTCAGTTCACGAAGAATTTTGCTATTTAAAATAGCAAAGGATTTTCTATTTATTTGCTATAAAAATGTCCAATTTGTTATAATGGATATATCTGGAAACCACTGATACTATTTAACTCTGAGTAATTTAATTATCACAAGAACATGATCCATGAGCCAGGAGTTTATTTGCAGTGAAGTTCAACCTGATAATGACAATAACTGGATCATAAAGGAAGTACTGGGCAATCTCCTTGGGTAATCCCACTCATCCATCCCACAGCTCAGTGCCAATTACAATGACTACCTAAGTAAATTAAGATTGCAATTTTAGTGACAATTCTGATGAGAAATCTCAGGAGCACGATTTTCGGCAGAGACGCAGATTACTTCATCTCTTGTTTACCTTTTGACTCTGGGACTCTCCGAGGTTCCTTCTAAAGCTGTTACAGAAGAGGGAACTGTTTGTCCAAACAGGAAGCAAAGTCGCATTTGACCTCGAATTTCAGCCCGTAGGATACCCAGGGAATAAACACTCATACACTTAGTGCTAGTCAAAGACTGCATGATTATTTAACTAGAAACTCCACATTCCAAGAAATTAACTGTCAGTAACATAACTTTTGGTCTTTCTCATCACGTCTTTCCCTTCACATGCCACCAGCGCCAGTTCAAATTCCCGTTCCCAGAGGCAACCCTTCCGGGTCCAGGCACAGGTACGCGGTGAGAAATATTATTCTAATAGCAAACGAGGAAAACGAAGCGGGGAGGAGATGGGCCTGGGATACAAAGTTCCGGCACTGCTCTTCGCACCTCACCTCGCTGTTTCTTCCCTCCTAGTCTTCAAGTCCCTCGTCTCCTCCGTCTCACCGCCGCTCTCCCCTCGTTCCCTTCCCGCAGCCTCACTCAAAACCTACGAACCAGTCGTGGCAGTTAGACTACGTTGCCCACAATGCCACGCGCCGGTCAGTCTCACGTGATTATCACAAGAACAGGATCCATGAGCCAGGAGTTAATTTGCAGTCAAGTCCAACCTGATAATGACAATAACTGGATCATAAAGGAAGTACTGGGCAATCTCCTTGGGTAATCCCACTCATCCATCCACAGCTCAGTGCCAATTACAATGACTACCTAAGTAAATTAAGATTGCAATTTTAGTGACAATTCTGATGAGGAATCTCAGGAGCACGATTTTCGGCAGAGACGCAGATTACTTCATCTTTTGTTTACCTTTTGACTCTGGGACTCTCCGAGGTTCCTTCTAAAGCTGTTACAGAAGAGGGAACTGTTTGTCCAAACAGGAAGCAAAGTCGCATTTGACCTCGAATTTCAGCCCGTAGGATACCCAGGAAATAAACACTCATACACTTAGTGCTAGTCAAAGACTGCATGATTATTTAACTAGAAACTCCACATTCCAAGAAATTAACTGTCAGTAAGATAACTTTTGGTCTTTCTCATCACGTCTTTCCCTTCACATGCCACCAGCGCCAGTTCGAATTCCCGTCCCCAGAGGCAACCCTTCCGGGTCCAGGCGCAGGTACGCCGTGAGAAATATTATTCTAATAGCAAACGAGGAAAACGAAGCGGGGAGGAGATGGGCCTGGGATACAAAGTTCTGGCACTGCCCTTCGCACTTCACCTCGCTGTTTCTTCCCTCCTAGTCTTCAAGTCCCTCGTCTCCCCTGTCTCACCGCCACTCTCCCCTCGTTTCCTTCCCGCAGCCTCACTCAAAACCTACGAACCAGTCGCGGCCGTTAGACTACATTGCCCACAATGCCACGCGCCGGTCAGTCTCACGTGGGGTTTACCCCCAGCTGCTGTTATAATTAATGTTAATCAAACCCACATTTCTAGGAAGGAGCCGGGTTATTATCTGCCTCTCCGACAGGATGCCTCTTTGTCTTCACCTGCCGTCGCCGCTGTTCCGTGAAGAATCCTCTGTAGAGGGAAATTTGTTCAGGCGACTGCTGTGGCCACCCTCCGCCTAGGCTTCTGTCCCTGTGAGGTCCCCGGGGGCCTGAGAGTGTCATTGGCGGATGACCGCGACCCTTGCGGCTGCAGCTGACATCGCTACCATGGTCTTCGGCAGCAGCGGTCTCGCAGCCACCCGTCTGCTGTCGCGCAGCTTCCTCCGTGAGTGTGAGTCCGGCCAGGACTGTCTTCCTTGCGCCCGCGGGTTCTTGGCCTCGCCAGACCCAGCGTCCTGGCCCAGGCCGCGGTTGGGCCCTCAGGGCGGGACCTCGGCGGGGGCCTAGGAGCAGTTTGGGATTCCGGCTTCAAGTCGGCGACCCCTACGGAGGAAGGAGCTTTCCTGGATACGTGCGGCGGGGGGCATGACTTAGGCTGCTGGTAGATGGAGATACTGGGTGGCTGAGCCAGGATTCGGGTCTGGGAGCCCTGCAAATTTGGAAGCTTGCTCTCGGCCCAGCGGTGACAAGTGACAGGGTGGGGGTGGCGTCTAGACTGGCCTTATTTGGAGTTGGGGGTGAAGAGGTCCAGGGTGAACTTGGTGGGGAAGGTAAGTGTCTGGGTTGAGAGGGAGGGCAAGAGTGTCTCAGTAGGAAGTTGGGGGATGAGGCTGTCCCTAGTACGGAAAGGTCCTACACTTCGAATTCCCCCTCCGCAGGATTGTACGTCAGGGGAAGGATAGTTTCTTTACACTATGCCGAGTGGGTCGGCATAGCCGCATAGACTCCTAGAAGCTTATGGTTGGCTGGGACCTAAACTAGCTTATTTGCAGTGCCTCCAACAGGCGGTTTGTGGACACATCAGTTCCCGAAAACTTAGCACCCAAGGTTGCTAGTCTTTGAGACACGCTGACTATGGAAAATTCTTGCTATATTCAAAGTCTCTGTGCTTGTCAGGTAGGTTATAGTAGAAAGAAACTTTGGAATCATCCACATCAGGGTTTGAAATCTGGCTAGTCCCTTTTCAGTCTGTGTAATAACCCTGGACACTTTTCTTAATCTGTTTTTCAGTGTTTCCAATCACATGAAAATATTAACACATTTCAGTGAGCCTGAAGCACCATCACTTGTAAGGTGGACCATTATTTTGTTTACCACTAACAATGAAAAACGATTGCTTATTAAAATTGTGACACACCAGTGGTTGTCACATGTATCCTGGTTTTTTAAAAAGTGAAAAAAAATGTGCGTTTTAGCAATGATGATGTACAGGATGATCTGGGTTCACTGCAGAATAAGTGGAGCAATTTATATAAAGCATCTCGCATGTAATAAAGTTAGTTTTCTTTTTCTGGTTTGTTCTTAATTCTGCTTGTACTGAGTATTTTATGAGACTTAATTCCTTTCTTGAGAAGATTACATTCTAAAAGTGTGCATTGATGAGTGTGCGCTCAATAGCTAACAGTTGCCGATCACTTGAGGACAAAGGTCTGACTAGATAATGTTAGCAAGTATGAAATAGTTGGTTTGTTTGGTAAAGCTTTCTGGAGATTCTTGAGGGTGTTGTAGGCAGAAGGACAAAAAGAATTCGTTATACCCAGTAATCACTCAGGTCAATAGAGTTTGAGCACCAAGAATGAAGTATATTGAATATGGTTTTAAACCAGCTTAATTTGAATAGATAGTGGGTTAGAATGTAGAAGATCAGGTGTGCAGCACAACCACTGTGGTGGGAAACCCCAGGAAGAAGTTGCCCGCCTGTGTCTTTCGCTTCTGTGGTCTTGCTAGTCTGAGGTTCTGCAAGATCCTAGCCTCAGGTAGGTCTGCTGTCCAGAAAAATCTAGAGAATAAAGGAAGAGTGTCTAAAAGATCTAGCTCCTTACTCCACCCTTAGCAGAACTCTCAATCCTCTTCCCACAAAAGTGGAAGTTCGTTCTTAGATTCCCAGGATCACTTGGCTTTAGAGTGACCATCTGGTTAAGTTTTGTTATTGGAGTGGGCTTGAATTATCCAACTCATGTGATTAACTTGTTATTAAGGGTCTGAGATCTAAACCAAGATATATTCTGTATCAAGAGGGGTTATAGACAACAATGTTTAATGTATAAACACCTCTAAATTCACAAAACTCTAACTCCTATTTCCCATGCCACATTTCTGCGCCCATTTTCACTCCCACTAGAAAAATAGCAGCTCCAACATCACCTTGCAAACTTTTTTTTTTAAAGGGGCCAGAAATTATTTAGACTGTGAAGCTAATAGAGCTGCAGATGTTAGGGAATTTTGTTCCCTCTGTTAAGTTTAAACTTATGGTATGTTACTTGCTGAAGGTCATAGTGTTGCAATATTGATTAGAGTTAACAGCAACAACAACAAAAAACTCAAGTGAACACTGGTAGTTGCCTTCCAGAGCCCTGTTTTACAGCTTATGAAAAAAGGAAAAGGGGCCTGGCGCGGTGGCTCATGCCTGTAATCCCAGCACTTTGGGAGGCTGAGGCGGGTGGATCACAAGGTCAGGAGTTCAAGACCAGCTTGACCAAGATGGCAAAACCCCATCTCTACTAAAAATACAAAAATTAGCCAGGCGTGGTGGCAGGCACCTGTAATCCCAGCTACTCAGGAGGCTGAGGCAGGAGAATTGCTTGAACCCGGGAGGTGGAGCTTGCAGTGAGCTGAGATCGTGCCACTGCACTCCAGCCTGGGCGACAGCGTGAGACTCTCAAAAAAAAAAAAAGGAAAAAGGATCCAGTTGAAGTGGAGAGAGAAAATACAATGAAAAATGAGAAAGATTTCTTCCATGAGAAAGTTTAAGGATTTCATAAGCACCCTTGAAGTTGAAATAGTGACGTTTTAAGAGAAGCATAAAGTAATGCAAGGTCTTTTTAAAACTGGTCAGTAGTTTCTGGTAAAAAAGAAAAAATGTTTTTTCTTCAGTCAGTAGTTTTAGAATAAATAGGGAATAAGAGCCAGTATTTTTGAACCTCAGAATTTTGGTATTTTAATGCCAGAAAGTAAAGCTTAAAACCCAACTGGTCCCAAACCTTTGTACGGCAGATGAGGAAATCCTGAAAGTTCCCAGTGAGTATCAGAAGGGGTACTAGCACCCAGGTCTTCTGACTCTGCAGTATCCTTTCCACCAGCATGCACCATGTGATAATTTAAGCTGCTTTCTTCGAAGCTCTGATTTTTTTTTTTGGCAGCCTCAGTGATGTATTGAGAAGGTGACTATTCTGCTCAAAGGTGTTGCCTTCCTTTTCCCTGTGTTTACCAAGTGTGTAGGCCTGTTTTAAGAATCAGAGATGCATTTAAAGTGTAGTTTGGAAAAGGAGATACTCAACAGTGATGTTTTGGATACTAGTATCTGTTGCCATTGCATCTAACAACCAAATCTTTATTTCAGAAATACAAAATAGCTTTGATTCAAATGTACCAATGTAGCCATGAGAAAGTGATTTGATTTTCTGACATCAAATTTGTTTTTCCATAGAAATGTAATTGAGAATGTTAAAAATAATTTCTCTTAAGTGCAGGGTAACAATTTCATTTCATCAAGGGACTGGCATGCCATAGACCCACTTTTTTTTTTTTTTTTTTTTTTGAGATGGAGTCTCACTCTGTCCCCCAGGCTGGAGTGCAGAGGCGCCCTGTCGGCACACTGCAAGCTCCGCCTCCTGGTTCACGCCATTCTCCTGCCTCAGCCTCCCAAGTAGCTGGGACTACAGGCACCTGCCACCACGCCTGGCTAATTTTTTTGTATTTTTAGTAGAGATGGGGTTTCACTGTGTTAGTCAGGATGATCTCAACTTCCGGACCTCATGATCCGCCCACCTCAGCCTCCCAAAGTGCTGGGATTACAGGCGCGATAGACCCACATCCCACATTTTTTTACATTATAACATTTCTTACGTTAGGATGTGTCTTATTATTGATATATATGTACTTTTTTTGAGACAGAGTTTTGCTGTTGTTGCTCAGGCTGGAGTGCAGTGGCACAGTCTCAGTTCACGGCAACCTCTGCCTGCCGGGTTCAAGCGATTCTCCTGCCTCAGCCTCCCGAGTAGCTGGGATTACAGGCATGTGCCACCATGCCCTGTTAATTTTGTATTTTTAGTAGAGATGGGGTTTCTCCATGTTGGTCAGGTAGGTCTCAAACTCAGGTGATCTGCCCGCCTCATTTTTTCTTTTTTACCAGTAATTAATAGTATGTCTTAAAAATCAATGGTGTGTTATATTTCATGAAATATGGTACTTACAGCTTATTAAACTTCACTTGTAAGTCAATATTAAATGAATATATAATTTAACATTTGACTAGTGGGTTGTTTGGAGTTTCGGGGTAAGTGGCTGCTAGCTAGTCTGCTGTATTATAAGGTCCTGTAGGTGTAGACTGCAATAGCCTGTGTCTTTGTTTTTTTGAGACGGAGTCGCGCTCTGTCACCCAGGCTGGAGTGCAGTGGCCAGATCTCAGCTCCACTACAAGCTCTGCCTCCCAGGTTTACACCATTCTCCTGCTTCAGCCTTCCGAGTAGCTGGGACTACAGGTGCCCGCCATGCCTGTGTCTTACATATGCATAATGCATATGGTTAATAAGTGTGCATTTGTTAAATTCATGAGTACATTCATGAATAAATGTTTACCAGGGACACAGTTTGAGAGGTGAGTTGAAGGAATATTGAGTATTTCATGAATAAAGCCTCGAGTTATTGGTTAGGAGCATGGTACTGGTCATACAAGGCCCATGGTTTGAGTCCTACCCTGGGCAGGTGCTCTTTGACCATACATTGCATCATTCATCCCATCAGCCATCTTATAAATCATGTGGTTACTATTACGATGAAGAAGACTAGTATGTGGCTGACAGGTACAAATCTATCACCCCCGTCGAAAACACATCTCTCTCAGATTAATCAGCCTCTTTCCTTCATTGTCTTTATTACAGTTTGTACTGTTGGTAGTTTTGTTTTTCTTTGTGTAATGTTTAGCTCCTTTACAGGGCAGGAAACTTCACATGGGTAGGACCCTGAGCCTGTCTTGTTCACCTGTGAATCCCTAGCACCTGACAGATAGCCTGTCACAGTGAACATCTCAGAGCAGTTTGGTCCACTCATTCTGCATCGGTAATAATAATGATAATAAAATAGCTCTTAGGGATATAACACTTGCTGTATCCTAGGCACTGTTTTAAATGCGTTATATATTACTAACTCATTTAATTCTCACATCAGCCTATGAAGTATATACTATTGTCCCTGTTTTACAGTGAGGGCTGCACCTTTACAAATGTATTATATGTTAAAAACTTAGAGGTGTATTTGTGCATACTGCACATTATATGTAGACATGGATTAGTATTTTTATAAATAAACATGTAAGATGTGCACAAGGACATGTAGAAAACATTTTTGGCTAGACTTATTTGATTTTAAAATACGAACTATTTTTTCTCTCTTTTTAGGGAAAGATTTGCCTTTGTGTTCATGTAGGGTTGTAAACCCAGTTTTGAAAGTGTACCAGACACTGTGCTACCTGGTGCCAATTTAAGGAGTAATTTCATATTAACATCACAGCCTCCTAGGGGCAGCTGTTATCCCATTTTTAGATGGGAAGACTAAGGCTAAGGGAGATCAAAAGATATGCTCTGGGTTACATGGCTGCTGAAAGGCAGAGCATAAACTCAAGACCAGGCCTGTCTGATTCCTGCGATGATGTTCTCAGCTGCTCCTGGGATGCAGTCCCAAGGTTAAGCTGGACAATTTCTAAGAATCTGAAGATAAGGAGGTGGCCTAGGATGTGACAACTGTAACATTCGCCATCAGAAACTATTCCTGGT
Organism: Colobus angolensis palliatus; assembly: GCF_000951035.1. Lineage (NCBI taxonomy): Eukaryota > Metazoa > Chordata > Mammalia > Primates > Cercopithecidae > Colobus > Colobus angolensis. The sequence goes on along the minus strand of NW_012112919.1, from coordinate 5,726,239 downwards.
GGCCAACCTCACCTTTCCTGCTCTAATATTTAATTTAAAATACTTATTTTCTGCTGGGTATGGTGGCGCATACCTGTAATCCCAGCACTTTGGGAGGCTGAGGCAGGCGGACCACTTGAGGTCAGGAGTTTGAGACCAGCCTGGCCAACATGGTGAAACCCTGTCTCTACTAAAAGTACAAAAAAATTAGCTGGGTGTGGTGGTGTGGGCCTGTAGTCCCAGATACTCAGGAGACTGAGACAGGAGAATCCCTTGAACCCGAGAGGTGGAGGTTGCAGTGAATTGAGATCGCACTACTGCGCTCCAGCCTGGGCTACAGAGTAAAACTCCATCTCAAATAATAATAATAATAATAATAATAATACTTATTTCCTTCTTATTAGTAAAGCTAGGCATCTCATCATATATTGATTTGTAGTTTGTCATCCATTGTATTTCTTGTTCATGGCCTTTATCAGTTTTTCTCTTAGGCTTTGAGCTCCACTTTTTGCTGGCTCTTCCTGTTGCCCGGGTTAATTCCTTGTCTGTTAAATGTTATGAAAACATTCCCCTGGTCTGTCATTGCCTTTAACTCTGCCTCTGGTGTGTTTTACTCAGTCTGAATGTTTCCTTTTTTCATGTAGGGAAGTATTCAATTAGTATTACTGCTTTTGGGTTTCATTTATTAAAAAAAATGTTAGCATGGCATTTGTACTAGATTAATGTAGCTTTGGGGACTGCCAGCAGCATTTTAGGCCTGAACTTCATGCAGTCTCTATGAGTTTTAGAGAAACCTATTATCTTTATATGTACAAAAAAAGATAGAGGGTTCTTTTCCCTCTTTCCTGATACGTGGGAGTTCAAGATTAACTTTTTCCAACTCACTGAAAAAGAAATGAACCTTATGATGTTTAGCTTGGTGTAAGTGTTTCTTTTGGAGACCCTGTTTCTTGTCCTGTAATTAAGTGAAATGCTTCCCATGCACCTATTGTGTATAAGGCACTGACCATATACCATAGGAGACGAGATGAATAAGACATGGTCCTGACACTCATGGAGTTTACAGTTAGCAGTGCGAAAAGTATTTAGATGGTACTTGAAATAATCTTGAAATAAATTTAAGCTTAGATAATTTCACTTAGAAATAATGTGATAAAGAGAGTAAGGATATGTGTGCACTCAGTAGTGTACTGTGTGATGGTGTTTATTGTATACCACATGAAAGTGTTCATAGCTTCTATTCTTAATCTCAGATCCCTTTTGAAGTCCCCCATTATATTCATAAATCATATATATCATGTGAAGATATGGGAATTCTTGACTGTGTAACGTTTTATTTAAATGTTAATTTATATGGATTAATGTAAGTGAAATTCTCAGGAAGTTAAGGACATTAAATCTTTAATTGAAAGGTAAGAGATATATTTGCAAGATGGTTTGGCTACCAATGTATGCCTTGTGTTCTAAATTTCACTTTAGGAAGTCACTTACTCTAGTAATTTGATGGCTTTGTCACAGAGGTCAGGATTGTATTTAAAACCAAAATATGATGAAGTTGGGTTAAGCAGTGGACAGTGGAAGATTTGCACTGTGAACTAGTTTGCATTCTCCAGCAGAAGCAGAGTAGGCTATTTTTAATTACTTAAGGTATTTGCTTGACAATTTGGGTGGAGAAGAAATTCATTAGGGAGAGAAAGTGTAGAGTCAGTTTGATTTTAATATTTACAGCAGCTAGTGGTTTGCACTCTTTACCAGCCCAAATTAAGGAGAGTGGTAGAAGGATTCTAGGAGGGAAGGTGGGGGTGTAGGGAGTCTGGTTTTGTGGGGAATCTCAAGCCTGGAATTCTGGGTCTTAAATTAGTTAAGGTGGGGAAGAATGAGGAGAATGACAGTGATTTAACATTTGGTGAGTTTTACTTGCAAAAGCATATTTTGCGTTATTTCCATTTGATTGCAAATACAGCAACAAAGAATTTCCTTCATTCTATGATGTCAACAATAGTAAGACTTGTCATTGATTTGATAATAGTATTGCCTCAAATATATCCACCAGTTGTTAGGTGTGTCATGGTAGCATGGAGTGGCAGGAGACTGAGAATTGGTTCTCTCTGGAGTGTGTTACCTCAAGCTGTTGAGGAGGCAGAAATTAAGGTGAGGAGTATTACATCACATAGCTCACCTTCAGGTCCTCCTTACAGCCATGACAGGTTGGGGAGCATGCTTGATATAAAGGGCCTGGGGTAGGGTGGATTCATCTTCTGGTGTAGGTTGAGTTTCTGGGATTCAAAAGGCATTTGTGATTCTGGTATACCATCATGGCTTACTGGGCTACTCACGGTTTTCTGCTGGGTTTTAGAGGCTGCTCTGATTGCCAACATTTCTCACTTGGCTGGCCTAACATATTAGAGCAGTATTCTAGAAAAGGGAGCATATGATGGTCCATGATTCCTTGTCTGGATCTCCTGTGACAAGTTAATTCCTACTGTGCAGGTGCAGCTGTCAGTTTAGATGATAGGGGCTCAAGTTAGGTAGCATGGGCCAGGGCTGGGACAGAGGTGAAGAAAGTTTTTAGTTGTGGAGAGGTTATAACAGTGGACCAGGAACCAGATGAACCTCTTTCCTTTCTTTAGGAGCTTGGAGATCAAGTTATTGGGGGTTTTAGTAGTGAACTGCTGATAACCTAGGTTTCAATTTGGAGGTAATCTCAATGAGGGATTCATTCCTTAACTCTACCCTCCCTACCTCTCACACATACATAGACGTCTCTGCCTTGAATACGTGTGGGGAGTTTACCCCAAATTCCCAAGGCTTTTTGTTGTTGTTGTTGTTGTTGTTAATAGTACTTTACACACTAAGCAGTTATGGCCGACTTTTATATCAGTTCATATAGATTGTGAGTTATTTGAGGGCTGAGACACTGTCATTCGTCACTTTATCCTTGACACCTGACATTATGGCTTGGTATAGGTGCTCCCCAAATGTTGATTGAATCAATGAACGAACTCACATTTCAGTACAGATGATAACCTTGCCTGGCATCATACAGCTTTCTTGTCAGGATGGAATGTGATCAGGAATTTCACTTCCTTGCCGTTGAATACATTTCTTGGATTTGCCTGTAAGATGATAATAGTTTATTAGTTCCAGCTTATCTAGAAGTGGGTCTATATGAACCTAGGCCTGGTGTGTAGATGGGGAGATCACACATGCATGAATGCACACACATCTACACCTATGCATTAGAAGTTTCCCAAGATTTACTTCATTAGATGCTATAGGCTCTCAGGGGCATTGCACAGACTGAGTAATACTAAAAGGCCAGGGGATTGGGAGGTGAACTGCTGTTTATCACACTTCTGATACACTTTTTATGAGCACCAAAGATCTGATGTTGTAAAATCTTGTGCTCCGTAGAATTGATCCAGGAGATCTGGAGTTACTGTGAGAAAGTAGAGATCTTCGTTGGTCTGTTACTGGAGCTGTGCTTTAGGGACACAGACAGACCTGTCTTTTCTCAGGGTGACTTCTGCGCCTTTGGAAGGAGAAGTGAATTGTCTGATCTATGTTAAGTTAGTGAATATAAGAGTACTTGTGCAGAACCAAACTTTACCCAGAAAAAGTATTTTATATGAACAAGTAGGGACTCCAGATATCCTGATCACAACATCTGATCTTATAATCAAATCTTCTACCTTCTGGTCTGAAAACATATGATATGATAATGATATGATATGATATATGAAATGGTATGAGCCTTTGTTGAAGATTCAATGGGAGAGACTGGTAAAGCCGGTTCTTCCACTAGTCAGGAATTGTAGCAGGGTAGGAAAGGGTGTAGCTTCTACACAAATATCATGGTTGTAGGTGTTCAGCTGGGAGAAATGGGAGCCAAGGGCAAGGATGGGTCTGGAGTGCAGCACTGGCGAGGGTGGGCTGTGCTGCACAGTTCAGTAGGGACAGGGTCTCGGGCCATAAATCCCTGCTGTGTTCACCGGCCTAGAGTCAGATGCTTAGCTGTGACTGCTGTGCCACAACTTGACCTGCAAAGCCCATAGCCCCTTGTTGATCACAGTCTCGTCTGAGAAAGTGTTGGAACCCCCGAAAGAGTCCCGCTCTGGGCAGGGGTCGCCGCGAGGGACCACTCGACACCGAAATCACAGCAGAGAGACACGGGTCCCCCGTGCACAAAGATGGCCAAGGGACCCCGAGCGTTGGTTACAAGCTGCTTATAAAGGCAAAACACCACAAATTCAAACAAGGCGCGAAATTCAAACAAAGCTTTAGGGCGCGAGATGATTGGGGCTTGCCATGGCCTGAGCAAGGTGTCTCGCTCTGATTGGCTGGGGTTTGTACGCATGGGGGGGGGTTTCCTGGAATTGTTCTTCTGTTTGAATTCCGGGAACATTGGGTGTTTTTCTCAATTACCCATGGCCACCTGGTGTTGTTTTTCTTAATTCATGGCCTAGGTTGTTTTTCTTAACCCATGGCCCCTAGGTTGTTTTTCTTAACCCATGGCCTAGGTTGTTTTTCTTAACCCATGGCCCCTAGGTTGTTTTTCTTAATTCATGGCCCCTAGGTTGTTTTTCTTAACCCATGGCCTAGGTTGTTTTTCTTAACCCATGGCCCATTTCAAAAGCTGTCTGTTACATAGCAGTTCTTTGTGTGTACCAAATGTTATCCAGGTGGTAAGGGCTAAATCTGGGCCTGTCTCTTCCCTGGAGGTGTAATGGATTCCAGATACTTCTGCCAGAAGCAGATGTTGTTGCTCTTTCAGTTATGGAATGTGAGGTCAGGACTTAGGTGGGCATGAGGCAGTGATTTAAGGCAGAAAGCATGGAGTGGACTCTGGGCATATATGTGATAGGCGTTTTTTTTTTGTTGTTCAATAGAGATTACTCCTTATGTTCTTTTCTTGGGCTGGCTTCATGGACTACCACAATGATAGGTAGAAGGCCTGGCTACTTTGAAAGGGCCAGGGATGGGCCACAGAGAAGTCAGGTTGGTAGTATTAATGGACGTTTAGAAGGTAGCCCACAGTTTTAAGTCATCTATGTTCCTCCTCCTGTTTTTTGAAATGTGGGGAGCTGGTTGTAGTAACTACTTAGATTTCTCAATTAATTTCCCTTTTAGGTAGGTTGCTTCAATAACTTAGGTTTGTTTTTTAAAACAAGCTTTTTCCTCTCTTGTCTACTTGCTTATTTATTTTATTTTCCCTGTTTCTTTTATACATGAGTTCATATCGGAAGAGATTAAGTGATTTTTGATTGTATTTTAGATAAGTTTTATCCTATGACTTAACATTTAATATGTTGTTCCTACTAGAGAATAAGTTGCTGAGCAATTTTTACTTGTATTCCTGACAAAGTTTGCCTCTTAGCTTACCTATTTTTTTTAAATTAATTTATTTTTTTTTATTATACTTTAAGTTCTAGGGTACATGTGCATAACGTGCAGGTTTGTTATATATGTATACTTGTGCCATGTTGGTGTGCTGCACCCATCAACTCGTCAGCACCCATCAACTCGTCATTTACATCAGGTATAACTCGCAATGCAATCCCT
>NW_012112919.1:5717134-5717543 GCF_000951035.1 Colobus angolensis palliatus | reverse complement strand
TTTTGATTGAGTTTCTTAGTCCTGAGTTCTTGTTTGATTGCACTGTGGTCTGAGAGACAGTTTGTTATAATTTCTGTTCTTTTACATTTGCTGACTAGTGCTTTACTTCCAATTATGTGGTCAATTTTTGAATAAGTGTGATGTGCTGCTGAGAAGAATGTATATTCTGTTGATTTGGTTCTGTAGATGTCTATTAGGTCTGCTTGCTGCAGAGATGAGTTCAATTCCTGGATATCCTTGTTAACTTTCTGTCTCATTGATCTGTGTAATGTTGACAGTGGGGCGTTGAAGTCTCCCATTATTATTGTATGGGGGTCTAAGTCTCTTTGTAAGTCTCTAAGGACTTGCTTTATGAATCTGGGTGCTCCTGTATTGGGTGCATATATATTTAGGATAGTTAGCTCTTCCT